>NC_041388.1:14596069-14620299 GCF_002162155.2 Triticum dicoccoides
AAACTTAGGCGAGTGCTTGACTGCAGCTAAATCCTCAAGAGAGAGAACCTAGGCAAGTACCGGACTGCAGCTAAGCCCCCGAGTGGGAGGACTGCTCTCCACTCGGTAGGATTTTTCAAACTTAGGCGAGTGCCTGACTGCAGCTAAGTCCTCAAGCGAGAGAACTTAGGCAAGTACTAGACTGCAGCTAAGCCTCCGAGTGGGAGGGCTGCTCTCCACTCGGTAGGATTTTTTGTTTTTCAAACTTAGGCGAGTGCCTGACTGCAGCTGAGTCCTCAAGAGAGAGAACTTAGGCGAGTACTGGACTGCAGCTAAGCCCCCGAGTGGGAGGGATGCTCTCCACTCGGTAGGATTTTTTCAAACTTAGGCAAGTGCCTGACTGCAGCTGAGTCCTCAAGAGAGAGAACTTAGGTGAGTACTGGACTTCAGCTAAGCCCCCGAGTGGGAGGGATGCTCTCCACTCGGTAGGATTTTTTCAAACTTAGGCGAGTGCCTGACTGCAGTTAAGTCCTCAAGCGAGAGAACTTAGGCGAGTACTGGACTGCAGCTAAGCCCCCGAGTGGGAGGGCTGCTCTCCACTCGGTAGGATTTTTGTTCAAACTTAGGCGAAACGGATTCGCAGCTAAGACTCCGAGTGGGAGGCTGGCTCGCCACTCGGTAGGAAATCGTTTTTATAAACTTAGGCGAAGCGGATTCGCAGCTAAGCCACCCACTGGGGGATTTCTTACGTAAACAAAAACAATGATAATCACTGGAAAAATTATAATGCTCTTGTCTTTGATAAATAAACTACAAGAGTTTTTTCTTATTACATCTTATCTGAATGATAACTCAAGTATAAAAGGGGTGGAGTAGCTCCGCATTCCAGGCTCGTGGCTCATCAATCTAGCGATCGACATTGTAGAGGTGGTATGCTCCATTGTGGAGGACTCTGGTGACTATGAAGGGGCCTTCCCAAGTAGGAGCGAGCTTGTGCGGTTTCTGCTGATCCACTCGGAGGACTAAGTCTCCTTCTTGGAAGGCTCGGCTCTTCACGTTTCTGGCATGGAATCGACGCAAGTCTTGCTGATAGATGGTCGATTGAATCAAGGCCATTTCTCTTTCTTCTTCTAGGAGGTCGACTGCGTCCTGCCGGGCTTGTTCTGCTTCATCTTCAGAGTAGAGCTCGACTCGAGGAGCGTTGTGAAGCAGGTCACTCGGTAAGACTGCCTCGGCTCCGTAGACCAGAAAGAATGGGGTTCTTCCGGTCGATCGATTCGGGGTTGTTCTTAATCCCCAAAGGACTGATGGAAGCTCGTCGACCCATGCACCTGCTGCGTGCTTGAGATCGCGCATCAATCGGGGTTTCAGTCCTTTGAGAATCAGGCCGTTCGCCCTTTCTGCTTGCCCATTCGACTGGGGGTGAGCGACCGAAGCATAGTCGACTCGAGTGCCCTGAGAGGCGCAAAAGGCCCTGAATTTGTCAGAATCGAAGTTTGACCCGTTGTCGGTGATGATGATGTGTGGAACTCCATATCTGAATATGAACTCTCTGATGAAACTGATAGCGGTGCAAGCATCAAGATTCTTGATAGGCTTGGCTTCAATCCATTTGGTGAACTTGTCGACTGCTACCAGCACATGAGTGAAGCCGCTCCTGCCTGTTCTCAGTGGTCCAACCATGTCCAGCCCCCAAACAGCGAAGGGCCAGACGAGTGAAATGGTTTTCAGGGCTGACGCGGGCTTGTGTGGCATATTGGAGTAATACTGACATCCTTCACATCTGTCGACTATCTCTTTTGCAATCTCATTGGCTCTTGGCCAGTAGAACCCCGCTCGGTATGCTTTAGCCACAATGGTCCGAGAGGACGCATGATGACCATAGGTCCCCGAGTGGATATCGTTAAGGATCATCTGACCTTCTTCTGGTATAATACACTTCTGGCCGACCCCAGTCGCGCTTTCTCTATATAACTGTCCCTTTATGACTGTAAAGGCCTTGGATCGACGGACGATCTGTCGAGCCTCTTCTTCGTCTTCTAGGAGTTCTTTCCTTAGGATGTACGCGATGTACGGTTCTGTCCAGAGGGAGTGATAACCAAGACTTCCATGATCAGGTCGACCACAGCTGGAACTTCAACTTCAGTCGGATTTGTGGCGCTTTTTGGCTGCGGGGACTCTTCAGTGAAGGGATCCTCCTGGACTGATGGTGTGTGGATGTGTTCCAAAAAGACGTTGCTTGGAATGGCTTCTCTTTTGGAACCTATTTTTGCGAGATCATCAGCTGCTTGATTTTACAGTCGGGGTATGTGATGAAGCTCTAACCCCTCGAATTTCTTCTCCAGCTTTCTCACTGCATTGCAATAACCAGTCATGGCTGGAGTTCTGACGTCCCATTCCTTCATCACTTGATTAACCACCAAATCTGAGTCACCATAGACCATGAGCGACGGACGCCGAGTGAAATGGCCATGCGCAACCCATATAAAAGTGCTTCGTATTCTGCCTCGTTGTTAGAGGAATCAAAGTGGATTTGAAGAACATATCTGAGTTTATCTCCTCTGGGGGAGACCAACACCACTCCGGCGCCGGAACCATTTAGCATCTTGGAACCGTCGAGGAACATGGTCCAATGCTCCGAGTGAACCTGAGTCGGCAGCTGCTGTTCAATCCACTCGGTGACGAAATCCGCGATTGCCTAAGACTTGATAGCTTTCTTTGCCTCAAACTTGATATCTAGAGGAAGGAGTTCAATCGCCCATTTTGCCACTCGACCAGTTGTGTCCCTGTTATGCAAGATCTCTAACAACGGAGCGTCGCTGACGACTGTAATGGAATGATCAGAGAAGTAATGAGCAACTTTCTTTGTGGTCATATAAATCCCATATACGAGCTTCTGATAATGAGGATATCTTTGCTTCGATGGGGTCAAGACTTCAGAAATATATTACACTGGGCGCTAAACTTTGAAGGTTTTCCCTTCTTCTTCCCGCTCAAACGTAAGTACTGTACTGATGACTTGTCCTGTGGCTGCAATGTAAAGCAGCAAAGGCTCCTTGCTGATTGGGGCAGCAAGCACCGGCTGGGTGGAGAGCAGAGCTTTGAGCTCTGCGAACGCTGCGTCAGCTTCAGGAGTCCACTCGAACTTGTCAGACTTCCTCATCAATCGGTAAAGAGGCAATGCCTTTTCACCGAGACGAGATATGAATCGACTTAGGGCGGCCAAGCAACCAGTAAGCTTCTGAACATCGTGCACTTGCACAGGACTTTTCATTCGGAGTATAGTACCGACTTTTTCTGGATTGGCATCGATTCCCTGTTCGGAAACGAGAAAACCGAGTAACTTTCCGCCAGGAACCCCGAATGTGCATTTTGATGGATTAAGCTTGATATCAAACCTTTTGAGGTTGGCAAAGGTTTCAGCAAGGTCAGTCAGCAGGTCGGAACCCTTCCGTGACTTGACCACAATATCATCCATGTACGCCTCTACATTCTGACTGATTTGGGTGTGCAAACACTTCTGAATCATCCTCATGAATGTGGCTCCGACATTCTTGAGGCCGAATGGCGTGGTAACATAACAGAAGCACCCGAATGGAGTGATGAAAGCTGTTTTGATCTCGCCAGGCCCATACAGACGGATCTGATGGTACCTGGAATAGGCATCTAAAAAAGACAGTCGCTCACATCCCGCAGTCGAGTCGACTATCTGGTCGATGCGGGGGAGAGGAAAATGATCTTTCGGGTAGGCCCGATTGATATGTTTAAAGTCAATGCACATGCAAAGTGACTTGTCCTTTTTGGGGACCATGACAACATTGGCGAGCCACTCGGAGTGGTAGATTTCTCGGATGAACTCCGCCGCTAAGAGCCGAGCCACCTCTTCGCCAATGGCCTTTCTCTTCTGGATGGCGGACCGTCGGAGATGTTCCTTGACAGGTTTTACTTTTGAGTCGACTCTTAGGCAGTGCTCAGCCAGCTCCCTAGGAACACCCGGCATGTCAGAGGGCTTCCATGCGAAAATGTCCCAGTTCTCACGGAGGAACTGGATGAGCGCTTCTTCCTATTTGGAGTCGAGAGTTGTCGAGATATGAGTTGGAGCAGCGCTGGGGTCGGTCGGGTGGATGTGAGCTGTCTTCGTATCGCCAGCCGGCTGAAAAGCTGACTCTGTAGCGGGCTTCTTGGCTCGCAACAAATCACTCGTGTCTGCAGTCTTCTGGTATTCCTGCAACTCCACCACTGCCATCTGAGCATCAACGATCTTCGAACCTTTCTGAAAACATTGTTCCGCTTTCTTCCGATTGCCCGTAATAGTGATCACACCTTTGGGGCCAGGCATCTTCAATTTGAGGTACACGTAACATGGTCGGGCCATGAAGCGTGCATAAGCCGGCCTCCCCAAAATAGCGTGGTAGGCACTATGGAAGTCTACAACTTCGAATGTCAACTTTTCTTTGCGGTAATTTTTGGAATCACCGAAAACCACATCAAGAGCAATCTGGCTGAGTGATTCAGCCTTCTTCCCAGGAATGACTCCATGGAAACTCGTGTTGCTGGCACTGAGTCTGGACATCGGAATTCCCATCCCTTTCAACGTCTCAGCATACAATATGTTCAAACCACTGCCACCATCCATTAGGACTTTGGTCAGTCGAGTGCCTTCAACAACTGGGTCAACCACCAAAGCTTGCCTCCTAGGGGTGGCGATGTGCGTTGGGTGGTCGGACTGGGCGAATGTTATGGCAGTCTGAGACCATTTCAGGTAACTAGGTGTCGCCGGAGCGACCATATTCACCTCTCGGTTAGTAACTTTCAGTCGACTTTGGCTTTCAACATCGGCAAAAATTATCAGAGTGGAACTGACCTGAGGGTATCCGTCGTCACTGTCTTCTTTGTCCTCGACCTTGTCCGTCTCCTTTTCCTTACCTTTGGGCTGCTTGCCCTGGAACTGCTGGATCAAGAGTCGACACTGTCGAGTGGTATGTTTCGGGTAAATGAAATTACCCTCTTCATCTTTCTTTGTGTGGACGAGACATGGTAAGTCCAACACATCATTTCCGTCCTGGTCTTTAACCTTTTTGGGGTTCCAAGGTCCTTTAGGTTTCCCTTTAAACTTTCCTTGGGTTAAAGCCAAGGCTTCCCCGGGAGCCGCTGGCTCGGCTATCCGCTTCTGTTTCCGATTGGAATTTCCTCCGGTTTCTTGGGCGACTGACTTGAGCTTGCCACTCCTGAGTCGATCCTCATCTTCGCCATTAGCGTACTTGGTGGCAATCTCCATCATCCGATTCAGGGACATATCTCCGGTTCGACCGAATTTCAAATTTAGTTCTCTGTACTTGACGCCTTCCTTGAAGGCACAAACTGCTTGGTGGTCAGGCACATTCTCCATCGAGTGATGTAATGTGATCCACCTCTGGATGTAATCCCTCAAAGTTTCATTCGGCTTCTGCACGCAAGACCGTAGTTCCGTCAGCCCTGCCGGTCGCTTGCATGTGCCTTCAAATGTGGTGACGAACACTCGGGAGAGATCTTCCCAAGTGTAAATGCTGCTAGGCGCTAACTGGTTCAGCCACGCTCTGGTCGAGCCCTCCAACATGAGAGGCAGGTGCTTCATGGCCACTTCATCATTGCCGCCGCCAATCTGGACGGCCACTCGGTAGTCCTCAAGCCAAGTATCGGGCTTGGACTCGCCAGTGACCTTACTGACTCCAGTCGCCAACCTGAAGTTGGGAGGAATCACAGCGGCCTTGATGGCTCTACTAAAGCACTCTGGCCCCGAAACATGTACTCTGCTGCTGGTAGGTGCTTCTCTGTCGTGACCTTCTCGATGAGCCCTGTTCCTGTCGACCAAACCTTGGACGAGAATGGATCTCGCATCAAAGCCTGGCCCTCTGGGGTCGACTGGAATCCTTCGCCCACCACTATGAGGGCGCCTGTCATCCTGCTGGCGAGGCACGTACGACCCGCTCCTCGGGGGAGGCGTGGGCACTCGACGTCGATCAGCATGATCGAATCGGTGATCATATTGCTCACAATTACTATGCTAATTACGCCGGTCCCCACGTCCCTCACGCCTCGGGGGCGATCTTGGGCTATGAGCCGATTGGACTGTGTCTGCGGCAACGGATCTACTGTGAATCCTGTTCCGCGACTGAGAAACAGCGGAATTCTGGTCTCCTGCTGCCCGGAGCAACACTCTCATCTGCAGCAAGCCTCTGCCAGCCTCCGACTGGGAAGGCTGAATCGACTCTGCTATGCGGGCTGCATCTGCTAAATTCTGAATCGGAGTTCGATATACCCGCGGGGGCGGGAAGAGCTGACGTCGCCTGGATTCGGGAACCCGTTGTCGCGCACGCTCGTCGAGTGCTCGCTGAAGGTTCTCCAGTCGAGTGTGCTCGGCCAAGTTTGCCAGGCGCGCGTCCTCCAAGGCACGAGCCTCGGGGGTTTCTCCAATGATAGGAGTGTGCAATGCATCCATGTTCCGGCGGCGAAGTTCTTCTCTCTGCAGTGACGTGAGAGGCTCGGGAAGATATTCCTCACGAGGACGCGACGGGTCGCCTCCACCCGCGCCTCCGTCGGTGCGGGGAAAACCAGGAGGACTGGGAGGTCCATCGACCATCAGAACCTCCGCCACCGGATCGCTGCTGTCGCACTCGGATGCGGTCTCTGCGGAGCCAGTCGACAGGTCGAACAGGCCGTAGAGGGATTCGTCAGGCTCGATCGCCGCGACTTGAGGGGTGGCCGATTGACGTGCCACCATGTGCCGCACCCACCGCTGAAGTCTCGACCGACTGGAGCGCTTGCGCAGGCGGGAAACGGGGAGGGAGGATAACACAGGAGCCGACCAGTAGGGGGTCGACGGTTGCCGCAGGAGAACGCTGCGAACGCAGGCGCTAAAGTGCATTGCCCCACGAACAGGGAGTGCGTCCACGTCGAGCGGAGCCTCCTGGAGCCAAGAAGAGTCGTCGACGATGAACATGAGCGCACCGAGACGGATCTTGCGGCCCTCCACCAAGACTCCGCCGAAAACCATGATGATTCGGGTCGAAAAAGGTCGCAACTCCTCCAACAAACGCTAAAACACCTGCCCCACGGTGGGCGCCAACTGTCATGCTTCTAAGTCTGACAGTGATGTAGGGGGGTAAGTATGGAGAGGCAAGATCTTAGCTATGGAGAAGTTGTAAGAACGCAAGGTTTACGAGTTCAGGCCCTTCCCGGAGGAAGTAATAGCCCTACGTCTCGGAGCCCGGAGGCGGTCGACTGGATTATGAGAGTATGAATTACAGGGGTGCGAACCCTTTACACTAAGGAGGGGGGTGGCTTATATAGAGTCCGCCAGACCCCTCCGGCCCTCAGTTATGCAGGGTTTTAAGTACATTAAGGTCAGACGTTACTAGTAACGCCCCTAATAAAGTGCTATGATGATCATAAAAGCTACTTAATGACCGACCGTTAGCGTGCGGAGTGACTTTAGGTCTCCTGGCCGTCGGGTGGTTGGATCTTGGTCGAGTGGTTGCTTCTTGGTCGAGTGTCTTCGAGTCCGTCGAGTGAAACAACACCAAGTCAATTGAAATGTGATTTCTTCTGGAGGTGTCCTTGGGTAGGTCAGTTTGAACAGGTCCATGACCCTACCCTAGGTACATAGCTTCATCAGCAGACGCGGGCCTGGCTGCGGCCCTGCTGGTGTCCTCGGCAAGGGTCTTGCCGTGGCGTCGCGGTCATCCCCGGCAAGGATCTCACTGAGGTTCGTCGTCTTCTGGTCCTCATCTGATCTTGCGTGTTCATGATCTTGACAAAGATCTGCATGTCACCACCGAGGTGCCTCCCGAGCCTTGGTTCCAATGTAGTCATTGGTGGTGTTTGGAACTCCTGGGCTCAAGGGTGGCTTGCTCTGCTGGTGTTGGGCAAGTTGCCCCGGCAAGGGTCTTCCCGGGGCCGCAGAGGTCGGCCCGACAAGGATCTTGCTGGGGGAGTCAACCTTGCCCCTTTGTTCTTTAGTGTTTCTGCCCTTGGCGTTGCTTTGTTTGTCTTATGCTTCAGTTTCCCTCCGGCTTCCCTCCTCTGCCTTGCTAAGTGTGGCCGTGGGCGCGCCGCGTTGTTGGGCTAGGCCCAGAACGGTGCGCGGGCAGGTGGGGCGGATTGTACCGTAGTAACTTCTCGTCCGTCGCACTTCCCCATGACCTGCATTGAACGCGCGACGTGAAGGGGCATTTGTGACGTGGGGGTCATGCTTGGGGCGGTTCCTGCACGCATGCGTCACATCGTGGTTAATGGGAAAAGAGGCGGCCTGCCTTCCCCGTAAAAAGGAATCACCATGGGCGCGTTTCTCATTTTACCCCCGCGCCTTCTCCAATCTCGGAACCGCCATTCCTCTCTCCTTACTTCTCAAGCTCTCGCCTTCGCTCGTCATTGCCGCACCTCCACTGTCCTTCATCCTTTGCCTCTCGCAACCAGTATGGCCCCCAAAACCAACAAGGGCAAGGGAGTGGCCAAGGACGCCGAGACGAAGGAGCCGCCGGAGAGCAAGTTGGCGTCGCGGCAGACGCAACTTGCCTACTTTCCCACGACGGTCGACGCGGTCCACCTCCGGGACAACTTCAAGCACTTGTGGAGGTGCAAGACGGGGGGAGAAACAACGGGGCACCCGGCCACGCGCGTCATCCCCGCCAACTTCAGCGAAGCCGCCCCGAATCGGTATTCGTTCTTCGTCGATTACTTTTTCTACGGCCTCTGTCCCCCTTCTCCGATTTCTACAACGACATCATGCATAACTTCGACTTCCACCTCCTGGATTTCACCCCAAATGCCGTGGCGTGCATGGCTCTTTTCGCCCATCTCTGTTAGGGCTTCGTCGGGGTGCATCCCAACACGGCGCTCTTCCGCCACTACTTCTTCCCTTGGATCCAAAAGGGAGGCGCCATCTCCGGTTGTGTCGCCTGGATCCCAAGGTCCAAGGGGACATACCTGGAGGGCTCTCAAAAGGAGAGGTGGGAGGAGTGGCGGGGCCAGTGGTGCTGGATTGAGGAGGAGGATCCACAAGAATTCTGCCAGGTTCGCCAGGTGCCGCCGGTTCGCAGAAACGACTGGAGCAATGTCGATGCCGATGACGCGAAGCTCACGGTCGCTACCACCAGGATTCTTCGCCTCACCGAGGCCGGGCTCACCCTTGAGATGATCGGGGCGGATTTCATCCACCGCCGAATCGTTCCGCTGCATAACAAGGGGAGGCCTCCCTGGCTCTTCACGAATGCAACCGACATCATGAGGCTTCGCCCCGGCCTCGACCACAACCTCACGGTGATGGGGCATGCCCATTTCTGCCAGCGGCTCTTCCAGCTTGACATGAACCGCGATGGCAAGGCCGAGCGGTCTGGCAAGGCCACGAAGGTCGGCAAGGTTGCCAAGGGGCCCTTGTTTGGGTTGCTGGCGGGGGTGGTCCCGCTGAGCAATAACTCACGCTGAAACGACATCATCGCCATGATGCCGGAATTCAACGGGCACGTCCTCGTCCCAAACTGGGCCAAGCCGCCGGAGGATCGAGTGCAGGAGTTTTTTGACACTTTGGAGGAGAAGTACGTCCATGATGAGGCGCGGCTCGTCCAGGACACCACCCAGGCGGAGCTGGACTACATCGCCGCCAGGGCGGCAGAGGCGGACCTCGCCAAGGAGGTCGGTAGCGCCGGCGGCGTGGAGGACAATGCCGCGACGGCCGAAGAGGAGAGGGAGCTCACCCAGTGGGCAGAGTCCGCTAGGGAGGCCAGCAGCGCCGGCACCGGAGCCCCTCTTGTTGAAGACGTGGTCGACGAGTCGTCGTCGGAGGAGGTCGAGGTTGTCGACCCTCCGGACACGGGGAGCGGGCGAGTCCTGCGACGAGCCATCTCCGGCGAGCCGGTCCAGCCCTGCAGGGCTATGCAGCCGCAACAGACCCAAGAGAGGTCTGTGCACCAGACAAGGGCCGCGGCGGCGAAGAAGTTGGTGAAGGCCGCGGTGGCGAAGAAGAAAGCAACTGCCTCTTCTTCGTCCAAGCGCGTTCAGACCCCACCTTCTTCCCCTCCTCCGGCAGATGTTGACGCGGAGGTCTTATTCGCCTTCGGGTTCCTCAGCCCGAGGAGGAAGAGGAAGGCAGTAGAAGAGGAGGTGGAGGATGAGTAAGTATCTTGGCCCATTCTGTCATCTCCGTCCCCTCATACCGTGCCACTTATCTTGATTTGTTTTCACCTTGGCAGGGATGCGGAGACACTGGCCCAAAGGGTGAAGAGGGCCAGGTCTTCGGCAGGCGGCCAGCCCCCGGCAGGCACTTCCGGTACACTGCTGGTGGTGTTGAGCAGTCCGGACGGCAGCCCCCGGCACAGCCCCTAGCGTAATCTCATCACCCGCCCCTCGTCAACGTGTGTCGGGGGTACGATCCTTGGCGCTGACTTTGCCGTGATCGCAGGAGGAGGTCAGCATCAGGAGGAGCCTCTGAGGGCTACCCCCAACAAGTCGCCTCTGTTGACCACGCCGCCCCGAGGGGCGTTCCCGGCAAGGGTGCCAAGCACCGAGCCCATGCACATGGAGGAGGAGGAGGCAAGCTTGGGCGCTGGTGGCCACACCTCGGCGCCAGATGTTGGCGGGGAGGGGGCCTCTTCTTCCTAGCCCGGCACGGATAAGCCACTCGCCTTCCGTCTCTTTGCTTTTTCTCTTCTTTCTGGATCTTGGCCTTGGCTTCGCCTCATCCCCTTCTTGATATCCAGATCCTCCCTCGGCGGATCGGGAGGATGCAAACATCATCATCGAGGATGTCGCCAAAGACACTGCGGCGGAGGCCGAGAAGATCGCCGCTGAGGAGGCCGCCAAGGACACTGCTGAGGATGCCGCCAAGGGGCCTGCCAGGAAACCCGGCAGGGCTGCTGCCGAGGAGGCCGGCAAGGCCGCTACCGAGAAGGAGGTTGTTGACGACCAACCTTCCTCCTCCGCTGCCTCTAGCTCGGGCCGGTACCTGAGGGTAAGCGACGACCTATTCGTCCACCTCCGAGGAACAACGAGCATTGGGGCGCCGTCGAGGGGGAGGTGTTTGACAATGAGGTTCTCGCCGCCGCTGGGCTTGAGGTTGTTGATGAGCCGAGCGCCAGTGGCGGCGGTTCCCAGAAATAGTGCCTCCTCCAGGCCATGAGCGCCAACTTCCAGAAGCTCCAGGCGCTTCACCGTGCCTGCCTAGACAAGGCCGAGTCCAGGATGGCGATGGTGGACAAGGCGGAGGCAGACCTTGAGGAGCGCATCGCCAAGGTGCAGGCTTGGTTCTGCCAGGCCCACAAGGACTTGAAGGCCGCCCAGGACACGATGACTGAGCGCAACCTGTCCCTTGTCATGAAGCAAGCCGACATCGAGAAGGCCCAGGAACTAGTGAAGCAGGAGGCCGCCCAGGCCGAGGCTGCCCGGCACCATCAGCAGGCCGCGCTAAACTCCCAGGAGGAGGACCTTGCCGCGCGTGAGGAGAAGCTTGCCGCAATGCTCCGCGGCAAGGACGAGGAGGTGGAAAAGCTCGTCGTGCAGCAGACCCAATAGCTAGAGCAGAGGCACAGGGACGCACTCAATGCCCAGGCTCTGGTTCGTGCCGGCAAGGTGAAGGAGCTGGAGGTGGAGTGGGATGGGCTGAAGGATCAGGTCCTAAAGCTGTCCAAGGAGAAGGACACGCTCAACGGTTCCCTGGTTGAGGTGCAGGTTGCAGTCCTTGAGAAAGCTGGGCAGCTTACCGAGGCCAACAACTCCATCAAAGACCTCAAGCTGAAGCTGGAGAGTCTCGAGGGGATGCTCTCAGAGGCCAAAGCCCGGGAGGAGACCCTGGCCAAGGATCTGGAGGCCGAGAGGCAGCTGCGGAAGAACGAAGCCGCCAACCACAAGGAGTTTGTGGAAGGCGAGAACCGCTGGATCGGCCGCCTCAAAGACGTCGCCGACAGGATCACCGTGAAGCTGGCTACCATGGGGATGCCAAACGTGAGGTACACCCCAAAGCGCAACGTGTGTCCCAATGCCAAGCTGACCGTACTCTTCGAGGGTGTCCTTGGAGCCCTGGAGCATCTTCGCTCCAGCAGGGCAGCCTCTATAGCCGATGAGGCCCGGAAGCTTTGCCGGGGTGCCATGACCAAGGTCCTCACCAAGGTGGCGCACTGGAACCCCAACCTCCACTTCGACGCCGCGCTAGAGAGCTTGCCGGAGGATGCGGATGTTGCGATGCTCAAGGAGCGTATCAAGCCCTTCATCAGCCGCATCGATGGAATCGAGTGGGTGGAGGGCCTGCGCCGGGATTAGGCACTCCGTTTCTCATTGCCGCTGCAGTTTCATGGCCAAGACAATTTATATCTTTAGTTAGAACCGTAGCAACAATTGATGTAATATAACTCTGCAGTACTTTTGAAAACGATGCATGTTATTGTCCTGTTTAATCCCCCTTTGCATGTCCACCCTACGTTAATTGGGTAGGCTTGCCAGCGCGTAACCCAGGCCACGACGCCTTGAGGACGGATCCCAATAGCCTGCCGGGTATGCTTGCCGCCAGGCGAACCACCTTACCGCTCTCAACGCGGCCGCTCGAACTATCGAGCTTGACTCGAGTCAGAATCGAGAGTGTTGCCAATTACGGAAGGCTACCCTGCCGATCTCGACGCGGCTGCTTGAGCTGTTGAGCGGACTCGAAACAGAGCAAGAGCGTTGCCAATGGCGGGAGGGCCCCTTTGCGTGCAGGTTTTCCATACATAGGACATGACCTCCAAGGACAATAATCTTATATATAAAAAGAAATTGCTTAAAGTTTCGCATGACTTAGCTTTTCTGTCATCGCACGGGCGTCCACCGCATCTGCAGATGGTGCCGCCAAGCTCGGTCGTCTTCTTCCTTGGAACGACGGCCACAATTAAGTCGCTGCTCCGATCAGACCAGATTCTCACTACTGCGCCTCCCCCTACCTGGCGCCAAAGATGTCGGGGGAATCGACACCTATGGGATCACTGGGATCCCTTCTACAGTTGGCGGGCGCGGGGTTGTGGAAAGAGCGGGTCTGACAGGAAGCACACAGATCGTTTACCCAGGTTCGGGTCGCAAGGATGCGTAAAACCCTAGTCCTGCTTTGGTGGATGTATTGAGAGTGTTCTTGTGTTCTTGAGCTAGCTACGGGGTGCAACTTTGCCCAAAAGATCCGACCCCTCCCCCCTGATCACCTCGGGCCTCCTTTTATAAGAAAAAAGGGGTCGCCACAGTGGCACACAGGAGGTGAAAAGATGTACAGTGGATGACTCTATCCTCTGGCACCGTTGGACAAATGCATTTAATGCACTGCCGACGTGCCCCTCTCACTTTATCGGGAATGGCAAGGAAGCACGTCCCAACTGTCGCCGCCACGCCTGGCTTCGACGCGCGTCTGAGCTGACGAGGTGTCGTGACGCCACGTTGGCTGGCTGCTGGTCTGGCGCGGTGGTGTTGCCTTCAGGAAGACTTGCATGCCACCACGCAGGTGCTTGCTGGGTTGGTGTAGAGGCCACTCGTCGCCACGCAGGTGTCCGCCCAGCTAGTTGAGCTAGTAGCTGCTTGGGGACGACGGTGGAGATTTGGCAGACGCGGGCCTGACTGCAGCCCTGCTGGTGTCCTCGGGAAGGGTCTTGCCGTGGTGTCGCGGTCCTCCCCGGCAAGGATCTCACCGGGGGTCGTCGTCTTCTGGTCCTCATCTGATCTTGCGTGTTCATGATCATGACAAAGATCTGCATGTCACCACGGAGGTGCCTCCCGAGCCTTGGTTCCAATGTAGTCGTTGGCGGTGTTTGGAACTCCTGGGCTCAAGGGTGGCTCGCTCTACTGGTGTTGGGCAAGTTGCCTCAGCAAGGCTCTTGCCGGGGCCGCGGAGGTCGCCCCGGCAAGGGTCTTGCCGGGGGAGTCCACCTTGCCCTTTTGTTCTTTAGTGTTTCTGGCCTTGGCGTTTCTTTGTTTGTCTTATGCTTTGGTTTCCCTCCAGCTTCCCTCCTCTGTCTTGCTAAGTCTGGTCGTGGGCGCGGCTCTGATTGCCCGTGCACAAGTAAAGGGGTCAAAAGAAGAGCCACTAATTTTGTACACCGACAGCGATGGATCCGGTCGACAGGTACGCCTGCAGGCCCGGTTGATCTGGCGTGAAGTTGGTTGTTTTTGTATAGTCCTTCTTAGCCAGATCTGATTTGGGCAGGTTCCCGTTGCCAGATCTTGGAGACGGTATGTCCATGACGGAAGGTCAGCCGGAGCCAGATCTACAGTACGCGGCCGTCGAATCCAGCATTGGTGATGTGGGCGACACCGCGCCGACTTGCCATGTGGACGTGAACAACGCCTGTGATGGCTTAAGCTTGTCGGCGCCCAACTCTGAACTATCGACGGGCAAAGACGACCCACAAGCGCCGGGATGGTCGAAGAGGTAACTCAAATCATAAGTTGTTCGCGCTGTTGAATTGACACAACATTGGAATGATATTGTCAAGCTCAATACATTTTGTTTTCTCAATAACCTAATTTGCAGAAACTTCTGCGACTTATGCATACTTTTAGCTTGAATTGTGTGCTCGTCGGTAGAGAAGCAACTTTGATGCGTATTACTGAAAATGTTGGCATTGCTGCAGGGTTCGTGTTGGCTGTTTGCCTATTGAACCACCACCTTGTGTTGGTAGAGTATGCACCCTAGAGAAAGCATTCAGGGGATATGCCGAGAAGCCTGACACAACGGTAGTGCCTAATGTTAGGAGCAGCCTTGATTCGCTGGGACTTACGTCGCCCTTGCAATACCTAATCTGGTAATGTATCTCAGTTGGAAAAACAGCTGATTATGTTGCTTGTGTGATGATCATTTCAGGGCAAAGCCCAAAAAGACAAATACGGGATCCTGCCGGTGCGAGTGTCCTGCGGTAATACAGCTGCTCAGGTCCATGGACAATGACCGGTACATAAGCGAGCACAGGCCATCGCACAACCACTCCCTGACTGATAAGTGTGGTGAAAAGCTATACTAGCCTTCACACAGACATATCATTATATACACCCGGAAGCAAGCGAGAACTAAGAAGAAAGGCATACAAAAATAGTACTTCCTCTGATCCATAATAATAGTTATTTCATTTTGCTTCGCTGGCCGCAGGTTTTGAATTCTCTGCTGTGATAGTGGAAAGTGGACTAATGAATGTAACATGTACACGGTCATCCCTGGTGAGGAAAAATGAACACACCTTTGGAGTTGCATGCTAGCAATATCTACACTCGCGCTATGTTTGAGAAATTTGGTGAGGTACTGCATGAGGAGGGGCAAGACGAAGTAGAAGTCGAGACAGGTGGAAAATACTTTGTGCGATGGTACCATCCAGAAAAGCATACAAATGGTGCAGGGTGGTGTACCAGGTAGAAATTTTGAACCAAGGCGAGGAGCTTACGTGTGAGCGGTAATTTTGAGCACACAGGGTTACTCTGTGGTCACGCTGTTAAGGTAAATATGGATTGCCAGGAGTAGGGTGTTAGCCGTGGCACTGTTAACAAACAGGGATGACTAATAACATCTTTTGCCAGCAGGTTCTCGATTTCCCGGCCATAGATCAGATAGCAGTAAAGCACATTCTCAAGCGGTGGACAAAAGATGCAAGGAGCACCTACATAGGTACCAGATTTCATTTTACTCCATAACATGTAGACATTCAAACCTGTTCACCCATGCCATGGAGGTTGTAAGACTTGACAATGCAAACATGACTGCATACTACTGTCCAATGGAACTGCTCAGAGAAGCAATGCAGAAATTGACATGTATAGCTGCTGCGCATGACATGATAAGGTTGGAAGACAGGGTTCAGGCAAACAAGCTGAAAGGTAAAGAGGTTGATAGTACGCATGAACCGCACAGTGCATGTGGAGACGACACTGAAGGTAATGGAGTTGGCAATTTCAGGGGGCTGGTGGCCAGACTGGAAGAGAAAAGTGGGTCAGCTGACCAGCAGCAGAGACAAGCCTCCATATGACAACCATGGCGCGAAGAGTAGAAAGTTGAAGCCAATTACAAAAGCAAATGCTGCTGGAGAATGCGGCACCAGCAAGCGTACATATAGGGCACAAGAGCACCATGTTTCTGTAATATATGTTGACAACCAGGGCATAAGAGCACCACGTGTCACAAAGGGGCGACCTTCCTCAAAAGGTAATGAAATGAAATGCTCAATCTGCGGAGTCGAGGGGTCATCGCAAAAATACTTGCAACAAACCTAAGGCTGTGCTACATGTTCTGGACAATGGAAACCATCAACAGGCTCCATCCGTGCGAGTGACAAACATTATAAACTGTTTCATTGTTGTCCGAATTTCTTTCCTGTATATTGAGGGCTCGTTAGCCATGGATAGAACTGAATTATGTGTTTTCTAAATAATAATTATGCAAACGTACTTCTGATGTACCTGATGAAGCTATGTACCTAGGGTAGGGTCATGGATCTGTCCAACATACCCTCCCCAAGGACATCTCTATAAAGAATCAGAAGCAGTCGAAGAGAAACCATCATCCACTCGGGCATGAAGATGTGCTCACTCGACCACCTTGAAGACACTCGACCACCTTGAAGACAGTCGACCACCAGAAGATGAGAAGCCCTCCACTCTGTAACGGTCAGGACTTAAACCGTAGCTTTATGGGCATTTACACCACTTTACTGCAGACGTTATCAGTAACGCCCCTCCTTTATGAGCATTGAACCTTGTGTAACGGAGGGGAGCTGGGGTCCTGGCGTACTCTATATAAGCCACCCCCCTCCTCTGGGACAAGGGTTCACACTTTCTGTAATTCACACACATATATTCAGTCGACCGCCTCTGGGCTCCGAGACGTAGGGCTGTTACTTCCTCCGAGAAGGGCCTGAACTCGTAAACTCGTGTGTACAACTCTTCCATAGCTAGGGTCTTGCCTCTACATTCCTACCCCCTATTCTACTGTCAGTCTTAGAACCACGACAGTTGGCGCCCACCGTGGGGCAGGTGTCTTAGCGACTTGTTGGAGAAGTTGCAATTTTTCCGATCCCCTTCCTCATGGTTCCAGGCGGAGGTTTGGTTGAGGGCCGCGAGATCTGTCTCGGCGCGCTTGTGTTTGTCGCCGATGACTTCGCTTGGCTTCAGGAGGCACCACTCAACGCCGACACGCTCCCCGCCCGCGGGGCAACACACTTTCGCACGTGCGTCCGCGGCGTCCTCCTACGGCAACCGTCGACCCAGTACCAGTCGACTCCATCCGCTTTCCCCCTCCCTGCGACCCGCCGAAGCAAATGCTCCGATCGGTCAAGGCTTCAGCGATGGGTGAAGCATGCGGTTGGCCGTCAGTCGGCCATCCCTCAAGTCGCGGCGATCGAGCCCGACGAAACTCTCTACGGCCTGTTCGATCTATCGACTGTCTCCGTAGAGACCGCATCCGAGTGCGACATCAGTGACCCGGCGGCAGAAGTTTTGATGGTCAACGGACCATGCAGCCCTCCTGACTTCAACTGTGAAGACGGAGGCGACGGGAACGGTGATCCGTCGCGCGTTCACGAGGAGTACCTCCCCAAACCCCTCTCCTCGCAGCAGAGGGAGGAACTTCGCCGCCGGAACATTGATGCATTTTATACTCCTATAGTTGGAGAAACCCCCGAGGCCCAGGCCTTGGAGCAGGCGCGCTTGGCCAACCTGGCTAAGCGCACTCGACTGGAGAACCTCCAGCGCGCACTCGACGATCGCGCTCGGCAGCGTGCTCCCAAATCCAGTCGACGACAGCCTTTTCCTCCTCCGACTCAGGTATACCGAACCCCGATCCAGAATCTGGCAGCTGCCGCCCGGATAGCGGAGTCGATCCAGCCCTCCCAGTCAGAAGCTGGTCGAGGCCTGGTGCAGATCCGAGCCTTGATGCGGGCGGCGGGATAACAGAATACGGTTGTATCTCAGTCGCGGAATAGGATCCACAGCAGATCCGTGATTGCAGACACAGTTCAGTCAGCCCATAGCCCAAGATCGCCTCCGAGGCGTCAGGGACGTGGGGATCAACAAGATCAGTACAGAAACCGAGAGCAGTATGATCACCGAGTCGATCGTGATAACCGCCGTCGAGTGCCCATGCCTCCCCCAAGTAGCGGGTTGTACGTGCCTTGGCAACATGAAGACAGACGCCCTCACAGTGTTGGGCGAGGTGTTCTAGTCGACCCCAGGGAGCCAGGCTTTGATGCGAGATCTATTCTCGTGCAGGGCTTGGTCGACAGAAACAGAGCTCACCGAGAGGGCCATGACAAAGATCCACAAACCAGCAACAGGGTGCATGTCTCTGGTCTAGAATGCTTCAACAGAGCTATTAGAGCCGCGGTGATTCCCCCCAACTTCAGGTTGGCGTCTGGAGTTAGTAAGGTCACCGGAGAGTCCAAGCCTGACACTTGGCTTGAAGACTACCGAGTGGCTGTCCAGATTGGTGGCGGCAATGATGAAGTGGCCATGAAACACCTTCCTCTGATGTTGGAGGGCTCGACTAGAGCATGGCTGAATCAGTTAGCGCCTGGCAGCATCTATACTTGGGATGATCTCGCCCGAGTGTTTGTCAGGACATTCGAGGGCACTTGCAAATGGCCGGCAGGTTTGACAGAATTACAGTGTTGTGTTCAGAAGCTGAATGAAACTTTGAGGGATTATATCCAGAGATGGATCACCCTACACCACACGGTAGAAGATGTGTCAGATCATCAGGCAATTTGTGCCTTTAAGGAAGGCGTCAGGTATCGGGAGTTGAATATGAAATTCGGCCGGACAGGAAATATGACTCTGGCTCGGATGATGGAAATTGCCACCAAGTATGCCAATGGTGAAGAAGAAGAGCGACTCCGAAGCGGCAAGCACAAAGCAGTCGCCCATGAAGCCGGAGGAGGAAACTCCGGTCGGAAACAGAAGCGCAAGGCCGAGCCAGCTGCTCTGGGTGAAGCCTTGGCTATGGTTCAAGGAAAGTTCAAGGGGAAGCCCAAAGGGCCATGGAACCCCAAGAAAGCAAAAGATCAAGATGGGAATGACGTGTTGGATTTGCCGTGCCATATCCACACCAAAAAAGATGAAGAAGGCAACTTCATTTACCCAAAGCACACCACTCGGTAGTGTCACCTCCTAATCCAGTAGTTTTGAGAGAAACAACCCAAGGAAAAGGAGAAGGAGGCAGACAAGGCTGAGGATGAGGGAGAGGATGATGATGGTTATCCCCACGTGAATTCCACTCTGATGATTTTTGCTGATGTTGAGAGCAAAAGTCGATTGAAAGTCATCAACAGGGAAGTGAACATAGTCACTCCAGCGACACCTAGTTACTTGAACTGGTCGCAGACCACCATTACATTTGACCAGTCTGATCATCCAGCGCACATCGCCACCCCTGGGAAGCAAGCACTGGTGGTCGACCCGGTGGTCGAAGGCACTCTACTGACAAAGGTCCTGATGGACGGTGGCAGTGGCCTGAACATACTGTATGCAGAAACTTTGAAAGGAATGGGCATTCCGATGTCCAGACTCGGTGAAAGCCATATGAGTTTCCATGGGGTCATTCCAGGCAAGAAGGCTGCATCCCTCGGTCAGATTGCACTCGACGTGGTTTTCGGTGATTCCAAAAATTACCGCAAAGAAAAGTTGACGTTTGAAGTTGTGGATTTCCAGAGTGCTTATCATGCAATTCTGGGCAGGCCAGCTTATGCATGATTTATGGCTCGACCATGCTACGTGTACCTCAAACTGAAGATGCCTGGTCCCAGAGGAGTGATCACTATCTCTGGTAACCGGAAGAAGGCAGAAGAATGCTTCCAGAAGGGCTCAAAGATCGCCGATGCCCAGATGGTAGTGGTAGAATTGTAAGAATACCAGAAAAATACAGATCCGAGTGACTTGCTGCGAGCCAAGAAGCCAGCCACAGATTCAGCATTCCAGTCGTCTGGTGAAACGAAGTTGATTCACATTCACCTGACAGATCCCAATGCAGCTCCGACTCACATTTCAACTACACTCGACTCCAAATAGGAAGAAGCGCTCATCCAATTCCTCCGTGAGAACTGGGACATCTTTGCATGGAAGCCTTCTGACATGCTGGGTGTTCCCAGGGGACTGGCTGAGTATCGTTTGCGAGTCGACCCGAAGGTGAAACCAGTCAAAGAGCATCTTCGACGGTCCGCCGTCTAGAAAAGAAAGGCAATCGACGAAGAGGTGGCTCGGCTTTTGGCATCTGAGTTTATCTGAGAGATTTACCACTCCGAGTGGTTAGCCAATGTTGTCATGGTCCCACAGAAAGACGACTCACTTCGCATGTGTATTGATTTCAAGCATATAAATTGGGCCTGCCCGAAAGATCACTTCCCCGTCCCTCGCATCGATCAGATAGTCGACTCGACTGCGGGGTGCAAGCGTTTGTCCTTTTTGGACGCCTACTCCGGGTACCACCAGATCCGTCTGTACGTACCTGACGAAATAAAGACAGCTTTTATCACCCCGTTTGGGTGCTTCTGTTATGTCACAATGCCATTCGGTTTGAAGAATGCCGGATCCACATTCATGCGGATGATTCAGAAGTGCCTGCTCACTCAGATCAGTCGGAATGTGGAAGCATACATGGATGACATTGTGGTCAAGTCACGTAAAGGTTCCGACCTATTGACTGACCTTGCTGAAACCTTTGCCAACCTCAGAAGGTATGATATCAAGCTCAATCCATCAAAGTGCATGTTTGGAGTTCCAGGCGGAAAGTTACTCGGTTTTCTTGTTTTCGAACGAGGAATCGATGCTAACCTAGAGAAAGTAGGCGCTATACTCCGAATGAAACTCCCTGTGCGTGTGCATGATGTCCAGAAGCTTACTGGTTTCTTGGCCGCCCTGAGTCGATTCATTTCTCGCCTCGGTGAAAAGGCGCTCCCTCTTTACCGAGTGATGATGAAATCAGACAAGTTCGAGTGGACCCCAGAAGCTGATGCAGCATTTGCAGAGCTAAAAGCCCTGCTTTCCACCCAGTGGATGCTTGCTGCTCCAATCAGCAAAGAGCCTCTACTGCTTTATATAGCAGCCACTGGACAAGTCGTCAGTACAATACTTACGGTCGAGCAGGAAGAAGAAGGAAAAGCTTATAAGGTTCAACGCCCAGTTTATTATATTTCTGAAGTCCTGACCCCGTCAAAGCAGAGATATCCTCATTATCAGAAGCTTGTCTATGGGATTTACATGACCACGAAGAAGGTTGCACACTATTTTCCGGATCACTCTGTTACAGTCCTCAGCGACGCTCCATTGTTAGAGATTCTGCACAACAGAGATGCAACTGGTCGAGTGGCCAAATAGGCGATTGAACTCCTTCCCTTGGATATCAAGTTTGAGGCAAAGAAAGCTATTAAGTCCCAAGCAATAGCAGATTTCCTCGCCAAGTGGATCGAACAACAACTGCCGACTCAAGTTCACTCTGAGCACTGGACCATGTTTTTTGACGGATGCAAGATGTTGAACGGTTCTGGTGCTGGAGTAGTTCTGGTATCCCCCCGAGGAGACAGGCTCAGATATGTCCTCCAGATTCACTTTGATTCCTCCAACAATGAAGCAGAATATGAAGCACTCCTGTATGGGTTGCGCATGGCCATCTCACTCGGCGTCCGTCGCCTCATGGTCTATTGCGACTCAGATTTGGTAGTTAATCAAGTGATGAAGGAGTGGGACGTCAAAAGACCAATTACTGCAATGCTATGAGAAAGCTTGAGAAGAAGTTTGAGGGGTTAGAACTCCACCACATACCCTGACTGAAAAATCAAGTAGCCGGCGATTTGGCAAAGATAGGTTTCAAGAGAGAAGCCATTCCCAGCAATGTGTTTTTGGAGCATATTCACTCGCCGACAGTTCAGGAAGATCCTTTTACTGAAGAGCCCCCGCAACCTAAGAGCGCCACAGATCCGACTGAAGTCAAGGTCCCAGCCGTGGTCAACCTGATCACGGAGGTTCTGGCCATTACTCCCGACTGGACGGTGCCCTACATTGCATACATCCTCAGGAAAGAACTCCCAGAGGATGAAGAAGAGGCTCGATAGATCGTCCGTCGATCCAAGGCCTTTACTGTGATAAGAGGGCAGCTGTTCAGGGAAAGCATGACTGGAGTCGGTCAGAAATGCATAACACCATAAGAAGGTTGAATGATCCTCAATGACATCCACTCGGGAACCTGTGGTCATCATGCGTCCTCTCGAGCCATCGTGGCTAAAGCATACCAAGCTGGATTATATTGGCCATGAGCAAATGAAATGGCGAAAGATATAGTTGACAGTTGTGAAGGCTGCCAGTTTTACTCCGACATGTCTCACAAGCCAGCGTCAGCCTTGAAGACCATCCCCCTCATCTGGCCCTTTGCTGTTTGGGGACTCGATATGGTTGGACCACTGAGAACTGGCAGGAGCGGCTTCACTCATGTGCTTGTTGCAGTCGACAAGTTTACCAAATGGATCGAAGATAAACCTATCAAGAACCTTGATGCTAGCACCGCTGTTAGTTTTATCAGAGAATTGACATTCAGATATGGAGTCCCACACAACATCATCACAGACAACGGATCGAACTTCGATTCTGATGAGTTCAGAGTTTTCTGCGCCTCTCAGGGCACTCGACTATGCTTCTATCGCTCACCCGCAGTCGAACGGACAAGCAGAAAGGGCCAATGGCCTAATTCTCAAAGGACTGAAACCCCGACTGATGCGTGATCTCAAACACGTAGCAGGCGCTTGGGTTGATGAACTTCCGTCAGTCCTGTGGGGATTAAGGACAACTCCTAATCGGTCGACCAGACGAACTCCTTTCTTCTTAGTCTATGGCGCCGAAGCTGTCCTGCCAAGTGACCTGCTCCACAAGGCACACCGAGTTGAGATCTTCTCCGAAGAGGAAGCAGAGCAGGCCCGGCAAGATTTAGTCGATCTCTTAGAGGAGGAAAGAGAGATGGCCTTGATCCACTCGTCCATTTATCAGCAAGACTTGCGTCGATTCCACGCCAGAAATGTGAGGGGTCGAGCCTTTCAAGAAGGAGACCTGGTTCTTCGAGTGGATCACCAGAAACCACACAAGCTCGCCCCAACTTGGGAGGGCCCCTTCATCATCACCAAAGCTCTCCAGAACGGAGCATACCATCTTTACAGTATTGAGCATCAGAAAGACGAGCCACGGGTGTAACACCCTCGATGCGACTATAGCTCCCACGTGTCGAGGCACGACTTAGAGACATAATCGCATTGAAGGCATATGTCGCAAGTTAGGCAATCTTCACAAACATCACATGTAATATAATGATAAAAGGGGAGATAACAATAGTTGGCTTACACTCGGCACGTCAGTCAAGTACATAAATAACATTACATCAACCAAACACTCATGGCCCGACTACGGCGCCAAAATAAAAGAGAACCCAACATGCGACAACGGTCCCGTTCACCCCCAACTGGGCAGCACTACTGATCATCGGGAAAGGAAACATAGTAACGTTGAGAGTCTTCGTCGAACTCCCACTTGAGCTCGTACGCGTCTCCTGGAGCGGAATCATCAGGCCCTGCATCTGGTGTAATAGTGATCTGTGAGCCACAGGGACTCAACAATCTCGCACCCTCGCGATCAAGACTATTTAAGCTTATAGGTAAGGCAAGGTAAATATATGTGGAGCTGCAGCAAGCGACTAGCAAGTATGGTGGCTAACTTATTCGCAAAAGAGAGCGAGGAGAGAAGGCAAAGCACGAGCGAGAAACTAGAGAGCAACCTGCGCAAACATTACTCCAACACTGTGTCCACTTCCCGGACTCCGCCGAGAAGAGGCCATCACGGTAACACACTCAGTTGATTCATTTTAGTTAAGTTAAGGTTCAAGTTATCTACAACCGGACATTAACAAATTCCCATCTGCCCATAACCGCGGGCACGGCTTTCAAAAGTTCAATCCCTGCAGGGGAGTCCCAACTTAGCCCATGACAAGCTCTCACGGTCAACGAAGGAATAGACCTCCTCCCAAGACGTTCCGATCAGACTCGGTATCTCGGTAATTCAAGACACTTCGACAGGTTAAAACAAGACCAGCAACACCGCCCGATTGTGCCGACAAATCCCGATAGGAGCTGCACATATCTCGTTCTCAGGGCACACTCAGATAGGTCAAGCTACGAGTAAAACCAACCCTCGAGTTTCCCCGAGGTGGCCCCGCGGGCTGCCCGGTTCAGACCAACACTCAGAGGGAGCACTGGCCCGGGGGG
>NC_041388.1:14620628-14622958 GCF_002162155.2 Triticum dicoccoides
AAATAAGATGACCCTTGGGCTCCGGTAACCCAAGGGAAAAAGAGGCTAGGTGGCGAATGGTAAAACCAAGGTTAGGCATTGCTGGAAAAGCTTTAATCAAGGCGAACTATCAAGGGGTTCCCATTATAACCCAACCGCGTAAGGAACGCAAAATCCGGGAACATAACACCGATATGACGGAAACTAGGGCGGCAAGAGTGGAACAAAACACCAGGCATAAGGCCGAGCCTTCCACCCTTTACCAAGTATATAGATGCATTAAGATAACAAGATAATATAATGATATCCCAACAAGTAAAAAAATGTTCCAACAAGGAACGGCCTCCAATCTTCACCTGCAACTAGCAACGCTATAAGAGGGGCTGAGCAAAGCAGTAACATAGCCAATCAATGGTTTGCTAGGACAATGGTGGGTTAGAGGTTTGACATGGCAATTTGGGAGGCTTGAAAGCAAGTGGTAGGCATCGTAGCAATGGCATAGCAAAAGAGCGAGCAAACTAGCATAGCAAAGATAGTAGTGATTTCGAGGGTATGATCATCTTGCCTGCACAGTTGTTAGAGTTGACTGGATCCTCAAAAGCAAACTCAACGGGCTCCTCGTTAGTGAACTCGTCTCCCGGCTCTAAAAAAACAAGACAAACAAGCAATAAGGATACAATCAACCACGTGCAAACTCAAACAACGCAATGCAAAGATGATATGCTATGCGGGGTGCGATACGGGATGCAAAATGCAAGATATGACAGGAAATGCATGAACCTGGTCTCAACTTGGAAAACCAAGTGTGCCATTGGAAAGATGAGATGAAATCGCTTGAAAACGATATAAAGAATGCCGGAATCGGAGTTACGGTTGGGAAATGGCAAGCGATACAAAAATGACACCAGTCTGCGATTTACAGCAAGTAGGCATCTAAATGCAACGAAATGAACATGCTTCAGCACCCAAACAGGACAACAAAATACATGGCAGGGATGCACACAAGATGCTTAACAAAAGTCTAGCACTGAGCTACGGCCAATTCATCCATTAACAGGTTCAAACAAGCATGGCAAAAATGCATATGACAAACAGATCTCAGACTTAGTGAAATTAACACTTGTCTGGAATTCCAGATCAGGTAGCACTCTTCGGAGCCACAAAACTACATATCACAGGACCTGAACATGGCAAAGTAAAGCATGGCATGGAGCTACTCAAAGAGCTTAACAAAAGTCCCTTAGTGACCTTGAGCCAAAAGGGATCAGAAAATACAATTGCAAGCATGCGGACATAGCAAAAACATAATCAATTTTCAGACTTAGTGAAAACTGACACATGCTGAAATATAACTCAAGTAGGCATGTTTACGAGCTCGATGCACTCATCACGGTACATGTCATGGCAAGACAAGCATACACACATAAAGAAGGCACAAAATGCAAGCTAGACACGGCAAGAACAATAGCATAGCATGCACGGATCAACTACAACATCACCGGCAAAATTGCAAACAAGTTGACAATCTGCCCAGATTCACAAAGTAGCAAAAGTAGAGCTCGATTGCCTCAATCTAGGATGCTCCATAGTTGCAAACAAAGACATAGATGGATAGAGCACTATAATATTAACAAAACTCCCTTACTGTTCATCCTCAAAAGAGGCACGGATCACTAGGAAACAACAAGAACATTTGGCATCATGAGATAAACAGCTCCAGGACTTAGTGAAATCACTAAGTCCCTGAAAACAGAATTAGCAAGTGCACCACTTTGCAAGTTTGCACAAGTCACCACACACATCCTAAAAATACATGGGTTGCACCTCTGGAAAGATGACAAAACCCTTAACAAAACATATGTAGAACTCAGGGCATATCGCGCACACAAAAATCATGGCAAAAATGACAAAAGTGCTAAACGGAGTAGCAGATCTGACAATTAACTCAAGTAGCCCTCTTCTAACAGCATTTCGGGCATCAACATGAACTCAAATGAAAATGATGCAATGGAATGAAATGATGTACTCTCTGAGATGAACATTTTGATATGCTATATGCATGAATCAGAGCTACAAATGCAAAGTTACGGAGCTACGAACATGGGAATATGGATCTGCAATTTCTGGGACTTAGTGAAAAAAACGACCTAGAGTTAGGGTTTACTGTTCACGCCAGATCTAGATCGGGATCGCACGGAGCCCGAGGATCACCGGCCGGACTCTTCGCCGGAGTGGGAGAAGATGGCCGGGGGCGGCCGGATCCGTACGGGAGGCGAGGCCGGGAGGAGGCGGAGGAGCTGGCCGGCTCAGGGCGGCGCGCTGCCCGGCGGCGGGGACCCGCGGGCGAGGCG
>NC_041388.1:14623716-14624953 GCF_002162155.2 Triticum dicoccoides
CGCAGCGGCGGCGGTGGCCGGGTGCCACGTGGCGCGCTGCCACTGGCTGCGGGCGGCGGCTGCGGCGTCTCCGGCTGGAACGGACACGTCCAGCGCGCGAGGTGGATTTTTTTTAAGGTTTCGGGGAGGAAGGAGATCTGAAAACGGAGGGATTCTTTAAATAGAGGTAGAGGGAGCTAGGAGAGTCCAAATGAGGTGCAGTTTTCGGCCACGCGATCGTGATCGAATGCTCTAGATGATGGAGCAGAGTTTGGTGGGTTTTGGGCCAAAATGGAGGGGTGTTGGGCTGCAACACACACGAGGCCTTTTCGGTCCCTCGGTTAACCGTTGGAGTATCAAACGAAGTCCAAATGATACGAAACTTGAAAGGCAGTCCACCGGTAGTAAACCAAGGCCGCTTGGCAAGTCTCGGTCCAATCCGGAAATGTTTAATCCCCACACACGAAAGAAAGCTAGAAATGACCACCGGAGGAGAACGAAGCGCCAGAATGCAAAACGGACAACGGGGAAAATGCTCGAATGCATGAGATGAACACGTATGCAAATGCAATGCACATGATGACATGATATGAGATGCATGACAACGATAACAACACACGGAGACAAGACCCGAACCCGAGAAAATAAAATAACTTAACGCCGGAAACGGCAAGAGTTGGAGTACAAATTGGGAAAGTTACATCCGGGGTGTTACAACGGGCTTGGAACGCGGAGCTGCTCCGCCCCTTTTATACTTAAGCACTCGTTCGAATAAAATGTAATAAGAAACACCTCTGTAATTTGTTTATCAAAGACAAGAGATTATGGTCCTATCATTCGATTGTTGTGTTCTTATTTACTTCTGAAATCCCCCAGTGGGTGGGCTTAGTCGCTAATCCGTTTCACCTAAGTTCGAAAGAAAATCCTACCGAGTGGAGAGCAATCCTCCCACTCGGGGGCTTAGCTGCAATCCAGTACTCGCCTAAGTTCTCTCACTGGGAGACTTAGCTGCAGTCCAGTACTCGCCTAAGTTTGAAAAAATCCTACCGAGTGGAGATCAATCCTCCCACTCGGGGGCTTAGCTGCAGTCCAGTACTCGCCTAGGTTCTCTCACTGGGTGACTTAGCTGCAGTCCAGTACTCATCGATGTTTGAAAAAACCCTACCGAGTGGAGAGCAATCCTCCCACTCGAGGGCTTAGCTGCAGTCCAGGACTCGCCTAAGTTCTCTCACTAGGAGACTTAGCTGCAGTCCAGTAC
>NC_041388.1:14625149-14643309 GCF_002162155.2 Triticum dicoccoides
AGTTTGAAAAAATCCTACCGAGTGGAGAGCAACCCTCCCACTCGAGGGCTTAGCTGTGGTCCGGCACTCGCCTAAGTTCTCTCACTAGGAGACTTAGCTACATTCCAGTACTCGCCTAAGTTTGAAAAAATCCTACCGAGTGGAGAGCAATCCTCCCACTCGGGGGCTTAGCTGCAGCCCAGGACTCGCCTAAGTTCTCTCACTAGGAGACTTAGCTGCAGTCCAGTACTCGCCTAAGTTTGAAAAAATCCTACCGAGTGGAGAGCAACCCTCCCACTCGGGGGCTTAGCTGCAGTCCAGTACTCGGCTAAGTTTGAAAAAATCCTACCGAGTGGAGAGCAACCCTCCCACTCGGGGGCTTAGTTGCAGTCCAGTACTCGCCTAAGTCCGAAACATACCCCTATCCGCAAGGACGATGAGGTGCAGGTCGACTGCAACCTTCTCCCTCGGAGCTATGACACAAGTACAACGTCCGCTCCATCCCTATCCGCAAGGACGACGAGGTGCAGGTCGACTGCAACCTTCTCCTTCGGAGCTACGACACAAGTACAACGTCCGCTCCATCCCTATTCGCAAGGATGACGAGGTGCAGGTCAACTGCAACCTTCTCCTTTTGAACTACGGCACAAGTACAACGTCCACTCCATCCCTATTCGCAAGGACGACGAGGTGCAGGTCGACTGCAACCTTCTCCTTCGGAACTATGGCAGAAGTACAATGCTCGCTCCATCCCTATCCGCAAGGACGACGAGGTGCAGGTCGACTGCAACCTTCTCCTTCGGAGCTACGACACAAGTACAACGTTCACTCCATCCCTATCTGCAAGGACGGGAAGCGCAGGTCGACTGGAGCCGCCACCTCAGAGCTGCGTCTCCAGCGCAAAGACTATGCCAAGCAATGAGCAAAGTCCATTCGAAGGCAAACACAAGCACATTCGGAGATAAACCAAATTCAGATAAAACCTAAAAGTTCCAAGCAGCAAATCAAAAGTACTCGGGCATCAAGCCCGAAGGAGTTCAATGGTTACAGCAATCACTCGTCATTCCAAGGCAAATTTAAAGTAGATTCAAGTTTCATAAGTTTGTTCACTCGGCCGGAGGAGGGCTGGCAGGCTCCACGAATGAGTCCAGGTCGATCCCATCAGCGATCCGAGTGGCGGCAGCTTTAAAAGTCTCCATGAAGGACTGGAAGTCATGCTTTTTTGTGTTAGCAACTTTGATTGCAGCCAGCTTGTCTTCACGAGCTTCCTTGCAATGGACTCGCACCAAGGACAGCACCACGTCAGCACCACACCGGGCGGAGGATTTCTTCCATTCTTGCACTCGGTCAGGGATCTCGTTCAGTCGAGTCATCAGGGATTCCAGGTCATTCTGAAGCGTCGCCCCTGGCCAAAGTGATGGGTCGATTCGGGAGACTACCTCCTTCAAGCTTGCGAGGTAGCTTGTGGCGCTGGCGATACAGGACTCCACTCGGAGCATGTTCATTGCAGTTTCGTCACAGACTGGAGAAGCGATAGGGTCCATACCTGTCTCGACCCTTCCAGTTTCCTCGTCGAAGTGTTGACAGAATTCTGTAGCAAAAAATTAGTCAATCGACCGAGCAAAATCCGATCGCAAGCATCAACACAGTCGGATTAAAAGAAATACCTTCCAGCGTGAGATAAAGCTTCTTGGCAAGAGTCCTCAGATAAGCTTCCATGTCATTCCTCTTGCGGATCGTAGACTCCAGCTTTTCATTCAGGACGACCTTGTCCTTCTTCAGACTGGTCACTTCGCGGTTAGCTTCATTAAGACAAGATTTCAGTTTGGTCACCTCTCCTTCCAGCGTTCCGATTGAAGCAAGCTTCTGGTCTGCGAGAGCAGTTTTATCTTGGGCTGCTTTTTGCGCGGCGGCGAGGTCCGAGTCCTTCTTCTCCAGAGCCAACTTCATTTTCTCTGCAAAAGAAACAATCGAATCAAAGAAGAGATCAAAGAAATGTATTGAAAGTCAGTCGACAGTCAGTTACCTTCCATACCAGCGGCTTCGTCTTCGGCTTTCTTCAGATTCTGCTGGGCTAATTCCAAGTCGAGGTTGAGTTGCCTCTGCTTCTCCTCAAGTTCAGCAAACTTAGAAATAATGGTGCAATACTTCTATAGAAGGGAAAAGACGGACCAGTCGAAAAGATCAAAGGTTGTTTACTTCCGAGTGAACAAGACCTAAAGAAGTTCGCTTAGACCCCAGCCAACTACACACAGTCGACTGCAGTCTCAGGGGCTACACCCAGCGGGTGCACTTGGCGTGCCCCCGCTAACTAAGACTCAACTCGACCGGTCCGCCCGGACCAAAAAAAATGCTCAGACCCCAGTCGACTGCCAGTAGTCGACCGCGGTCTCGGGGACTACACCCAGTGGGTGCATTTGGCGTGCCCCCACCGGTTCGGATCCTACTCGACCGGCCCGCCTGAGTCGAGTGTAAGGAGTAAAAAAGAAAGGAAAGAAGAACTCAGACCCCAGTCGACTGCCAGCAGTCGACCGCGGTCTCGGGGACTACACCCAGTGGGTGCACTTAGCGTGCCCCCACCGGATCAGATCCCACTCGCCCAGACCGAGTGGAAGATCGAAACTACCAAAAACAACAAAACACCTAGTGGGTGCCCTAATTCGACGCAAACAACAGCAGATTATGTAGAAGAAGATTTTTTTCGAGTAACACTTCCTCACAGAGCAAAAACAATCGGAAAGTCTACTCACCTGGACATTGGCCCGAAGGGCTGCACTGGCGTTGTAGGCAGCCTGGCTGTTCTCATGCACCGTCTTCACCCGCTCCATCATCATGCCAGCCTGTCGGATGGCTTCCGCAGCCGCTTCCAACTGGTTGTCCGGGACGGGATAGCTGGTGAAAAAGTGAGCAGTCGACCCAGGTGCGGCAGCTTGGAGCTCCGTGGTGTGGAGTTGGACGACTGAAGGAATCACAGGCGCAGTCGGCGGTGTGGGGTGCCCACTCGACAAGGGTGCAGCGAAGGTCACAGAAGCCCTGCCCGCGTCTTCAGGTTGACGGACGGGAGGTGTCGTAGTGGGTTCTTGCCGAGACATCCTACCAGATGCTACCTTCTTGCTCTTCCTGGGTCTAAGAGCCACATCTTCATCGTCATCTGGAAGATCGATGATGTTGGGTGGAGCTGCAAGGCAGATCATGCGACCCCAAGTGAACCACTCGAACACAATCGACCAAAGAATCAAGAACAAAATCGCAAAGACCCGCATTCCATTTCCTCGTCCCGGTACTGGAAAGAAGAGGTTCCTGACGTAGCAGCATTGCAAAGACCCGCATTCAATCGGTTACGTCCGGTTAATCGAGTCGATGAAAAGGACAAGTCAGATGGTTACCCGGAGATAGTAGGAAAGGTCACTTTGATCCTCGGCAAAGCTTTTGGCAGTTTGGAGGAGGTGGCTTATGGCGCTTTCGGCGCTGGGGGCGGCGCAACTTTGGACTGCTTTGGAGCCTTCTCAGTCGGCGTTGGGGAAGACGTCCTGGTACGCTTCGAAGACTGACCAATCGGCACGGCCACTAAGTCCGGAGCGCTCGCCGGGTCGTGAGCGTGTTTGGATCTCCTCTCCCTGCGAGGAGGCGAGTCGACTTCTTCGTCGTCAGTCGATTCGTCGCTCTCCTCATCCTCCTCGGCATCCGAACGCTCCTCGCCGCTCTCGCCACCGCCCGCTTCTTCCTCAGCGTCTTGGTCCTGCACTCCGTTGGGCATTGAGTACATGTGGATGAGTTCCTGAAAGGACAATGATCAAAGGAAATTCAATCGACCATAAACAAGATATCACTCGGTGAATCGGAAAGATACTTGATAAAACAGAATTATACCTGCTCCGGCTGGTGCGAGTTGTCGAATGGAATCACCCTCCTAGACCCTCGAGGGTTGTCTTTGTTGCTTGTGATCCCCATCAACCACTTCTCCAAGGTATCCTCGCTGACATCCTCCGGGTGGATCTGAGTGGAATCCTCGAGCCCAGAGTACATCCACATCGGATGATCACGCGCCTGAAGAGGTTGGATGCGTCGACCGAGAAAGACCTCCAGCAGGTCCATCCCGGTCACCCCGTCGCGGACAAGCTGGATGACCCGCTCGACCAGCACCTTGACCTGCGCCTTCTCTTCCGGAACTACCTTCAGGAGGGCGGGCTTCTCCACTCGAGCCAAGGAAAAGGGAGGAAGTCCAGTCGACTGACCCGGGGTCAGCTGATCCCTGCAGTAGAACCAAGTCGAGTGCCAGCCCCGGACCGAGTTAGGAAGAATCATGGCTGGGAAAGTACTCTTGCTCCTCATCTGGATCCCCAGACCCCCGCACATCTGGATCACTTGTGTCTTCTCGTCACTCGACTTGGCCTTTTTGACCGACTGGGAGCGGCAGGTGAAGATGTGTTTGAAAAGACCCCAGTGGGGTCGACAACCCAAGAAGTTTTCACACATCAACATGAAAGCGGCCAGATAGACTATGGTGTTTGGAGTGAAATGGTGGAGTTGAGCCCCAAAGAAGTTCAAAAAACCCCAGAAGAAAGGATGGGGAGGCAGTGAGAATCCGCGATCTACGTGGGTGGCGAGGAGAACACACTCACTCTCCCTGTATATTGAGGGCTCGTTAGCCATGGATAGAACTGAATTATGTGTTTTCTAAATAATAATTATGCAAACGTACTTCTGATGTATCTGATGAAGCTATGTACCTAGGGTAGGGTCATGGATCTGTCCAACATACCCTCCCCAAGGACATCTCTACAAAGAATCAGAAGCAGTCGAAGAGAAACCATCATCCACTCGGGCATGAAGATGTGCTCACTCGACCACCTTGAAGACACTCGACCACCTTGAAGACAGTCGACCACCAGAAGATGAGAAGCCCTCCACTCTGTAACGGTCAGGACTTAAACCGTAGCTTTATGGGCATTTACACCACTTTACTGCAGACGTTATCAGTAACGCCCCTCCTTTATGAGCATTGAACCTTGTGTAACGGAGGGGAGCTGGGGTCCTGGCGTACTCTATATAAGCCACCCCCTCCTCTGGGACAAGGGTTCACACTTTATGTAATTCACACACATATATTCAGTCGACCGCCTCTGGGCTCCGAGAGGTAGGGCTGTTACTTCCTCCGAGAAGGGCCTGAACTCGTAAACTCATGTGTACAACTCCTCCATAGCTAGGGTCTTGCCTCTACATTCCTGCCCCCCTATTCTACTGTCAGTCTTAGAACCACGACAATACCCACCTTTGGCCGCATCGTTTTCATGTTTCCATTCATTTTGATTTGTCTTCATACACTAATTTGCATGTTGTGGAAGATAGACCAGAGATGTAGTTTCCATTTACTCCCTGTGAGGTTCAGGATCGTTTTGCCTGGACTATTACTGCTTCCATGTATGCCCAAGAGAAAAAAATCGCTGATATTTTGCTAGAAGGCACGTTGAGTGTTAGGTTTTCTTCTTATACACATGTGCTTTGGTGGTTTTGTTGAGTCCAGTGAAAATTTATGAGGCTGCGATTTATTTTTACAGCTAGGTACTCCCTCCGTCCGAAAAAGCTCGTCCCTCAAATGAGCTTTTTCGAATGGGGAGAGAGTAGCTGCTAGCTGCAAGTCGTCACACGCGGATGCCAACTAACAGGTGTCGTGTCGGCACGATCTTGGTGTAGATCTTGGGCTCACTAGAGTCTAGGTTGAATTCTGAACGGGTTGAGGCCTTGAGGGGGAAGCAATGGTTCTCTGTACTTATCAGTGGATTAGTACCATCGGAAAAGTACTAGCTCTCCTGCTGTGACGTACACGCGAGGGGTCGAGCTTGTGTGAGTAGAGATGTCTGCGCCTGCTTCCGGTGGGAGCTCTGTTCGCCATGGCTCCTCAAGTCAGAGCTCGCCTGGCCTTGCTGTCGCTGTTGATCAAGGCGCGCCTATTCAAGTGGTGGGCTCCGAAGATCATGTGCTGCCCTGCTCTAGCCCATGGCGGTGTCTTCGCACTTCAAGCACCGCTCGAGGTTCGTCGCACCAATATTGTTGTCGTTGGTCATCCAGGACGATTCCGGCCACCTAAAGAAATCCGCCAGCCACCGACTGCCAATGATTAAAAAACCGATTAGAGATTCGGCAGATGGAATTTCCCTCGTTATCTTTTATTTGTTGGCATGAACCGGCTGCCAATTGTTGAGTGTGTATGGTTGTGTGGACCCACCTCCGCCCAACCGCATCGACTAGTAGGTGCCTCCCTCCAGACGTGACACGTTACGGGACGCTTTTGCACAGTGACGGTACAGACTGGTACAGGTACACGGTTCATCCGTGTGCAAGTGATGGTCCGCTGTCCAGCTGTGTCGAACCATCACGTCTGTACACCAAATACTAGTGATTTCGGCACGCCTGCACGACAAACACGATAAACAATACCAACTGTAGCCCACATCCCGAGGCAAAGTAATGGCTATCGATTCCGTGAGCAAGCGCGCTCGTCCTCGCCTTTGAATTTCCGGGCATCATAATGAAAATATTAATGATGATGTTCATAATGATGCTCAACCTAGTAAGGACAATGATGTGGAAATTGAACCTGCTATTGATCTTGATAACCCACAATCAAAGAATCAATGTTATGATAAAAGAGACTTTGTTGCTAGGAAACATGGTAAAGAAAGGGAACCTTGGGTTCAGAAACCCATGCCTTTTCCTTCGAAACCATCCAAGAAAAAGGATGATGAGGATTTTGAGCGCTTTGCTGAAATGATTAGGCCTATCTTTTTGCGTATGCGATTAACTGATGTGCTCAAAACAAATCATTATGCTAAATAATATGAAGGATATCATTACTAATAAAAGAAAGATACCGGAAGCTGAAATTTCCACCATGCTTGCTAATTATACTTTTAAGGGTGGAATACCAAAGAAACTTGGAGATCCCGGAGTACTTACTATACCTTTGCTCCATTAAAAGAAATTATATTAAAACTGCTTTATGTGATCTTGGAGCCGGTGTTAGTGTTATGCCTCTCTCTTTATATCGTAGACTTAACTTGAATAAGCTGACACCTACCAAAATATCTTTGCAAATGGCTGATAAATCAACTGCTATACCTGTCGGCATCTATGAGGATGTGCCTGTTGTGGTTGCAAACATTACTATTTTAATGGACTTTGTTATACTTGATATTCCCGAGGATGATAGTATGTCTATTATTCTTGGAAGACCTTTTCTTAATACTGCATGGGCTGTTATTGATTGCAACAAAGGCAATGTCACTTTTCATGTTAATGGGAATGAGCATATGGTACACTTTCTGAGGAAACAACCTCAAGTTCATAGTATCAACTCTATTGGAAAAATACCATCGATTATATTTGGATGTTTTGAATTTCCTCTTCCTACTGTCAAGAAGAAATATGATATTCTTATTATTGGGGATGTGCATATCCCCGTTGAGGTAAGTTAGTGTTATTCGAAACTTCTCCGGTTTCATGATTATCGCAATGAGTTTGTTAACAAGACTTGATCAACCTTGTTAGTGGATTCTTTTTGATGAGCATGAGATGGATGAAACTAGAAGCACAAACTTCTGTACCCTCTCTATACTTTCTGTTAATTAGTAGAAATAAAGTAAAAATAGCATTTTTCAGTCTGTTTCCTGACTTATCCGTGCAATATAAAAATATCCCGAAAATAGAAGTCCTCAGAATGACATGCCAATTTAATATGATTTTTTCGGGAATATTTGAAGATTTACTGTGCAAAAATTACCGCGGGAGGAGCTGCCACCTGGCCACGAGGGTGGTGGGCGCCCCCCCTCTCTAGGGTGTGCCCCCTACCTCGTGGGCCCACGGTGGCCCTCCTCCACTTATCCCAGCACCCATCTTCTTCCTCTGCCTCACACAAACCCGAAAAGCCAACTCAAGCACAAGTTCCAGCCACTTTTGCTGTGATTTTCGATCTCCTTGCTCAAAGCACCTCTCGCAAAACTGCTTGGGGAGATTGTTCCTTGGTATGTGACTCCTTCATTGGTCCAATTAGTTTTTGTTCTAGTGCTTCATTCTTTGCAAATTTGTGCTGCATAGGTGACCATGTTCTTGAGCTTGCATATCAAATTTATATGGTTCCAAGTAGTTCTAATGCTTGATTTAGGCTCTGGGCACTTGTAGGAGTAGTTGCTATCAGTTTTATTGAAGTTGGTTCACTTTTGTTTGAAGTTACTAAAAAATTTCAGTTTATTTCAGAAAAATAATGAGGAGATTTTTGAGGGGCTGATCGAGCCAAAGCTCAAAGGTAAAGGCACCAAAGCCTAAGTATAATTTGCCGCGCACCACGGAGATTCGGGCGTGTGAATGGCCTTCTGATGATTTCTTGAGAGCAGCCGGTATCTATGAAGATTTTCATGAATTGGCTCACAATGCAGGCCTCACCGCTTTCCTCCACGACCAATGCGATCAGTATCTCTTACTCACAAATACTTTTGTGCAAAACTTTTGTTTTCATTCTAGGAACTCACCACCTACGGTGGAGTTTCATTTATATGATGAGCATAAGGAGATGCCACTTTATGATTTCTGTCGGATTTGTTTAGTCCCTTTTGAGGGCAAGACAGAAGAACCACATCATGATGATGTGGCTGGGTTTATTGATACTATCACTGTAGGAGAAACTAGGAAGGTTTCTGATGCATGAATCACTAGCATACATTTTTCCTGTTTTACGTTACTTTGCATTATTTGCTAGTTGTTGTTTAATTGGACACGAAAACTGTGGAAACCTTAGTATCCCTGATATAATTATTTTGCACCACGGTTTTTACAGTGATAACACTTTTAGTATGGGCGGTATTATTGCTAGACGGTTAAGTATGAACCGTACTAAGGATCCCATCTTTGGAGGCATCTATGCTACACGCCTAGCTGCACATTTTAACATACCTATTAGGCATGCTGAAAAGGAAGAAAAGGTACTGCCCCGTGTTTATCTAGATCATAAAAGTATGGTGGCACATGATTTTATTGTTAAGAATAGGGCAAGAGAGCTTAAATATCAATTGTTCTTTAACAAACATCATCCGGAGACTATTATCCTGCCTGCCCCTTCTTTCTTTGATTTGACTGTAGGCACGTACCTTGTTCTGTTGACGGCTATTCACGCCTACCGGAACCCTGCACCAGCCGAGGAGCTAGAACCGGAACCACAATTTGATCCTTCACGGCAGTCTAACTATCTGTGGGATCCGGAGATGATTGCCAGCCAGTGGCAATCGGAGCCTTCTTCTTCCTCATCACAGTACGACCTCAACAACTATTATTATGGATATCCGCCAGGCCAGCCGTGGCCATAGACCAACTTAGGCCAAAAGCCTATGCTTGGGGGAGTACGTATTTCTCACCGACATTATATTTATGTTCACACACAGTCATTACTAGATGTCGGTGCTCATACTTTTTCACTGTAATATCCATGCTAGTTTATTTTCTTTTTCCTACTTTCTTCTTGTGTGTTTGTTAAACCTTAAGAAAAACCAAAAAAAATTAGTAGTAGTTTATTTTTCTGCTGTAGTAGTAATAATTAAAAAGAAAACCCAAAAAAATTTCCCGTTCTTCTTCTGCTTGTTGGGAGCTTTCCCATGTAAATAGTTTTATTTCTTTTCTTTTCTTTGGGGGTCAGTAGGAGAAGACCATAATTAAATTGTTGAAGTGGCTCTTATATGCATTATTGTTGATTTAACCAAGAGCCGACATTGCCTTGTCTTCTCCTGTTTATTGAATGCTCGCAGATTCCAGCTTAGTCCAATGCACGTACACTCTTATTATTATTCACACCGTTCGGTCGTGCAAGTGAAAGGCAATTATGATGATATATGATGGACTAACTAAGATGAGAGAAGCTGGTATGAACTCGACTTCTTTTGTTTTTGTAAATATGATGAGTCCCTCGTTCTTGATTCAGCTTATTATGAATAAACATGTTTGCAATGACAATTAGAGATCATAGTTGCTTGTGCCATGCTTGATTAGCTATGAGTTATAATGATTTACCTCGTGTGCCAACATGCTATTGAGATGATTATGATGTGGTATGATGGGGTGGTATCCTCCTTTGAATGATTTAAGTGACTTGACTTGGCACATGTTCACGCATGTAGTTGAAACAAATCAACATAGCCTTCACGATATTTATGTTCATGGTGGATTATATCCTACTCATGCTTGCATCCAATGTTTATTAATTTTAATGCATGTACATGGCTGTTGTCGCTCTCTAGTTGGTCGCTTCCCAGTCTTTTGCTAGCATTCACCTATACTAAGCGGGAATACTGCTTGTGCATCCAATCCCTTAAACCCCAAAGTTATTCCAGATGAGTCCACCATACCTTCTTATATGCGGTATCTACCTGCCGTTCCAAGTAAATTTGTATGTGCCAAACTCTAAACCTTCAAATAAACATTCTATTCTGTATGCTCGAATAGCTCATGTATCAACCAATGCTGTCCTTATCTTCCGTGTTAGGCGGGTTATTCTCAAGAGGAGTGGACTCCGCTCCTCACTCACGAGAAAATGGTTGGTCACCGGGATGCCCAGTCCCATGCTTTATGCAAACTAAATCAAAATTAATTGCAAACAAAACTCCCGCTGGGACCTGATGTATGTTGGAGGCACTCGTTGTTTCGAGCAAGCCATGGATTGATGCTTGTTGGTGGAGGGGGAGTATAAACTTTACCATTCTGTTTGGGAACCGCCTATAATGTGTTTACCATGGAAGATATCGCCATCTCTTAGTTGTTACATTGACAATGAAAGTATACCGCTCAAAATGCAATTTATCTCTATTTCAAAACTGAGCTCTGGCACCTCTACAAATCCCTGCTTCCCTCTGCGAAGGGCCTATCCATTTACTTTTATGTTGAGTCATCACCCTATTATTAAAAAGCACTAGCTGGAGAGCACAGCTGTCATTTGCATTCATCACTGTTAATTTATATTGGGTATGACTATGATTGGATATCTTTTACCATGAATTACAATGTCTAGTCAGTCCTTGATCTTGAAAGGTGCTCTGCATTTATGTTTTGCGGTCTCAGAAAGGGCTAGCGAGATACCATCTTGTTATATCATATTATGATTGTTTCGAGAAAGTGTTGTCATCCGAGATTTATTATTATGACTTGCTAGTTGATTATGCTATTGATATGAGTAATTATGAGACCTGAGAATTATTGCAAATGTGGTTAGTTATGATCTATGCTGAAAACTTGAATACTGGCTTGATATAGTTACAACAACAAGAGCAAACAGAGTTTGTAAAAGTTTTTCTTTCTTTCTTTCAGTTTGTCAACTGAATTGCTTGAGGACAAGCAAGGGTTTAAGCTCGGGGGAGTTGATACGTCTCCGTCATATCTACTTTTGCAAACACTTTTGCCCTTGTTTTGGACTCTAACTTGTATGATTTGAATGGAACTAACCCGGACTGACGTTGTTTTCAACAGAATTGCCATGGTGTTGTTTTATGTGCAGAAAACAAATATTCTCGGAATGACATGAAACTCCACGGAACATCTTAGAAAAAATAATAAAAAATCCTCGCCAAAGATGAAGACCAGGGGGCCCACACCCTTCTCACGAGGGTGGGGGGCGCCACCCTACCTCGTGGGCCCCCTGGATGCCGTCCGATGCCAACTCCAACTCTATATATTTGCTTTCGAAGAGAAAAAAAATCAAGGAGAAGAAATCATCGCATTTTACGATACGGAGCCGCCGCCAAGCCCTAAAACCTCTCGGGAGGGCTGATCTGGAGTCCGTTCAGGGCTCCGGAGAGGGGGATTCGTCGCCATCGTCATCATCAACCATCCTCCATCACCAATTTCATGATGCTCACCGCCGTGCGTGAGTAATTCCATCATAGGCTTGTTGTACGGTGATGGGTTGGATGAGATTTATCATGTAATCGAGTTAGTTTTGTTAGGGTTTGATCCCTAGTATCCACTATGTTCTGAGATTGATGTTGCTATGACTTTGCTATGCTTAATGCTTGTCACTAGGGCTCGAGTGTCATGATTTCAGATCTGAACCTATTATGTCTTCATGAATATATGTGAGTTCTTGATCCGATCTTGCAAGTCTATAGTCACCTACTATGTGTTATGATCCGGCAACCCCGAAGTGACAATAATCGGGACCACTCCCGGTGATGACCATAGTTTGAGGAGTTCATGTATTATTCACTATGTGCTAATGCTTTGTTCCGGTTCTCTATTAAAAGGAGGCCTTAATATTCCTTAATTTCCAATAGGACCCTGCTGCCACGGGAGGGTAGGACAAAAGATGTCATGCAAGTTCTTTTCCATAAGCACGTATGACTATATACGGAATACACGCCTACATTACATTGATGAATTGGAGCTAGTTCTGTGTCACCCTATGTTATGACTGTTACATGATGAACCGCATCCGGCATAATTATCCATCACTAATCTGGTGCCTACGAGTTTTCCATATACTGGTTCTCGCTTATTTACTTTTCCGCTGCTAAAGTTACAATCACTACAAAATACCAAAAACATTATTTTCGCTGTCTTTACTTTTTTTGCTGCTACCACCACTATCATATTACTGTGCTACTAAACACTTTGCTACAGATTCTAAGTTTCCAGGTGTGGTTGAATTGACAACTCATCTGCTAATACTTGAGAATATTCTTTGGCTCCCCTTGTGTTGAATCAATAAATTTGGGTTGAATATTCTCAGCTGCTAATACTTGTGGGTTATCAGACACATACCAGCAACGTAGGGTCATGTCGATGCCAGACAACTTGCTTGAGTGATCACAGTACTGGTACTCCCTACAGTGTTATGCCCTAACTTGCTTGAGTAGAGTAGTAGAGTAGGACTCTGCTCTACTACTAGCACTGGAGGAGTAGTATATTCTAATCTAAAATAGTTACAAACTTCAATCCCCGAGCGTGGAACGACTATGAACCGTGCTCAAAGACCGTGGCCGTGTTTGGATCCATGGGTTAGAGTTAGTTTGGGTTAGTTTGGACTCAACTAACCCAAAAATATCCAAATAGGAGGGTTATTTTGGTTTAGATCCATCTAACCCACCTCAAAAAACTAACCCACCCAAGAGGTGCTTATTTGAGTTAGTTCTTCTCGGGACCAGTAAAAAACACATTTTTCTCTCGCTCTTCCCGTGGCAGATCCCACCCCACTTCCTCGAAGCTTCTAGTCATCTTCCTCCCTCCCTCTCGCACCGACCATGAAGGTGCCTCGCCGTATCTGCGCTCCATCTAACTCTGCCATCCAAACATCTTTTTGGTTAGAGTTAGTTCAGAGCTAGTTCAAGGTTAGAATCTAACTCCAACCTCTAACTGAGTTAGAGTATCCAAATATGGCCCGTGTCTACGTGGTGGTTGGACATGGGCGACAACCTCACACTACTAGGAAAAGGGCTATAGATAGGATTGATACTAATGGCGCACCATGGAAGCAGTGCGCCACTACTATATACTAATGGCGCACTGGTTGGTGATGCGCCATTAGTGTGGAAGACACTAATGGCGCACCAGAAACAGGGTGCGCCACTAGTATTAAATTATTATTTTTTCCATTTTTCCATACATACTAATGGCGCATCAAGTCGAAGTGCGCCATTACTAGTTCTAAGTAGTAATGGCGCACCAAGCAGACAGTGCGCCATCACTGTAAAAAAAATTATTCTTTTTTTTGTAAACTACTAATGGCGCATCGTTTCACAGTGCGCCATTACTAGTTTAAACTAGTAATGGCGCACTATTACCCGGTGCGCCATTAGTATATATATATATTTTTTTTTTACTTTTTTGCAAAACTACTAATGGCGCACCACCTGCAGGTGTGCCATTAGTAACCAGGGTTATAAATGGCGCATTTGCTGGTGGTGCGCCATTAGTAACCTGGGACCCCAACAAGATATTTTGGACAGCCCCACACCTACCCACTCACTTTACCCACTTCATTCCCTCCACCTCCTTCTCCAAGCTTTCGGCCATCTCCTCCTCCTCACCTCATTTCCACCATAGATTCATCAAAATTAAGTGGTGAAATTACCTTTTTTTGATAGGTAAGTAAGGGGAAAGCTATCTTCATGATGTAGATCTACTTTTTTTCTCCCTAGCTCGCTCCAACAACGTGCACATGCACTTTTTGTGGCCTAGCTAGATCTATGTATGTTTGTGGTGTTGCATGTGTTTGTGGTGTTGCATATATGTTTGTGTTTGAAGGTACCGGTATTTGAAATGCGATAGTTGCCAATATTTTGCCGGAATGTTTTGATTCATTTCCGTTTCGGTGAGAATTTTGGCACTATGCATTCTTTTTTGTCCTATTTTTAGGGAAGGTCATGCCAAATTTTTTCTTGGTTCTAAAATATCGTTTTGCTCTACCCCGCAGGCGACCTTGGTCCGCACGATGACTGAAGGCATCATGAATAGGTTTTTGAGCTCCACGAAGGCCGAGATGCTTTAAAAGAACGAGACGGAGATAAGATGTCCGTGTCGAAGATGCAAGCTGAAGAGCCTTATTGCAGACCCGGATTCCGGGCATGTGCGGGACCACCTGCTCTTGCGTGGTTTCATGGATGGCTATCGGTGGCAAGGTGATGAAGATGACTATGAAGTCATCCATGGGGGCCAGGCAAGAAATGAGGAAGGGCAACAAGACAAGTACCACCACGGCGAGGGCGGGCGAGAAGACGAAGAATCTCGAGGACATGATCACGACGGTGATGATGTACACAGTCATCATGTAGAAGATGTTGTACATGATGATGAGGAAGATCAAGACGAAGGGCATGATCATGAAGATGAAGATGCCGGAGCAGACGATGATGGAGGCTGGGGGCAGGACCCTCATATTCAAGAGCTGCTTCTCAAGCAGACGGATAACGCAAGAGCTGCCGCCCGAGAGAAAGCCAAGCTGGATCAACTGGAGATAGACGCGGTTACTCCATTGTATGAAGGATGCAGGCCCGAGGATACCCGCCTGAAAGTAACGCTCATGGCTCTGGAGATGAAGGTAAAACACAAAATGACCGACGCATGCTTCAACGAGAACATGTCATTCTGGCACGAACGTCTTCCCAAGGGGAACAAGTGCCCGACCAGTTTCAAGGAGGCAAAGAAAATCGTGTGTCCTCTGGATTTACCGCATGTGAAATACCATGTGTGCATGAACAATTGTATCATTTATCGGGACGAGCACGCGGAGTCTACCATATGTCCGGTGTGCGGCGTCACTCGATACAAGAAGAGGAAGAAAGCTCCTCGAAAATCGGTGTGGTACTTTCCGATCACTCCTCGTCTGCAGCAGTATTTCGCGGACCCTAAGGTAGCAAAGCTCCTGCGTTGGCACGCAGATAGGGAGGAGAAGAAGCGGGAAGATGACGGAAATGATCCGGAGATAAATATAAAAGACAAGATGCTAAGTCACCCTAAGGATGCGAGCCAGTGGAAAGCGTTGAACTTCGAATACCCAGAATTTGGGAAGGGTCCAAGGAACATCGTGCTGGGCGCGAGCACCGATGGAGTCAATCTGTTTGGCAGCCAGAGAAGGACACATAGCACCTGGCCTGTGTTTGTGTGGATGTACAACCTTCCCCCCTGGTTGTGCATGAAGAGGAAGTACATTCACATGAGTATGCTAATTGAAGGGCCGAAACAACCAGGGAACGACATCAATCTGTATTTGGGGCTGCTAAAGGAGGAGCTAGACACGCTGTGGAAAACGCCAGCCAATACGTGGGACGCCGCAGAGAAAGAATATTTCCCTATGAGAGCCGCACTGCTCACGACGGTGCACGACTATCTCGGTTACGGATATCTCGCGGGGCAGGTAGTCCACGGATTTTCTGGATGCGTAAGGTGCATGGATGACACAACGTATCGCCAGCTAGATAGAGATCCCGGGTCTTCGAAAACCGTGTTCATGGGACATCGAAGGTGGCTTCGCGACGATGACCCGTGGAGGAAACGCAAGGATCTGTTCGATGGTGAAACCGAACCCCGAAAACGCCCGTGTACGAGGAGCGGCGAGGAAATAGACGAGCTGTTGAAAAATTGGAAAGACTGCCCACTGCCGGGAAAGAAGCAAAAGGCGCCAGAGCCGGGAAAGAAGCGAAAGGCGCCAGAGCCGTTGCTGAAGGTATGGAAAACGAGGTCTGTTTTCTGGGACTTGTCGTACTGGAAGATCCACCGTGTGCCTCACAGCCTTGATGTCATGCATATCACGAAGAACGTGTGCGAGAGTCTGCTTGGTACCGTGCTCAACATGCCAGAGAGGACGAAAGATGGGACGAAAGCAAGGGCAGACTTGAAATCAATGGGCATCAGGCAGGAGCTTCACGCTAATGATGATGATGATGATGATGATGAGGCGAAGCAGGACACAGAAAGTCGTCGCAAAGGCAAAAAGGCCAGGAAGACCGGAAATGACTACCCTCCCGCGTGCTTCACTCTAAGTCAGGAGGAGATCGAGCAGTTTTTCACCTGCCTCCTAGGAGTAAAACTTCCTTACGGTTACGCGGGGAAGATAAGCAGATACCTAGACCCAGCGAAGCAGAAGTTCAATGGGATGAAGTCTCATGACTGTCACATGCTGATGACGTAGATACTTCCAGTTGCAATCCGTGGGATCATGGACGCGCATGTCCGTGAAACGCTATTTGGCCTATGCAACTTTTTCGATGTCATCTCTCGGAAGTCGATTGGCATGAGGCAACTCAGAAGGCTACAGGAAGAGATCGTGGTGATACTAAGCGAGCTTGAGATGTACTTCCCGCCCGCATTCTTCGACATTATGGTGCATCTGCTGGTCCATATCGTGGAGGATATCATCCAACTCGGGCCGATGTTCCTGCACATCATGATGCCGTTCGAAAGGATGAATGGTGTCATCAAAGGATACGTTCGCAACATGTCACGTCCAGAGGGAAGTATAACCAGGGGCTTTCTGACCGAAGAGTGCATCTCCTACTACACGAATTATCTAGGCATCGAGAACCCCGTTGGTCTGCCCGTCAACAGGCACCTCGGCAGGCTCGCTGGATGGGGTCACCGTGAGGGTCGCCGTGAAATGCATGTCGACTTCGAGGGTCGACTCGCCGACTTTGAAAGAGCAAACCTAGTCGCGCTACAACACATAGACATGGTCGATCCTTGGGTGGTAGAGCACAAAAACTTTATTGAGAAGACGTACAATGACCGAGGCCAACAGAGGACGGACGGAGATATACTCAAAGAGCACAACTCATGTTTCACACGTTGGTTCAAGCAGAAGCTTCTGTCGTACCCTTTACATGAAGATTCTTCCGCGGAAGAACAACTCATATTCGCCTTGTCACAGGGCGCCGAGCACAACCTGATGACCTATGAGGCGTACGATATCAACGGCTACACATTCTACACCGAGGACAAGGACATGAAGAGCGATGGTTATCAGAACTCCGGGGTAACGATGGAATCCTACACCGGTAACGACAAGGACAGATACTACAGAAGGATCGAGGAGATCTGGGAGCTGAGCTACGCTGGAGAGAAGGTCCCGATGTTCCGTTTCAGATGGGCCAAGAGCGTCCTAAAAGAAGACCGGTATTTCACCACCATGGTTATACCCGAAGCCAAATCCAAGACCGCGGGCGCAAACGTCACCGCGAAAAATGGGTCGTGGGTTCTGGCTTCCCAAGTGGACCAATGCTTCTTCATTACCGACCCGTCAAAGCCTAGTCGTGTTGTCGTGAGGAGAGGCAAAAGGAAGATCATCGGAATGGATGGAGTAGCCAATGAGCAAGACTTCGACAAGTACGGCGACCCGAAGATCGAACATGACGACGACGATGAAGTAGCAGCATACACCACACGAAGATGCAGGACCACCCTACCTAAAGGATGTCCGTTCCACAGAAGAACTCCATTTGCAAAAAAGAAGGGCAAGAAGATTGTGAACAGATAGCTAGCTAGCTAAGATCGATTGTATTTAAATCGTAGTCTTCATTTCTCGATTGTATTACATGGGCATTTTTTGAACTCATGAATATTTTTAAATTTGATGGGCACTTCTCGAATTCATGAATATTTTTTCAAATTTGATGAATATTTTGAAATCTCGATCGCTATCCCCCTTCATCTCGATCTC
>NC_041388.1:14644079-14673781 GCF_002162155.2 Triticum dicoccoides
AGCTCCGCCATAACCGACGCCTTCGCGACCTCGCCGTCGCCGACAGCCTCCCCGCGTCGGCCCCTGCCCTGCGCCGCCTCTACCTCAGTCCGGGCACGGGGTGCAGGATGAAGACCGCGGCCCCGGCCTCCCCACGACCAACCGAGGCGCCCAGGAGGCCTCCCCGACGACCAATCGAGCCATCCCTTCGACGCCGCCACCGCCAACCCCAACCCTGACCCCAACCCCTCCAGTGACCAGCCGCGCCCGCCCAGGTACCTCTCCTCCTTCCTCCTTCCTCCCTATCCACCCTTCCTCCCCATTCCATCCCTCCCTCCCCTCGACCGTGTCTGTTATCTTCTGATGATATTTGACAGCTTATGGATAGAAATGCATATTTCAGTGTTTATAGCTATTAACACTTGCAAGTTACTGCACTGCTAGCTAAATTCTGGTTAGTAAGTCTGTATCCGCCTCCTATTGAAATTTGGTGATGTGTGTGGCTGTTTAAGTACCTACACAAAATTCCCCATGGAGAAAATGATATAGCTCCTCCTACAACATGTATAGATCAATCAGTTCAGTTCTAGTGCTGCTGGACTTTAGCACCATACAAAAATGTACTACTAGTTGAAAATCTTTACTTGAGAGAGCTTCATAAGTAGAAGGTCCAAAGAATAAAAACCAGTACTAGCACACTAGCACAGTAGTACTGCCACCTCCCAGTAAACAGCAGGGTCTCTGATCAGCAATGTAGTTAATTAGTCAGGGCTGAAAGCCTGCAAATGCATGTACACACAGGTAGGGAATGTAAGATGAAGCATGTACTTTACCAACTAATCTAATGGGCTGGCACAAAGTGAAAACCAAAACAATAGTTAATCAAGCAGAGGTAGATTAGGTTAGATGGCAAAAAGCACAAATGTCCCTGCCTATCCATTTTTTTCTCAAGTTGAGCTGGTAAGTTTCAGATGTTCAATGATGCTGTAGGAAAAAATTGGATGAAGAAAGATGTGTGTGGCTGCCTGAGAGAAGTATTTGCACAAACAAATTATAATTAATGTGTTGATGAAATTTTGGGTTTTCAAAAACCAACCCATACCTTTAGACTCTTTTGGAATTTCCCGAACATTTTTTTGTTTGTTCCCTTTCACTGTTTGGGGACTTTTGACTTCAGAATGAACCTTACTAAGATTCAATTAAGACTAATTAACTGCATTTGATGTCACTATATTCTATGAATAACTTCAGTTATGATCTGTACTGGAAAACTTCAGTTAACACTCATTTTTCAGTTAACTCCTTACAGTTCAGATCATATTTTGATTGTCAATAATAGTGGACTTTTAAGGCTTTCTTAGAGGCAATACTAGTGGATTTTAGGCTTTTTTACATGCAATAATAGTGGAATTTTAGGCTTTTTTGGAGGAGTGTGTTTCATGCCGGCCTACAGTGATGAATTAGTCAGAGGATTGTGCCTTAGGATTGTGCCAAAGCTACCCATTGTATCTATTTGCTTGTCCTTCAAATAGGGGCAAGACTGTTACAGAAAAATTACTTGCAAGCATATTGTGATTTACTTGCAAGCATATTGTGCCTTAGTTACAGAAAAAATTACTTGCAAGCATATTGTAACTATTTTCACTCTGTCCTGAAGGTTTTTGACTACAAAATCTGTGGTGACCCACACTCTGTTGGTTCACACTCATTGAGTTCGCTCGTGAAGGGCCGCTGCTGCTTGAGGCCCTTGAGAGGCCCTTCGTGTCGTGATGATTTTGCAGGTACCCCAAGAGGCCCTTGAGTTTGCCGGAATGTCGATTAACTTCCGTTCCAGCAAATTTGGGTACTCCATATGTCCTATTTTCAGCAAAGGTCATGCTGAAATTTTTCGTGAATTTTAGCATGACTTTGCTAAAAATCGGACATATGAGGTACTTGCTACTAATCCATGGGCCGGGGTATCTTAGTACTTAATTAAGTAGGATCAACTACCCCTTTATTCTTGCTGTATTAAACCATAGGTGGCAATAGAGCCAAGTGATTAGTGCCAAGTGATTAGGCCCAACCTAGGGTGCCTCGGCATCAATAAACCCTAAATGATGAAAACTTAACTTGGCTGCCCCGGATGCCTCGGTGTTGATGAGAACCTAAATGATGTACGCTTAGGCTTTTAGGGTGCCTCGGCGTCGACAAACCCTAAATGATGAAATCTTAGGCTTTTAGGGTGCCTCGGTGTCGACAAACCCTAAATGATGAGACCATGATCTTGTTCCTTGACAATAACCAACTTTTTGACCAAACTTTTTTCCTATTTAGAGCGAAACATGGCCCACAACGATGAGGCCGGTGGTTCGGGCGGCAAGCAATTCTGGGAGGAGTCCCAGGAGATGGAGGAACAACCTCACCGCTATGAGGATGCCGTGGAAGACACCGATCCTGATTACACAACCCCTAGTGGCGTCGGGGATGACACCACTGATGGTGCCGCCGAGGATGCCACCACTGATGATGGCGGCGCACACACAGATGGCAGCCAACTAAAGAAGCAAAGGAAGAATCGGCGCCCGAATGCGCTCCGCACCGTCAAGGAGGAATTCACTCAAGTGGACTCCGACGGGAATCCAATGGAGCCCAAACATATAGTCAAGGGGTACTCGGTTCAGCTCGGGTGCATTCTCCGGAGCACCGTCTCGATCAACACCGAGAACCTTAGGCATAAGTACCGAGGGAATTTGCGCAACCTCCTCTTCACGAAGCTGCACGAACGATACAAGTTCCCCGCCGAATTTGAAAACACACGCCCCTCAGGGAATAAAGTGAACAGTGCCGCCCTCACGAAGATGAGCATGGCCCTGTCTACTTGGAAAAGCGCGGTGACGAGAATGATTGATAAAGGTGATAGTTATGAGAAGATCAAGGCGAAATATCCTTTGATGAGCGAAGATGAGTACAAGGAGTTCAAGATCAAGTGCGAGAGCAGTGCAACCTCTGAATCAAGTCAGTGGGGGAAAGAAATGCGGGAGTTGAACTTAGGGGAACACAAACTCGGTCCCGGCGGTTACAGAGTGGTGGAGCCTATATGGGACAAGGAGGACGCGAAGCGTGCCAAGCAAGGCCTACCGCCCCGCTTCAAGAAATACAGCGGTGACAAGCAGACCAGGAACTATGTCAGGGCCCGGTACAAGGAGGACCCGATAACAAAGGAGCTTACCACGGATCCGAAGACCAGGGCGCTTGAGCTTCTTCTAGTAAGGAATACACCCCCGCGTAATTAGCTCCATATGGTTGCACTCTAATTAATCCCCAATATTTCTAAATGGTTCACGTTCCTTTCGCAGGACACTGAAAGCAGTAGCACCATGTCATCTAAGAGCTCCCCTTTTGACACCCCTTTAAATAGGGCATTGAGCATAATGAAAAACAAGGATAAGCTCACTAAGCCGACGTCAGCTGGTCGTGTGGCCGGCAAAGGCTTGTCCACAAAATGGGGGTCATACTATACCGTTGGTGTGTGGAAGGAGAAAAAGACCAGCTCGGAAAGCCAGACGCGCGAGGTTGAAGAACTCAAGGCACAAGTGGCAGGATTCCGAAGCTTGTCCAAGAGCAAGTGCAACAACAACTTGGATCGACGCTCAACGCCATGGTGCCTACGTTGATTCATGGGCTGGCGACGTGGATTGCGGGCAGCCAACAGGGGCCTCCCCCGGTTCCCAGCTTCACGGCCAGCAACTCGCACAGCGCGCAGGCGGCTCCATTGGTGTCTCCGGCGGCGCCATTGGTGTCTCTGGCGGCGGCGCCATTGGTGTCTCCGGCGCAGGCGGTATTCGTGTCTCCGGCGCCGGCACGGGCATTGGAGCTTAATGCACCAGGGTGTACGCCGGCCGACACCTCGCCAACAAGCGCCCCCTCCATCAGTTGCATGCCCGCCGTTGGCGGTGCCTCGACGTTAGCCGAGCTCGACGGCATCACGGTAACTAAGCCTCTCGGCCGATGACTTCATCTCCTTGCCTTTGACTGGGCATCCCTGACGCCCTGTACATGTTTTCGCAGGGCACCGCCGACGTTCCTTGCACTCTTCTGCACTTCGTGGGCGCCGAGTTGGTCGATGTCGCCAAGGGCAGAATCGTTCAACCGGGGAACCCCATGTTCCACGGTAATCCGATGCCACCCACAATATATAGGGTTGAAGTGGTTCGGGTGCTGCCAGGCTACGACGAGCTGTTACCTCCGATTCGACCCGCTGGGGCCGACGAAGAAGATGAGATGACCCTCAGCACCTGCGTAAACTGGCCCCTGCTTTGGCCAAAGAGCCAGATTCGTTTGGGGGCGGGGGACACCACCCCACAGACAAGACCGCCAGTCGTGCCGGCGCCAAGCCATGGCAAGAATGCCGCAACGCTACCGGACCTGCCGAACATCCCTATGGCATAGGATCCGGACAGCCCTATGGCACAGGATCCGGACGGCGACGACAACGACGATGGTACATTTACCAAAGTTGATAAGTACTTTGCCGAACATGGGTACACTGACGAGTTCTGTGGGCCTCTTTCTCAAGAACCCAACTAAGACGACCGTGATCTAGCTGGTACGGCGGAGAAATCCAATTGCAACAGGCGTCGTCTGGCGTTCAGTTCTCAGGACACGCCTCCAGCTCTCGCCTTCACCGAGCCTTAGATAGCTGAGGTGCGAAATATTATCAGCCCCAACACGCTCAAGAAGGCGGTCTGTGAGCAGAACTCGGTCCCATTACAGGAGATCAAGAAGAAGGGACAGAAACGAAAGACTAACAAGGGCGCCGGTGCGAGCCAGCCGGCACCAAGTTCGATCCGTGCTCAGGACGGGCCACCTTCACCTAAGGATATCTCGAGGAGGGTGCATGTGGCGGGTAGGGCGATGCTACCGCCAAATATGCTGAATGCTGCAACCGGTGCTATGCGGAGTCTGCACGACAGTGTTCTTTCTTTGGAGAAGCGGCGTCTCAAAGAGAAGGATGTGGCATACCCGGTTTTCATGGCCAAGGTGCCAGAGGGCAAGGGCTTTGCGGATGGCGACATCGGGGGTACGATCGTCCTGCGGTTTGATGACATCGTTGCTATGTTTAACCTTCATCCGCTGCACTACACCTTCGTTCGGCTGTTTTCGCTAAGTATGGAGATGCGGATCATTAGAGACAAGACCCCGGACATCGTGATAGTCGACCCCTTCTACATGTGTGCCAAGCACTTGAGCAGCGCTGGGGACCGCCAAGTTGCGAGTTCACACCTCGAAGGCGTCATTCTAGCAAACCCAGATAAGGATAACTTCCTTGTGGCTTACTTTCCTGAGTAAGTCATCCCTCAACCGCCCCGTAACATATGATTTCTTAGATTTCGATCGTTCTTTTTTTTCTAACATTTCGTGTTCTGTGCAGTGACACACATTGCACACTCATCCTCTTAAGCCCGAAATATTCCATGGCCACGTATTTAGACCCGAACCGTAACTCCAAGATAGACTACACAAATGTCAAGAAAGTTCTTGATGATGTTCTCCCTGCCTACGCCAAATCTGGAGGCACCTTCACCAGGGCAGTTCGTAAGTACGGCAAGCACATGTTCTCACACAATACGAAGTTCTGCTGCATCAAGCAGCCGCCTGGCGGGCAGAAGGATGCCTACTACGCCCTCCATCACATGCGGTTGATTGTAAGGGACCATCATCAACTTCTGCTACCAGATAATCTCAAAGATTGGGCCGCGAGCTTGTCGGTAGTCCAGGACGCGAACCTCAGACAAGAACTCAGTCGCATCCAGTCGGAGTTTGCGGACATCATCCATCAAGATGTCCTTCATACCTCGGGGCAGTTCTTCCTCAGATATGAACCGTCCAACAGTGAGATAGATGAAATGCTACAAATGCAGGGTGACAACGACCGCGATTTCATGACCATCACGACAGACGGCGGCTTCATCCACGTTCCTGTCCGATGAGTCGAGTCGAAAGTAGTGATGTGTACTTCTGAAACATTGATTGGCTCATGTTGTAATTATACTTTAATGAATTCGTATGTCTCTTTGGTTTGGACAGTCGTTCAACTTAGATGTAATCAATGCTATTTATTAGTAGGACCATGAATCGTGCTATTAATGTCTTGCTTTTCTCTTTCGATCCTTTTGTTGCATACTTACATATTGCTTATGTATTGTCTGTTGTTTGGCTTGTGCATAGAGATGCCATCATATGTCGTGTACAAGGGTAAGGTTCCCGGAGTCTACGACGACTAGGAGGAGTGTCGGAGACAGGTTCACCGTTTCAGCAGTAACAGTTACAAACGGTACACCACTAGGGCGGAGGCCGAATGTAGATACGCCCGATATCTAGAGGGAGAGAGGAGGGAGCGTTGGAGGAACCGGATGAAGACCAGTTTGATCGTGATGATGCTCATCGTGATGACCACAGCTCTCTTCTATGTGATGGTAGTTTAGATGATCGATATCGACTTGTAATGTGAAGGCAAACTCGATACTCGCGGTCTTGAGACTTGTAATGTTTTATCTTTGTTCGGTCTTTTGAATTCGAAGACTAATATGATGAATTGTATTCGGAGACTAATCTTCTATTGTATTCGATGAATCTGATGTTGCTGTGTGCTACTGTCTATATTCTGTCCAATAATATATTTTGTAACCTGTGCAAAAATCAGAAAAGCAAAAAAATAAAACCTAATATTCATACTAATGGCGCACCACACAAGACAGTAATGGCGCACTGTGATCATCACACTAATGGCGCATTAACTGCTGGTGCGCCATTAGAATGCCAAAGCACATGGGTACATATGGCCCCCTGGGAGGCATTCTAATGGCGCACTGCAGGCTATACCAATGGCGCACTACGTGGTGCGCCATTAGAACACCAGATACTAATGGCGCACCGGTGGTGCGCCATTAGAATTTAATTCTAATGGCGTGATGCCAGTGGCGCACCGGTAGTGCGCCATTAGAAGGCAAATTCGGTGCGCCACTAGCATGCCTTTTCCTAGTAGTGTCAACACCAACGGTGCTGCTCCCATCGCACCGTATGTGTTTCTGTCCTTCCTGTTCGAAATCGTGGTAGAATTCATGTTTCTACTCTGTATCCTACTACTATGCTAGTTCACATGATTAGTTTCATCTCTGTTATAGCCGTCATGATTTATTTTGTGCCTATTCGGATTAAATCTCGTAGTAACTTGCTCATATATTCAACTGGCGCAACGTCCCCTACAGCCACTCCTGTTTCATGGACGGCCTGGTCGATGCCTCCAAGGAGCCCTTCGTCCACTGCTATGAGTGCCCGATGCCGTGTTGTGGCTCGCTGGAGGACATAGTGCATCACCTCATGGATGCGTGCAGTGGTCATTGCTGGCCCTTGGCGGAGAACATCAAGTAAGAGACGTGCTACCCGTTCACCATGCCGGAGTCGCTGGAGGATCACCACCGCCTGCTAGTCTCAGAGGAGGACGGCAGCGTCTTCCTCTTGATCGTGGGCACCGGCGAGGCCCGCGCAGGCCGCCACCCCATCTTTGTAATGTGCGCCAGGGGCGACGCCGCTGACGCTGACACTGACACGAGGCCGATGTACGCGTGCGTGGTCAGTGTTACTACCCCTCCGGGTCGCGTGGGCGGCGACACCGGCCTCATCGAACGAACTTGGACTCTGGGGAGCTGGGACTATACCACCAATGTGGACTTGGAAAACCCATGGCATCCTTTACCCGCCGACGCGGTGCACGGGGACTCCAAGGAGGTTCACCTAGACATACGCATTATCAAGTTAAATGTTGATCATTAGTCTTCACTCAATGTAATCCGCTGTCTAAGCATGTGGAGACTTCCATGCAGGATCTTGCTCTATTGGAGTATCGCGCATGAATTAATGTGTATCCGTTTATGGTTTAGTCTAGAATCTTCAATGTATGAATTTTTACTACAGTACTGGTGAAAGACTTACGATGAACCATTTCTTACATCTCCTCTGCCCGCTTGCAAGTCATCCTAATTTAATCCCTCCGTCTAGGTGTATAAGGGCATGGTTAATATTACTTAATAGTATAGCCAACTGTTGACTATAAGAAAGTGCCATGTCATCTGTAGCCAACATGTATAACAATCGATACTCAAAAACTAATTCTTACTAGTGTGTATGCATGTGCAATGCACGTCTTAACAGTATGGTGTGATTCCACCAAAAAAATACTTTGAAAAATGAATTCCAAGCAAAAAAATATTGTTGATGCACACAAAATAGAGTTTAGAAATTTACTAATTGGTAGTACAAAATGCAACTACTGCCTGCGGTCATCCAGAAATTTTCGAAGAATATAAAAAAAACTACGTGGTGGAACCCACAAATTGTTTACTTCAACTTTAGTTTCTCCTCCAGACCATCTCATATCAGCTCACAACCAACTCTTTTTTTACTCATCACATCCTGACAATTGCGGCATAATAGAGGAGGCATAGGTCTTCTTTTCAGGAAGGTATGACACGGTGCAGCGATGGTTCCAGAATCAAGTAGATTCAGCTGCAGGCACTGTTCACTGCGAATCCCTCCAATATTAGCTGTTAGATTTAGGTGATGAGTGGCTAGGATTGATGCTCTAAGTGCAATCCAGGACTCGTATACTATATAGTAGTATAGATAGTATAGAAAAGATCATTTCTTGCAAAGCACAATAAGTGTTATTTCTTCACAAGTTTTGCATGCAGGTTGAACAGTTGAACGCTTTTGTTTGCAAAAGATACCTTTTTATCTATTTCACCCGGACGTTTGTGAGCTCTAGAGTTGAAATAATATCCGAAGAAACCTATCGATACCCGTTACACATGAGATGACCCCCACATCCTTTGTCAAAATAAACAACTCCCCGATCAATGCATTTCACTCTTCGGTGCAACGCACGGGCACCTTACTACTATAGATTAGTACGACCAAAAATTGAACTAACATTATATATAGTACGATAAATGCTGATGCATGTCACCTAAAATTATATCATTCAAAACTATGTTCAAATACGAATCCAACGATATAGTTTTTGTTGACATGCACTAACATTTTGTCAGTTAAATCTTCAGTCAAATTCAATGGGGGACTAATAAACCACGACCGATGTAGTACATGTGTAGAGGGTGGCGCTGCACGGAAGTCTCACCTCTCACCCTGCTCGTGGCGCGGCAGCTAAGCCGTCATATCACAAAACCCAACCACTCCCAGTAATAAGTATCCTGGTAAAATAAACGGACAAGCAACCATCACATCCCTCTGTCTTTTTTGCATTTCATCTCTCTGCATTTACTTTCTCCAGTCCATCTCGCACACTCGATCCCTAGCTACCACTCCTAGGGCCAGTTCTTTTGGCGGCTTCCCCAGGTTTTCCCACAAGACTAGTCATAGTCGAGAGTAACAGTAAGGTGCCTCACTCATTTATTTGGGCTTCTAAACTACTACTCCGTACTAGTTTATTCCTCGCCATTGTAATTTGTGCTAAATTTTGACCAAAGATTTAACTGGTTTATTCCTCACCATTGTAATCCCTCCGTCTAGGTGTGTAAGTCATCTTACGAAAACCAAATAATCCCAAAACACTTAGGCACGGTGCATTAACTTCTACCTCATTTCTTGTTTCTTGACATATCAACCAATAAGAGATAAAGAGTGTGCATGCTTTTAATGACTTGAGATATCCAACACGACATGCAGTGGTTAGTTCAATGCATGCAATACTATTAATTAGCAAATAAAAATTAGCATTTCTTGTTTTCTCCTCCTCCTTGGTCACGGTGCACAGCCTAAGAGCAAGTACAATAGAGACTAGTCAGCAGGCTGTAGCATCTTCCACATCAGCAAAATCATAGCTGGAGGAGAGAGAACTGAGAAGAAATGACCAAGCGGGCGCTTCGCGAGTCACCGGGCGATAGCACAAGCAACGAGGAAAAGGAGCCTGCATGCAGCCCATGCGAGCGCTACGGCCGGCGTTCAGCTCCCCCCAGCCAATCCTGTCACTTTCCTTTGCCTAGCACAGCATGCATGCATTAAATGTATAGCCAACACTACAACCATTCTACTGTATGAACTTTTTCAAATATAGGCTACAGATGACATGGCTCTACTATAGAGCCGGCAGCAGGCTTTACTATTAACCTTGCTCTAAGATGACTTACTCACCTAGACGGATGGAGTAGTGCATGTGACATGCACTAACATTTCATTAGTTAAATTTATGATCAATATTTGACACAGATTACAATGGGGACCAATAAAACAGGGCGGAGGTAGTAGTTATGGGATTACTAATCTAGAAGCCTAAAAGAACTGGACCCTGGTACTCCTACTAGTAGTAGTACTCAAGTTGGAATTCCAATTGCATGGCACAACTTGTTAGGTAAAAAATTTGATACAGGGTGTAGGAAGCGGTTTGGGAATTTGCATGCCTTTCCAACCAGTGAGATACTCCGTACAAAATACGACAGATAAATAACCACAGAGAAGGAAGCTAAAAGTAAAAAATCAAACAAGCATTTTTGCATTTGTTTTGCATTGAATCGTTTCACAAGCTTGACTAGTGTTGTTTTTCTACTTTTACAAAAACCGCATCGTAATGTTAAAACGTGCATTTGCACATACATAAGTAATAGTAGTACTCCCTCCGTCTAGGTGTATAAGTCTTCCCTCCTTCTTGGTCACAGTGCACAACCAAAGATGACTTATTGACCTGGACGGAGGGAGTAGCACAGTCTGCAAGCATATATCGAGAGAGACGTGTAGTGCGATAGTATATTGTAAAGTTTGTGCTATATGCACGTACTTGCAAAATGCGTATGAATACACAAGGTTTCCAAACTTTCCCTTTTACATACTTAATTAAGGACGCTAAAAAATCTTGAACGTTCGGGATTTATCATTTGCGTCCCAAAACTAATGAGATTGCCTTACGAAACAAAAATTATACTCCTCCTAAAAGCCACGACGCTCGCTGGAGCGTTTGCGGCGCGCCACGAGTGCCCTGGTGCGGGGCCGTTTCCCAGCATGCCGACACAACGCCTCTTCCTCAGCCTCGCAACTCGCGAGGTGCTGATTGGTGGCTTGCCGGCGGGCGAGCGCGATCTCACCGGTGTGGTGATCCGGCGCCAACAGGTACTCCTCCTCGCTGGAAGCGTGCAAACGGTCCATGTACCGCCAAGCATAGATGAGGCGCTTGGGCCCGACTGCACTCAGGGCGTCGGCACGGGCGTCCTCCGCCACCCTCACGGCCCTCGCATGAGCCTTCTGCCAAAGAGCCAATCGCCTGACTCTCTCGGACGCGACATAGGCCTCCCAGGCAGCTTGTTCCGCGGTGCGCTTCTCTTCCTCGGCCTTCTTCTCCGCCTCTATTTTGGCGTGCTCTGCTAGAGGCAAAGCCTCCCACAAGGCGACATACATTTCTTTCCAAAGCTCCTCAAGGCTGGGGGCTCGGCGGGCGGTGCGGCGTTCTCCTTGTAGCGGGGAGCCGATGCGTCCTTCGGCGCGCGTGCTGGCGAGATTGGGAACGCCGATGCGTCCACCTCGACTCGTCGCGGTGAGGAGCGGAACGCCGACGCGTCCTCCTCAACTAGTGCAGCGAGGAATGGAACGGCGACGCGTCGCAGCGAGGAGCGGAACACCGACGCGTCCTCCTCGACTAGTGGTGGCGAGGAACGGAACGGCGACGCATCGCGTAGCAGCGAGGAGCGGAACACCGATGCGTCCTCCTCGACTAGTGACGGCGAGGAACAGAACGGCGATGTGTGACCATCCGAGCGGTGCAGCGAGGGGCTCCTAGGGCTTGGGAGGGGCGATGCCATGGTGGTCGGCGTGAGAGGGAGGGGGAGGAGATAGCGATGAACGTGAACGTGAGGTGTAGGAGATAGTGATGTCATGGGAGGCGCAATATTTATAGCGAGCAATGGCACACCTACGTAAGATATGGACTGAGCTGCACTGACTTAACTGCAGGTCCAGTTGCGTCACTGACATGTGGGCCAGACCCCTGTTGGGCCCATATGTCAATGACCCAATGCACCTGCAGTTAAGTAACAGCTACGTGGGCATATTTGTTGGAGTAAATTATGGGGGAGCGAAGGGGTGGAAATATTGCTGGTCAGAACGGATTGGACGAGCGTGGGGGGAGGAGAGTCATGCATGCAGATTTTTTCACATGGGGTGGAGTGGTGGGACCGCCGGAGGGAGAAGAAGAGTTTGGCAGGCATATTGTTTCCGCACATGGAGAGGAAAAGATTTGGAGACGAACGGGCTTCCTGCAGGTATGGGGAATGGTGCATAATAAGTCATCTTGCATGCCGGGCTAGGTATAGTCTCAAGTCATTAAAAACATACACGCCCCACACATGTTCATATTTCAAGGTGCACTAAATTATTGCATGCGATAATTAAGGTTGGCCATAATGGTGGTATCTTAGCTGGTATCATGCACACGGGAATAGCAAACATGCTGATGTGGCAAAGAATTAAAGAAGAGAGGGGGGTTAGAGTAACTAGTGTTCATGCATGCATCTCGTTTTCCATTGACATTTTACAAGTAAAATTCGTGGACAAACTTTGACCCAAAGTACGATGGGGACTAGTAAACCAGAATGGAGGTAGTAGTTTTTTTAATCAAAGAAGGGTTTCCCCTTCCGATTTTCATTACTAAAAACCAGCATCTAAATCTAAACCATAGTATTTGCCCTAGAACTACCAGGTTAAACATCTCGCAACATAAACCCATACAACCTCCATCGCAAAAAAAAACCATACAACCATACGCCAAGGAGGTACGTAGTACTATGAATTCCATTTTCGCTCCATACCAATCGTTCTAAAAACTACTTACTACTTATAACGCGCCATTGAAAATCGGAACTATTAACCCCGCTAAAAACGATATTTTAAATGTGGCTACTCGATCTGTGGCAACTGGCGAGCCACCGCGCTCCAAGTCGTTCACCTGTGGTCCCGACCATTAACTCCTACGGATCAAATTATCACGCGAGCTGACTATTCCTACAAAGGTGCTCCACCACGTACCCGGTACCCGCGAATGCAGCAATCGTGCACCTAGGGTTTTAGGGTTTATTTGTTAACGTCGCCTTTACATAACACTCATGTGTGCGAGACAGCGAGAGGCCAACTGCGTGCGTGCGCCTTTTATCTTCATATATGTACTCCACAGTTTGCCTGTTGTCCAAAAAATTATAATAACTACTAGCAATGTGCCAATTCATTGCCACACGATCAAAGTAGATTAATACATATTCACAGATTTTACAGAAAAAAAAGTCTAGTTTTGAAATACGTATATCACTAAAAATATGTTATGTTTCACTCAAAATATATTCCTTTGGCGGTTTTGATGAGATAAGGGAGGAATGTTGTTGGTTTCAAGATTCGAGAAGTGGTATATGTCTAATTTCTACTCTTACTAGGAAGATGCCCGTGCGTTGCACGGAACATCAAGATCTTGTGGGAGAAAAGGATGAACGAGGGAAGGCCTTATCTGCAAATGTGGTGAAGAGTGCGGGTAAATTGCCATATTTTCCTTCCTATCTGTCAGATATAAATCGGACGACCTACATTGCAGGATGGCAGGCCCACCATCATCACCAACTCTATTTTTATCCGTACTATTATAAAAAGCATTGTCGGTGATGATCATGTGCCTGCCATCCTGCAATATAGGCCGTCCGATCTATATCTGACAGATAGGATGGAAACTATGGCAATTTTGCAAAAAGATACCCACACCCCTCTCCACATTTGCAAATAAGGCCTTCCCTCGTTCATCCTTTTCCCCCACAAGATAAACTACTCATACAAATGCATCTTGATGTTCCGTGCAACGCATGGGCATCTTGCTAGTTGTTGCAAAAAGCCCATGTGTGTGTGAGAGAGAGGGAGAGTGGAGGAGGACGGAGTGCACATGTGGCAAAGACACAAGGAATGTGTGTGCGATAGGTATCAGCTTAAAATGAGGTGATAGTGTGTGTGTGCATGATCGAGAGGGCGTGTCTCAAGAAGGGAAGAAAAATCTACATAGATACAAGGAGCGGGAGAGAGACATGTATGCGATGGTGGAAGCACGAGTGTGCGGGTGTATAAACCTATCTAGAGGCTAGCTAGTCGATAAATGTTTGTGAGAGAAATACGAGTCGGGTTGCGAAAGCGAGAGTTTTGTGTGTGAGAGAGAGAGACGGTAGTCGGGAAGGGGAGTGGAAGCAGGAGTTGTGTGTGTGTCTGTGTGAGAGAGAGAGGAGACGGTATTCGGGGTTGTCTGATCGGTAAACAAATGAATAATGTCAGTCTGGGATAGAGACGAAAAGGAGACCACAACAAATGTTGTGTCTACAGGAGAGAGATAAAGAGTAATTTTAGTGGTATGAGTCATATGTAGAGACATATAGGGTGTGTGAGAGAATCCCATAGAGAGAAAGACAAAGTGAAAGACGAGTGGAGACTGTGTGTGTGGCCATGAAAAAGAAAGCTTAGGTACCGAGTGATACCAGAGAACAGTAGAGATGTGAGAGATAATGGAAACCGTGTAATGTATAATGATAGGGAGAGTGTGACACTTCTCAAGGGAGACGCCGAGAGACCATGTTTGCGAGGATAGGAGAAACATGAAGTGAGCGTGCGGGTGAGCTGGAGAAAAGAGAGTGATAGCTACCTGAAGGAGCATGCATGCGAGAGAGATGGGCGTGAAAGGAGTGAACAAAAAAGGGATTCAAATATTTGAATTCGAGATGATGATACATGTAATCCATACTCAAACCAAAATTGATCTATCAAACATGCATACTCATATGAATTCACGCACATCTATGTTATTTAATATGTAGATATTACTGATCCATACATTTTAGTAGAACATAATTTGGTTAAAAAATTTCGAATTCAACCTTAAGATTTCGATATCGTTGTATTTGTAAAACATATTATACATATAAATGAGCAAAATTCTTTGTTGTGCTTTTGAAAGTATATATAAAAAATGATGTATATAGAATGTAATTCCAATTGAAAATGGATCCCGCCTGAAAAAAATAGAATACAAATGGGATTCGAATTGAGTTGGCACGGTAAAAGTGCACTCTGCAAAATTTGAACGAGGCGGGGAAAGTCGCAGTAACCGCCCGAAACCAAAATCTGCGAGATGGAAATCACTATTGCCTATCCCTGCCACGCAAAGCCTATCTGCTGGATTTCTATAGGTTTCGATAGGGGTAGGTTTGTAATTTCACCCAAACATGACGTAACTTCCTCTCACCCGGATTCATACACGGTGGTCGCCAAAACACAGTGTGTCCTCGGCCGAAATTGACTCCCTCCCCAATTCATATTCATACATGGTGGGCGCCAAAAACAAACTCTCGTCGGCAAATATTCGGTGTATGCGAGATTACCGTCCTATCCCCAACCGACTAATGTTGCTGTGATGTAGTAGAAATTTCAAACGGGGGCTAAGTTTGTAAATTTCCTCGCATTTGAGACAAGCGCGCCCTGAATACATGGTTCCCCCCTTCCTCTCTACCTCCCTTTTCCCCATTCGTACTCCGTGGGCGCCAAAACACCCTCTCCACCCCACCCTCCTCCGTCCGCCGCCGTCCGCCACCCCATCCACCGCCGTCCTCCTCCACTATGCCGGAGCTGATACCCTGACGCTGCCGTCCATTACAAGAGATCGACCTCTCTCATCCACGGCTTCGGACCGGGATGCTTGCGTCCCGTCCTCTCGCTTCATCCCCGCCGTCGTCCACCTTGCCAGCGCCGCTCCTACGACCGTTTCATCCACCGCGCCCCGCCGCCACCATCTACCCTCCTAGATCTTCTTCCACGCCACTGACAGCCATCGCTACCGCAGCACCGTCAAATTCTCAGCAGATGCGTACACGGCCCGCACCAGAGGCGGTACTCTTTCGTATCTGCTCAACTTTATCGCAGTAAGAAAATAGATCGCCACTGCTTTACTCTAATTTCTTGTCTTGGTTGCGAAGTTGCCTTTGTCCGGTTTGCACCTTCAGATCCTCCATGGCACGCTCAACACTATACTCCCAATGCTTATGGTTTCCCCTTTTATATTCCACACTAGTTAAATCACAGTAGACTAAATTTCAAAATTAGGTCAGTCGATTTTTCAGAGCTTGCCGGAGCTCGCCGGTGCGATCGAAGGGGCTCGGGTGGTTGTCGGGCCTCGCCGAAGGAAGAAAACTCGACGCGGGTGGGGGTGGGGGTGGCGGAGGAACACAGGCGGTGGGGGCCGGTGATCCGACCGGCGGCCCGTGCGGTGTTCTGTATGGGAAGAATCAGAGACGAGGAAGAAGAAGGGTTAGGAGACGTAGGATCTTCATCCAACCGCCTAAAATGATCGGTAGACAACTGGGAGTTGCATTCTTAATGCGCTCTGGTTCATCATGTGTGGGCACTGCGCAACCAACATTTTATTATCCAAAATCTGCTTGCTCTTCTTTACCATGTTCCTCTTCCGTTCTTCTTTAATATGTACTCTCTCCGTTCCTAAATACAAGTCTTTGTATAGATTCCACCATGGACTACATATGGAGCAAAATGAGTGAATCTACACTCTAAAATGTAACTGGATACATCTGTATGTGATCCATAGTGGAAATCTCTACCAAGACTTATATTTTGGAACAAAGGGAGTATGATAGTAGTACAGTATGTTCCTTGTACTAAAGATGAGCAGGGACATTTGCAGTGTATAGGTCTATAAAGTCGTTTGTGGTGGACACTTTGAGCCTCTTTGATTCGTAGGATCTTGTAAACATAGGAATAGGATTTGTAGTGGCCTGCCCACTTGAATCCTATAAGAATAGCAAGGAAATGTGGGGAGCTGTGTCGCCTTTGAGAGTTACACTGATATTAACAGTACCGCACCTTCACTTGAAGAGAGCTAGTATCCGAAGCCTTTCTAGCCGTACCGGAAATACTAGCACATATATTCCAGCAAGTTCCACTTTGCTGATTTTACTCCGATGCTTAAGGTTTTCCCGTTATATCTACACTATGATCTGTGTAGCTACTTTGTGCCGCACTAGCAGCAGTCCACTCTTGAAGCTAAACACTGCAATGACTTACAAAATTGGCAACAAGGGATTGAGTGCCATTCTGGATGCAATGAAACTCATAGGCTCCCCACCTGTTGATTCTTGTTCAGAATATGATCCTAATGACTATTCTAACCTCGAGGAGTGAAAGGCAGATGGCATGTCCTGTTCACCCATCAAGGTGCCTATTCTAATTTGGCAATGTTTTATTGATTGCGGGTATCTTTCATATGTTGTCTTGCATTTCTTCTACTTGGTTGCACCGCCATCTGCTTAGTTTACTCATCATATATGTCGAGATGCCATGCCCATCCATTATCAATACATATTCCATCTGTCATCATACCATGTTTTTTCACTCAAATGTTGCTCTTGTGCATTAGACATCAAAAAGGAAGAGGGTGATTGCCAAACCTGAAGGAGCACCAGCAAAGTCCTTGAAAAACGTGGTGGTGCCGGAGAAAGCAGACAACACCCCACTTATATTGGCTGTACAACCAGTGACACAAAACGTAGGACCGACTCCAGCAGAATGTACCCATACTTCACTAGCCACACCACTAGCCCCACCGCACAGGACCTGCACTCTAGCAAAAGGTATACCGATTTCATTTGCCATAGCACCAGCTGTACGACAGCAAAATCCCACTCCAGCAAAAAGTACAGCAAGTCCACCGGCCGAAGACATATCCCAACTGCAGAGACGGTCAATTCCCACAGATTGGAACCCCATTTCATTTATTTCCAGTTTAAAAGACAATGCTTTCAATGTTGTTAGGGACTACGTGCATATATTCCCATCATGGGAAGATTATTGTGAAGACAAACACCATTTTCACATCTTCCTGTCCAACTTACGTGTAAGTGCTATTATTCATGGTTATTATTTTCTTGTTTTCTGCTGATTGAACACATCAATGATTTACATTACATTGTTGTAACTAGGCGAGGGTCAATCTGGATAGTCACAACGAGCAAAGCTTGCTTGTGATTTTCAAGGAATCATTGCAGCAGTATCGGTGTTACCTGAGGAAATCACACTTTGATGGCAAGTATATAAACAAATTTCCGGTGAAGTCTCCTATGCTAAATTTAGAAGACATTGAATGGAAAAACCTTGTTATGCACTGGTCTCGTTCCCAGGATGAGGTACTGTCTATGAAATCACATGACAATTTGAACTTCTACTTTTCCGCATGTGCCTTACAGATCTTTTTTGTAGGAAATCTGCTCGAAGAAGAATTCCGGTTTGACAAGAACGACAGAATATCGCAAATATGCTGCCCGTTGCTTTCCTCTTGTTAGTACCTGTTTTCCTGTATCACTGTACTTGCATACATACCTGGTTCATTATGTGACAGCAGTATGCATGATAGCTTGCTTATCAATTGTTCACTTCAAATTATCTGATCTGTATGAATGGTTACATTGGTGTAGAATATATCCAATGCCAATGTTTTTTTAGCTCTGCATTGTTCTTTTAAGTACATGCTGTCCTTTATTAGTGTACTTATAATGACAGGTAGTTGTTCATGTACCATCACTCTGCATCTTATTTTCCTTTTCCCTCCATTTTCTACACATCAGATCTATATTTACTCTTACCATAAGGTTGGTACTGAAGAAGTTTAGCTGTGCATTGCTCTTGGTTGTACCTTTTGCCTGTATCGCTGCACTTACATTTATAGCTACTTGGTTATGTAGCATCACTCTTCATCTTATCTTAAATATTCTCCATTTTTTCATATATTATCACATATATATTTACTCTTAACAAAATGTAGAATAAAGGCAATGCTTTTGAAGAAGATTCTGTGGTAAACTTCTTGAATTGCCCCCCCCCCCCGCCATCAGCATGGACAAGGCCTTTATAGACCCTGTTTTCACCAATAATGTAAGTTTGTCCATCTCAAGCCTTCAAACTGTGTTGTATATATTTGGTTAGGCATGACTGCAACAGCTGTTTCTTTTTTGTGTTAGCATCAAATTGCTTCTTTAAAGTTTATTATGTAGTTCATAAACAAAAGTTTGTCCTTTCTCAATTTAAGTTTTCAGTTGTACAACTAAGTTCCTTCTTCATACCATGTAAATTAAACTATACAGAGCAAGTGATCTTCTTTTGCACTGCATTTATGCTTCTGTTCTTCATCCATAATCCAGTGGTGTGGTGAACCTACCCACTACAGCGCAATGTCATATTCTGCAATGTCTTAACTATGAACAATGTCATATCATTCTACTATTATTTAAATTGTCTCTTTATTTGCCAATCTGAAATGGTATAAATTGACAGCACACTAACCATTGATACTTATGAGTTCTTGATCTGTAATCCAGTGGTGTCGTGAAGCTGCCAACTCCTTCACAATGTCATTTCCTGCCATGTCTTGACCTGAACAATACCATATTGTGTTAATGCAATTTTAAACTGTGTCAGTTTATTCGTTAGTAAGAAATGTGATGAATTGTCAGCACTGATACTTTATGTGCAAAACCTGTCATCTGTCTGCTTCTTTATCTTCTAGAGTGAGGAAGATATAAGTGTTGAACAAGCGCTGTCTCATCATCTTGTTCAGCTGCTTGCGCTGCAGCTCCCCAGCAGGGCTATCCTTTCTTGAACTCTATTGAAGTGCTGCCAGTTTTGTATATTATTTTGTCGGCGTGTTTATTTGCACTGGTGGAGATCTTTGATGCCCAGTGTATGTAATCTGTTGTCTGCTTGTGCTTTATTATCATAGTGGCGAACTTTGATGCCCAATGGAAGTAATATGATGTAATCTCTTTATTGTATAGTCTAGATTTTTTCTTATTCACGATGCTGCAGTTATTTTACTGTATATATATCCTGTCTTCGCAGTAAACCGGCCAAACCGTAAAATTACGGTACATAATCGGGCCGTCATGCAATCACGATATAGCTTGGGCCTGAAACGTGCCGAACAGCTCACAGGCCCGCAGCAGCCCGAAATGAACCCCGACCCATGATTGTGCGAATCAAATCACGGACTTTTAACAGGCCAAAATTGTCTCGGTCCTTGTTTGGCCCAATCAGATATCGGCTGCGAGCAGGCCGGATGCGAACCGGGCCATAGTTAGGCCCAACTATATGACGGGCTTTTAACAGTCCGAAATTAATATAGGGCCGAAATATTAAACGGGCCCTTAAGAGGCCAAAACTAATATCAGACCAAATTACTAAGTGGGCCTTTAGCAAGTGGGCCCAAAAGCATAGTGTCCAGTTGACGGGCCGAATCTGATATGGGCCATAATTGAGCCCAAAGCCTCTTAAAGGGTCGGACCCGATCTGGGCCGTAATTTTGCCCAGAACGTGGTAGGATTTTAACGGGCCGGATCTCATATGGGCCACTATTAGGCCCGGAGCGTGGCGGGCCATTAATGGACCGGATCACATATGAGCCGGCATTTGGCCCAAAACATGGCAGCCAGTTAATGGGTCGGCCTACTAGGGTCCTCAAAATCTTGTGGGCCTATAGCTGGGACAGCCCATTAATGTCGGCGAAATCTCGTGGGCCTTTAGCTGGGCCGGCCCATTATGCTCCGCAAGAATCTTGTGGGCCTTTACCTGGGCCGGCCCATTATGGCACACAAAAATCTTGTGGGCCTTTACCTGGGCCGGCCCATTATGGCCCGCAAAATCTTGTGGGCCTTTAGCTGGGCCAGCCCATTATGGTCCGCAAAATCTCGTGGGCCTTTAGCTGCCACAACCGCCTGTGCTGGTGAGTCTGCCACGCCCGCCTCTGCTACTGCTGTTGTTCAATTTGTTGCTGTGAGTCTGAATTTGATGTTCTCAGTGCAGGCGGAGAAAATTCAGTCAGGGGATACAAAGCTAGAGAAATAATCCAGGACAGAGGCTGTACACTGCTGCTAAATGATGAACAGATTCTAGTGAAAATTTAGTTTGATGCCATCAAATTCATTAATTAATACTCTTGGCATTCTTTGAGTTCTGCTAGTTTTTGGAAGTTTTTCTTGCTACAGTTAACTGAAAATGTTCAGTGTTCCAATACTATAGAGAAACTACAGTGCCTGTAATTCAGTTATGACTCCTTTATTGAAACTGTAGTGTTTGCTAAAACTGAGATGTAAACTAAAGGAGTTTGTGATTTGTAGAAGCTGTAGCATACTCCAACAAGTGATAAATGCACTCAAAAGTTCACTGAGAAAATGCAGAGGCTGCTCACTTGTTACTGAAAGTTTTCTGGAGTGATAAATGCACGCAAAAGAAGTTCAATTAACTGTTACTGTTGCTGTATGAATTCCAACCAGGTCAATTTGTTGTCAATTACTCTGTAATACTCAACCAGGTTTATGCAAAATGAAGATCAACCATGTTTATTTGGATTTATTTGGATTTATTTGAATCACTTGAATTTATTTGCTTTATTTGGATTTATACACCATTTGTCCAATTGCAAACATACCTAAAGTTTCCAATTGTCCAATTTCAGTCATTCTTTTTACAGAGAGCTAAGCATAGCCATGACTCTTCCCTAAATATTCCTGTAGAATCAATTCAAGCAGCACAAAACTGAAAACTGCCACAACCCCTTAACTAAGAGTTGATAAAAACATGTCCCTAAAATTGGAATTATTTGAATTAGCTAGGTTTATTCTTCTTCATATACAGAAAAAGATGAATATTGTTCGTCTACTAGTTACTTCAAATTTAGAACTGAATAAACACTTGTCATCTTCAGTAAACACTTGTAAATCTAGAGTGGTTTTAAACTTAGAATGCACCAAGTACTAATATCCTTTGCCAGGCTACACACCATCTACTTGGAGTAGACAACAAGATTCACAGAGACATGCACGCTTCAATAGACTTGTGAATGCTAACAAAGTGATAAGTAAAAACTTAGATGTTCTCAGAAATATAGCACCAGAGGACATTAAGTGAACTGCCCTGTATGCTAAAGTCAAGGAAATGCCACCTTCTTTTCTTCTTCCAGCAGTTGATGAACTGGCCTGTATGCTGCAGCTACACATAGGTTCTACAGAAAATGCACCAAAAGAGTTACACACAGGTGAAGTAAGTGGAAAGCAACATTTAATCTCCACTTCTTTTCTTTTGGTAGTGAAATTCAATCTGAATTTTGTAAGCACAGAAAATGCACCAATACTGAACATTTATTCCCACCTCCACCACCATCTTGTCAGTTTCGACAGTGTGTGTATGGAGTAGTTTTGACGGCAGTATAATTGTGCATCATGTAAACATTATGAGAATGATTAAGGGTTCAGCAATCAGATTATAATTATGACCAGAACAGAGGAACAAATATCATGGTTAGTTTTATGTAATAAAAATCAAAAATGGAGTTACTCACTTGAAGTTACTATAGTTACTCACTTGAACTTACTATAGTAGTGGCAAAAATTCAGAAAAGTTACTAAATAGCAGAAGTAGTGGCCAAAATTCAAAGTACTAAAAAGATTCTACACTAAATATACAGTGTTATCCATGTTCTGTATCCATGACATTTTTTTATTAGTTTGCATGCATAGGTCCCACCTATCAGGAAGGATGGGCACGTACACGAACAGGTACGACTCATCGGTCTACCCGCATAGCCTTTTCGTTTAGTCTACCTAGCCGTCTAATCAACTGCATGCACGCCACTTCTCCCATTTACTTCTCCATCGGGAACCGATTCTCCTCGGCTTCTTCACCTCTCCTTCATCTTCATTTGCATCTAAACCCCTCTGCGTTCACATTGTTTTAACCTCTTTAAATAATCATCTACTACTTTAGTTAGACTAGCCATCTAATCCTAGTTCTCCAAACCATAGCCCTCCGTTCCAGTGGTTCCAAATGGCGGAAGAGATCGAGATGCAGGTTTTTAGCGTCCAACATGTCGTCGTCGGCTCGATGCGCATAGTTGCCACCGTCACTGTCCACCCAAGGGTTGTTCGGCAGTGGATCAACAATGTATCCAACTCCCTCGAAAAGGTAGAGACGAGGGTCATTGGTCTCGACGTAGAGTACACGGAGCGTGCCCCTGGGATGATCCAGTGCGCCGCCGTCCTTCAGCTGTGCCACGAAGATGATGTTTTGGTGTACCACATCATACACTCGCCCTCCATACCACATGAGCTTCACGATTTCTTGTCTCGGGAGGACATATACTTCTGTGGGGCAGCCATCGAAGGGGACAAACAGAAGCTGAAGCCGTACATCCTTGATTTGAAAACATCGCTGACCTACAAACCAGAATCAAAATTCCTGTAGAAGTTTGTGATAAACAGACACCATCCCTATTCGACGTAGCAAATTTTGTGCTCGGTACAAATCTTCAAAAGGGTGACGAGACGGTGGCATTAAGGTCGTCTGGATGGGAGAATTATCCCTTGATGTACGAGCGGATAAAATATGCTGCCCTCGATGCCCGTGTGAGTTTCGAGATAGCTGCAAGGTCCAAAGAGCTTGTTGCGAAGCCGTCTCCCACAAAGGAGAAGAAGAAGAAGAAGAAGAAGAAGAAGAAAAGGCTGCACCAGCAGGAGGGCATTATGGATGGATGAACTATTTCCTCTCTTGTAAAAAAAATTATTCCCTCTCGGTGTATATTGATATAGATGGACTATTTCGATGGTGTGCATGTCTTTGGAATGGAGTAGTAGCGTAGGTCCGCTTGACTATAAGGAACTATTTATCCGCATATATAGCTTTCTCTGCTACTCCTTCCAGTGATCGGTATGCAGTGCATGTGTCCGTAGACATGACAGCTTGTGTGCATGACATGTGGCCCACCTAAAATGCGGCGAGCATCAAGTTTCTACCACAGCCATCCGTGATTCCCACGACGCCGCTCGAACCCATGAAACCACACGTTCCCCGACCTGCGGCTCACCCCTCTTGGCCCCACTGCCCCTCTGCCTAAGGGAGCATTACATCTGGACCAGTCACCTATCGGGTCCACATGTTATTGACTCAAAGGTTGGTGCAATGGATCCAAAGTAGTAGAATAATAGTTGTTCACGTGCTTGAAATATAAACACTCTAGTTTTGATATACATGTGTCAGCAGACATGCCAGCTTGTCCATGGAAGTTGAACCATGGCGACCATCACGTTTCTTGTTTCTACCACTACCACACCCACACGCGATTCCCACGATGCCGCTCCAACCCACGGCACGACGTCCCCCAACGTGGACATGGATCCTCTGACGTGGCTATCACTGCCTTGCCCTGCCTTCCCTTCGCTGACAGGTGGGACCCACGCTTATGGGTCCCACATGTCAATGACAGAATGGTAGGATTGTTCGCGTCAGGGGATCCTCATCCCCCCGACGTGCCCCTCATCCCTCTCCGCCCCACCGCTCCTCTGCCTTTGTGTGCATGACATGCGGGCCAGCTGAACTGCGGCGACCATCAACTTTCTACCACAGACACACCCGATTGGACGCGGTTTGCCTGCTCCGCTGCTGTGCTCCGATCCGTACTCCCGCACCATCGAATTTTCATCCAGCGATTGTGACACATTTAGTACCCGTCGGTGTGGCCATCTACGCCTCGTAACGCCATGACGCCCAGCTGTGGCACCCTCGCCACGGCCACGCCACCACCGGCCGGTTCATCTCGAACGAGTGAGTCGCGAACCACGCCACCACCAAGAGAATGACATGTGGGCCAGCCGCACTTAAGGTCCGCATGTCATTGACTCATAGGCCAGGCACTAAAGCCACTGAAGTTTGGTCCCATGGGCCCGAGAGGGAAATGTAACTCCTACGGCAGGTCTTGTGGTGCTCCCGCAGTACGAGCTCGTGCCAAAACTGGAATTCTGCAATGTCTTAACTATGAACAATGTCATATCATTCTACTATTATTTAAACCATCTCTTTATTTGCCAATCTGAAATGGTATAAATTGACATCACACTAACCATTGATACTTATGAGTTTTGATCTGTAATCCAGTGGTGTCGTGAAGCTGCCAACTCCTTCACAATGTTATTTCCTGCCATGTCTTGACCTGAACAATATCATATTGTGTTAATGCAATTTTAAACTATGTCACTTTATTCGTCAGTAAGAAATGTGATGAATTGTCAGAACTGATACTTTTATGTGCAAAACCTCTCATCTGTCTGCTTGTTTATCTTTCAGAGTGAGGAAGATATAACAGTTGAACAAGCGCAGTCTCATCATCTTGCTCAGCTGCTTGCGCTGCAGCTCCCCAGCAGGGCTATCCTTTCTTGAACTCTATTGAAGTGCTGTCAGTTTTTTATATTATTTTGTCGGCGTGTTTATTTGCCCTGGTGGCGATCTTTGATGCCTAGTGTATGTAATCTGCTGTCTGCTTGTGCTTTATTATCATAGTGGCGAACTTTGATGCCCAGTGGATGTAATATGCCGTAATTTCTTTATTGTATAGTCTAGATTTTTTCTTATTCACGATGCTGCAGTTATTTTACTATATATATATTATGTCTTCGCAGTAAACCGGCCAAACCGTAAAATTACGGTACATAATCGGGCCATCATGCAATCACGATGTAGGTTGGGCCTGAAACGTGCCGAACAGCTCACGGGCCGGCAGCAGCCCGAAATGAACCCCGGCCCATGATTGTGCTAATCAAATCACGGGCTTTTAACAGGCCAAAATTGTCTCGGTCCTTGTTTGGCCCAATCAGATATCGGCTGCGAGCAGGCCGGATTCAAATTGGGTCGTAGTTAGGCCCAACTATATGACGGGCTTTTAATAGGCCGAAATTAATATATGGCCGAAATATTAAACGGACCCTTAATAGGCCAAAACTAATATCAGACCGAATTACTAAGTGGGCCTTTAGCAAGTGGGCCCAAAAGCATAGTGTCCAGTTGACGGGCCGAATCAGATATGGGCCATAATTGAGCCCAAAGCCTCTTAAAGGGTCGGACCTGATCTGGGCCGTAATTTGGCCCAGAACGTGGTAGGCTTTTAACGGGCCGGATCTCATATGGGCCACTATTAGGCCTGGAGCGTGGCAGGCCATTAATGGACCGGATCAAACATGTGCCGGCATTTGGCCCAAAACATGGCAGCCAGTTAATGGGCCGGCCTACTAGGTTCCTCAAAATCTTGTGGGCGTACAGCTGGGACGGCCCATTAATGTCGGCGAAATCTCGTGGGCCTTTAGCTGGGACGGCCCATTAATGTCAGCAAAATCTCGTGGGCCTTTAGTTGGGCCGGCCCATTATGATCCGCAAGAATCTTGTGGGCCTTTACGTGGGCCGACCCATTATGCCACACAAAAATCTTGTGGGCCTTTACCTGGGCCGGCCCATTATGGCCCGCAAAATCTTGTGGGCCTTTAGCTGGGCCATCCCATTATGGTCCGCAAAATCTCGTTGGCCTTTAGCTGGGCCGGCCCATTATGGTCCGCAAAATCTTGTGGGCCTTCAGTTGGGCCGGCCCATTTAAACTTGATGGGCCGGTCCACGTGTCAACATATCACAGGCACGTCTCGCCCATTGGATGAGTGACACCTGTGCCAACGCGGACTTGACACGTGTCTCCTCCAGCCAATGATGATTTTTACACGTGGAAAATCCCCATTGGTCGGGGCTGATAACGGGTTATCGGATCCAAAACCCGACCCGATAGCTTAACAGCGTTCCGTTATGGTGGATGCCACGTGTCGGTCACCCTTGACGAAAGCACTTCTGTGACGCGCGATTTATCATCATGGAAGTGGACACTTCCGTGATGATAATTTTGGTAATGTCATGGAACACTTCTACGATAGCACAGGTATGACTATCTTGATTTTGTCATAAAATCATCATGGATGTACATGCATGACAAAAAACGTGACCTACTGTGACACACACGTATCATCACGGAAGTGTATTTTTTTGTAGTGCCACCCGGTGGCCCCGGCGGTCTAGGGCATTATTCGGCACCGAGAGGGTGTAGTCCACGGTGAATAACTGCTTCTCCGTGTTAGTGCATGTCATTGCGAGATGACAGACCAAGTCTAGGCCCGTTCTTCGAGATAGTCTATGGGTATCGAGAGGGAATGTGTCCGGTATGTGCAGGAAGTGCGGGTCATGTTGCTTCGTTGGCCGCAAAACTTCTTGTGCTCTCAAAGAAGGCCATCACATGATTATGCATGGGCTATCCGGTGGCCCCGGCGGTCTAGGAAGTTGACCGACACCGAGAGAGGGGGTAGGCCACGGTCAAAAACTTCTTATTCTCATGTTTATTACTTTACACTCTTTAAAGTTCTCTCTCGGTGCCGGTCTAGAAAGTTGACCGGCACCGAGAGATGGGGTAGGCCATGGTCAACAACTGCTTCTTCTCATGTTTTTTACTTTACACTCTTTAAAGTTGAGTTTTGAAATAATTCATCAAAAGTGATGGAATTTATAAACTTTGGTCATAAAAGCATGTGAAATATGAGATACAAAAAAGATAGTGCAAAACAAAGACAAAAAGATAAGGGAAAAAATTAGAGCAGTGTTTACCGAGGGCCGGTTCTCGGCTCTCGGTAATGGCTACCTTTTCCAAGAGTAGCTCTCGGTAAAGCATCTAACCTAGATATCTTTCCTTCTTGTGCATACTCGATAATATGTATTATACTTTTTTGTTGTTTTCTTTCATGCTTGGCAAACAACCTTAGCACATCATAATTACCGTCTTGTGTTTTCTTCTTCGGATGGGCCTCGTACGTTCTAGAGACCAGCTCCCCTCCGGTGGCCCCGGCGGTCTAGGGCGTTGTTCAGCACCTAGAGGGGGTAGGCCACGAGGAATAACTGCTTCTTCGTGTTAGTGCATGTCATCACGAGATGATAGACCAAGTCTAGGCCCGTTCTGTCACGGGATAGCCCATCGAAGACTCTGTCTCGGGGACGAACGCAGCCAGTCCTTGACGTTCCCTCCCGTGTGCATGGTTTGTGAGGCACGTGCCATGTCAAGGACGTGCGTTGCTTATTCAAATAGCACACCCCCTGCATGCATATGCAGGGGCCACGCGCATGTACGGGTGCCCTCCCCCCCTCGTCGGGCGATCTCCATATCGAGCACCCATCCGGTGGCCCCGGGGGTCTAGGGCGTTATTCGGCACCGAGAGGGTGTAGTCCATGGTGAATAACTGCTTCTCCATGTTAGTGCATGTCATTGCAAGTTGACAGACCAAGTCTAGGCTCGTTCTGTCACGGGATCACCCACCGAAGATTCTATCTCGGGGACGGACGCAGCCGGTCCTCGACGTTCCCGCCCGTGTGTGTGGTTTGTGAGGCACCTGTCATGTCAAGGACATGCGTTGCTTATTCAAATAGCACACCACCCCTGCATGCATATGCATGGGCCACACGCATGTAGGGGTGCCCTCCCCCCCGGAAGGTCTCGATATCGAGCACCCATCCGGTGGCCCCGGCGGTCTAGGGCATTATTCGGCACCGAGAGGGTGTAGTCCACGGTGAATAACTGCTTCTCCGTGTTAGTGCATGTCATCGCGAGATGACAGACCAAGTCTAGGCCCGTTCTTCAAGATAGTCTATGTGTATCGAGAGGGAATGTGTCCGGTTTGTGCAGGAAGTGCGGGTCATGTTGCTCCGTTGGCCTCGAAACTTCTTGTGCTCTCAAAGAAGGCCATCACATGTCTATGCATGGGCTATGCATGGGCTATCCGGTGGCCCCGGCGGTCTAGGAAGTTGACCAGCACCGAGAGAGGGGGTAGGCCACGGTTAACAACTGCTTCTTCTCATGTTTATTACTTTACACTCTTTAAAGTTCTCTCTCGGTGCCGGTCTAGAAAGTTGACCGGCACCGAGAGAGGGGGTAGGCCACGGTCAACAACTGCTTCTTCTCATGTTTATTACTTTGCACTCTTTAAAGTTGAGTTTTGAAATAATTCATCAAAACTGATGGAATTTATAAACTTTGGTCGTAAAACCATATGAAATATGATATACAAAAAAGATAGTGCAAAACAAAGACAAAAAGAGAAGGGAAAAAATTAGAGCAGTGGTTACCGAGGGCCGACTCTTGGCTTTCGGTAATGGCTACTTTTTCCCAGAGTAGCTCTCGGTAAACCATCTAACCAAGATATCTTACCTTCTTTTGCATTCTTGATAATATGTATTATACTTTTTTTGTTGTTTTCTTTCATGCTTGGCAAACAACCTTAGCACATCATAATTACCGTCTTGTGTTTTCTTCTTCGGATGGGCCTCGTCCGGTTCAAGAGACAGGCACCCCTCCGGTGGCCCCGGCGGTCTAGGGCATTGTTCGGCACCTAGAGGGGGTAGGCCACGGGGAATAACTACTTCTTTGTGTTAGTGCATGTCATCGCGAGATGACAGACCAAGTCTAGGCCCGTTCTGTCACGGGATCGCCCACCGAAGACTGTTTCTCGGGGACGAACGCAGCCGGTCCTCGACGTTCCCGCCCGTGTGTGTGGTTTGTGAGGCACGTGCCACGTCAAGGATGTGCATTGCTTATTCAAATAGCACACCCCCTGCATGCATATGCATGGGCCACGTGCATGTAGGGGTGCCCTCCCCCCCTCGTCGGGCGGTCTCCATATCGAGCACCTATCCGGTGGCCCCGGGGGTCTAGGGAGTTATTCGGCGCCGAGAGGGTGTACTCCACGGTGAATAACTGCTTCTCCTTG
>NC_041388.1:14673878-14674951 GCF_002162155.2 Triticum dicoccoides
ACAGACCACGTCTAGGCTCGTTCTGTCACGGGATCACCCGCCCGTGTGTGTGGTTTGTGAGGCACGTGTCACGTCAAGGACATGCGTTGCTTATTCAAATAGCACATCACCCCTGCATGCATATGCATGGGCCACACGCATGTAGGGGTGCCCTCCCCCCCCCCTCGGGCGGTCTCGATATCGAGCACCCATCCGGTGGCCCTGGCGGTCTAGGGCATTATTCAGCACCGAGAGGGTGTAGTCCATGGTGAATAACTGCTTCTCCGTGTTAGTGCATGTCATCGCGAGATGACAGACCAAGTCTAGGCCCGTTCTTTGAGATAGTCTATGGGTATCGAGAGGGAATGTGTCCGGTTTGTGCAGGAAGTGCGGGTCCTGTTGCTCCGTTGGCCTTGAAACTTCTTGTGCTCGCAAAGAAGGCCATCGCATGTATATGCATGGGCTATCCGGTGGCCCCGGCGGTCTAGGAAGTTGACCGACACCGAGAGAGGGGGTAGGCCACGGTCAACAACTGCTTCTTCTCATGTTTATTAGTTTACACTCTTTAAAGTTCTCTCTCGGTGCCGATCTAGAAAGTTGACCGGCACCGAGAGAGGGGGTAGGCCACGGTCAACAAATGCTTCTTCTCATGTTTATTACTTTACACTCTTTAAAGTTGAGTTTTGAAATAATTCATCAGAAGTGATGGAATTTATAAACTTATGTCGTAAAAGCATATGAAATATGAGATACAAAATAGATAGTGCAAAACAAAGACAAAAAAAGAGGGGGGAAATTAGAGCAGTGGTTACCGAGGGCCGATTCTCGGCTCTCGGTAATGGCTACCTTTTCCGAGAGTAGCTCTCGGTAAAGCATCTAACCTAGATCTTAACCGTTCCCCTTTCTTTCTATCTTCATTCTTCTCCTCTCTGTTCCCCGCGCCACCACCGCTGCCGCCGCCGAAATCGGCACCGCCACCCTCAACCATCACCAACTGTCGCCGCCACCCCTCCTCCACCGCCCCCACCTGCAGCCATCGCCTCCCCTCCTCCACCACCACCAACTGCGGCCACCGCCCCCTCTCTGTTCCCCGC
>NC_041388.1:14675332-14697077 GCF_002162155.2 Triticum dicoccoides
ATGCCACCACCGTCGCTGCCGCCGAAATCGCCACCGCTACCCCTCCTCCACCGCCCCTAACTACAGCCACCGCCACCCCTCCTCCACCACCACCAACTGCGACCACCGCCCCCAACTTTCGTCGCCACCAAGCTTCATGGCCAGCGGCCGGCGCGGCGGTTCTTCGATGCGACGTGAGGACGGCCGCCGTAGCGGAGCTCCTCGGGTAGCGCAACAGCTGGAGATGCCCTCAGGTTAGTACAAAACTGGCCCCTCCTCCCTCTCTCGTCTCTGTATCTTGTCCTCCTCCGCCGTTGAGAGTCGTGGTGGCAGGGGTCCTCTTTCTCAGGCAATGCCTCCGGTGGAGCAGGCAATGATCATTAGTTAGTGAATAAATATTCAATGCCATTAGTGAAGTAGTGTTGGATGTGCGAAAATCTTGGATGTGTGAAAATCTTGCCTCATGGGTTTGTAGTTTGTAGTTTTACAAGTTTGTAGTTTTGGATGTACGAAAATCTTGCCTCATGAGTTAAATTCGCCTCCTTTATATAAGTAGGATTGAATGCACCTGCAAGTCAGATTTGATAAGATCTAAAGAGTGGGAATCATATATGAATTATGCTTGTTGGCATATATTACATCCAGTTAAAATGAAGCTTGAATAAACCATGGAGTATGCTTCAATACTTTTTATTTACCATTTTGGTTGTGCTTATACTCTTCTTTCACATAACTTACGATTTTTTTAGTTTGGACATATAGGTCGGCTCCACTTTTATATTGAAATATTGAAATGAAACCAAGCATCCAACTAGTCATTGTCCCTAACATAGATATGTAAACTAATCAACAAAGTGAATACCTGTTGGCTTTGTTTTCTTTAATGAAAATCGGAAGGGGAAAACCTTTCTTTGATCAAAAAAAAGTTTGATTCCTATTGAAGTAGTGTGGTTAATATTCACCATATTTATTTTGTTTTTCAGATTCTGATGGGGGCACTAGTAAGTACCGGAGAGTCCTGATTGGTAGGACCGAGTCGTCCGCCTCCCACCAGTCCACTCCCGACGACGAGTCATCATCGGATGGCGATGTCGGAGTGGACTTAGATGGACCAGATCCGCTCGCTACCTAGTCGGGCGACATGGAGGCCTCGGACGGCTCGGGGTCTACCTCGAGGAACTTTTCCAAGAGGAAGAAATCCGGGCGTGGTCCGGGGAAGGTCCCAGAACCAACTGCTGCCAGCAACCGTCCTGTCATTTGCCCGACAGGAGAGGGGTAAGCAAGCATTTCATTTCCATCATATTTTGGATGCATGGCTTTGACACTCACATATGCTTGTCTTTTATATCATGCAGTTAGTGGGAATCTATCCCGACACAACCTAAGGGGGCACGCCCGCCGAACCACGTCATCGGCTCCCTCTTGAGGAAGCACTTCCCTGGATTGTCCAAGCCGGGTGATGACGATCCGCCGTCGCCAGTTTTAACCTGGGAGCATTATCTACACAACAAGGATGAGCACGATGTCACCATGGCCACTCGGGTTATCAATGCTTTTTTTGTAAGTATCTTCGCTCTGACCACTGCATTTTTCCATATCCAAATCCTTGCTTGCGTGGATGGTGAGAAGATGCCATATGCTTTCTTGTAGCAAACATTTTCTTGCGTGGATGGTGAGAAGCAGAAGGCGATCAAAGGCATCGTGAAATCTGCCCGAAAGATACTCTCTGACACCAAGCACACGCTGCGGTACAAAGTCGTGATGCAGTGTCGGCCGCTCGATGAGAAGGGAGAGAAGATGACAAGGAAGACTGCTTGCCAGACCAATTTGTCGCGAGAAGAATACCTGTTAGTGGTAAGTGACTACATCGGTTGCTAGTACTTTGATTCATCCCTCTTGTTCCTCAATTATTCAATTTTGTCTGACTAGGTGAAGGAACCCTGGATGAAGGAGGATTGTTGGGAGGCCCTGGTTGACATGTCGTGTGACCCAACATGGCAGGCGCAGCATGTTGAGAAGGGAAACGAACGAGCCAAAATGCCAGGCCCGACTCATGTCCAGGGGAGCCGGAACCTAACCGCTCTCAAGCAACACATGGTATGTGGATTAAGATGTTAACTTTTTCGCACGGTGCATCTTGGTTCATTCAACTTGATGGTTAATTTTGCAGGAGGCGAAGGCTGGTCGCCCGGTCCACATCCTGGAAGCCTGGAGAGAAGGCCACAAGGGGAAGGACGGCGCCGAGTTCTGCAGCGAGTCGGCGGAGGAGAAGTGGGGGACCTTCAAAGAGGTCTTCCAGGAGGTGCACGGGCAGGAAGCCGAACCTACGTCCAAGCCCCTTGATCCTGAGCTTCTCATCATTGCTGGCGAGGGGAAGGGCCATGGCCGCCACCTCCTTTGCAAGGGGGCGATCGCCACCTCCTCGCATCGCAAGCTGCACGAGATACGCGCGTCGAGCACCAGCTCAACTCCGTCCATACGGAATCACCCAACCGCCGCATCACGTGAGATAGTGTGTCTCAAGGTTAGCATCCTAACCTTTCATTTATGTCCATGCCTCGAAATAGCACCGCTCCAACCTATATGAGCCTAATGCCATGTTACAGGATTTAATGGCGCCGCGGGCTGTTGAAGAGGAGCAAAGGCGGCAGGCTGAGCAGGAGTCCAGTGAAAAGGAACGGGAAGACACGAACAAGAGGTTGAAGTTGCTTGAGGATCAACTACAGGTAGAACATTATCTAAACTAGAGTAGAAGATTCATTACATATGGACAAACCACCCTCACGCGACTCTCATCTTATAGGTTCTTATGCAATCTCGAAGCAGTGCAAGTGATGCCCCTCCTCCTCCTCCTCCGGAATGTTAACCCGATGGCCTCTCCTCCTCAAGATGATCTATATATGAACAAGTGTACTTCTATTGTGACGTGCACGTATTTTGCAAGTAGTGACAATATGTATGAATTTGTGACTTGTGCGTGACGTCTACTAGGATAATACATTCGACTTGTGTGTGACAATATGTGGACTATCCCTAATTATGCCTATATATGTGTGGACTAGATCAAATTATGCCTATATATGATCAAATTATGCCTATATATGTGTGGACTAGATCAAATTATGCCTATATATGATCAAACTGCACTGCAGTTGTTTTTATCTGCAGGGATCAGAAAAGAAATAGCTTGACAGCAGAATGGATGGGAAAGATTTCCGAGAGCAACACTCCGAAAACGATATACTACCGAGAGCACCTCTCGGAAACATGGTCATCTGGGACACTACTATTGTGCCACAACTTTTCCGAGAGCAGCTCTCGGAAAAGAAGGCGAGCATTGCCGAGCCTATCTGTCGGCAAAGCTATGTGAAGTGTCAGCCCCCATCAGAAGGATTGCTGAGAGCAGCTCTCAGCAAAGATATCGTCATTTTTTTTCAAAAATATTTAGCAAGTTATTTAAAACTTGTACTGATAATGTGACCAGTGGGACCACATGTCAGCTAGAAAGAACATACAAAAAAAATAGGATGTTGCTTATGCTTTGCCGAGGGTGACGCTCGGCAAAGTACGCAGTAACTGACGGAGCCGTCTGTTGCGGACGGGCATGCCACGTGGCTCCTCTTTGCCGTGAGCGGCTCTCGGCGTCTGCAACTTTGCCGTGCGGTGCCTCTTTGCCGTGAGGCAATGACGGCAAAGCTGTCAGTTTGCCGTGACGGTGGGTTTGCCGAGAGTGACACTCGGCAAATTTTGCTTTGCCGAGTGTCCGTGTTTTAGCACTCGGCGAAGAGCATTACACCCGGGCGTACATGAAAATTCCAGTAGTGTCTGTAGAAGGGCAGCTGCTAATCAATGCTCTGAGGGGAGAGAATTCCCACGAGAGACCAAGTTTTGTTTTCGCATGTGTGTGTTTCCGGCCGGCCGCAAATCAATCAGCTTGCTAACTGTACGTATACGTGCGTACATCCGTGCTATGGCTGAAAGAGTTAATTCAGGTGTGAGACCAAGTTTACGTGCATGCGTGTTTTCGATCAGCGGCTAATCAATCATCTAGCTAGACCAAGTTATGGATGCATGTGTATTTCTGGCCGGCCACAAATTAATCATCTTGCTAATGCCTACATACAGACATGCTATAGTAGGCAGAGTTAATATATGAGTAAGACCTAAGTTTTACGTATATGTGTGTTTCCGGTTGGCGGCCAATCAATCATCTAGGTAGCGTGGTTAGCTTTGCATAGGAAGAACTAATCAGCTTTGTTGCTTTCTATCTACGCGCATGTTGAGGCCAGTTCAATCCTTCCATCCATGGAGCGCCTTAGACGTGTGTCTTTGGCCATGCGGTTACTTTGTACAAGGCCAGCACAATTTTTCCTGTTGGTGCCATGATTACCCTAGATCCTTCATCACCAAGCTAAGCTGCACTTTTAACTTCTTTCTGATTAGGGATATAAGTAGTATCTCAGTTATAGCAAAACATTTCTGCCTCATGTTGTTGATTGTTGGAGCCTGATAAAAAGATGATCCGAACCTCTGTTCTTTAGTACGATATATATAATAAAGCAAAATTCCTTATATACATCGACCAATATTTGAATATGTTTACATGCCAGGGGTAATTATGGTCTTTCCCCCTTTTCAGTTGATACTTATTTTCTTTTGGTTTTTTCCTTTCACCTCACAATTTCATTAAAGGTCACACTTGCCTACCCAGCTCAAATAATATTTAAATTTCATTTATGCTAATTTCTTTGATAACGATGGCAATTGTATCACCCTTTTGTTGTACGTACAATGAAAGACGAAACTACATCATTATATGACAACACTGACATAATTAAACCTTGGTACCCCTCTCTTCATTACAGTGCACCATTCAAGTTTGCAAGCCATCAATGGTAGTCCAAGAGCTATTGTTTTGTTTGTAAAATCACCAAGAAAGGCCTAACCAGTTAAACGACATCTACATATGTATGCAGATCTCAAAGCTTTGTTAGTTGGTTAACACAAAAACTATCGAGCTATGTGATTTATACATAATAGTTTAGTCTGCATCCCAGAAAACTGTGCACTCTCTTCTCTCTTTTATAGTTGTTGACATGTACTTCTCGGTTTTGTGAACAAGAAAAAAATCTGTTTATAATGAAAAACCGCGAGTTTTCCTTTTGGATTACTTCACATCTCTGCACCTATTTTACGAGATTGACCAAATAATCCATATATAATAGTGGTTATAACCCCTGTTCACAAAGTAGTGTTAACACATAATATTCACAGTACACAGAGCGCCTCATAAGTGTTTATTTTATGCAACTTATGCTATTGTTACAACTAGAACATGTGAAATTCCTTCACCATGGAGGAGCCAATATTCAATTATACTTAATTTTTTTATCTATATGATATTAGATTTACAAACCTACATCCTTCATTTGATTTATCTTGTACCAATTATCACTGAATTTGTCAGCGCCCCTGACAGGTGCGCCCCGCAAGACAGCGGCACCACCAAGCCACAAGCTGCTCCACGCGTGGCCCGAGTCCGGAAGCCCAACTGCAGGACCTGCGGCCCGGAGTGGTCCAAGTGAAGCCCACCGCACCGATACTAAAGGAGTCGGCAACGCAAGGGTTCGGTATCCAGTGGATCACGGCAACGGCGGCTCGGCTCATTTCCCCTTCCTCCTCGCTACGAACCCTAGCCACCATTCTTGTAATCCTCCTGTAATCGCCACTAAATTGTGTACCTGAGAGTGCTGCTACTAGTAATCGAGCCTACTTCCTACTCATAGCTTATCATCTGGTATCAGAGACCAGTAATTTCCCCACAGCCGCTCCATTCTGGCGCAGCTAATCGAGACCAGATGCCTCAGGCAAGCGCGTACGCACTTGGTAGCCATGGATCCGGCAATCGAAGCCTTCCTCGACCGCCCCGACAACACCCTCAAGGCCCAGAACAAGGCCATCACGGAGATCCAAGTCTCCACCGCCAAGATCGACGATCTGGTTCACTGGCGTCCAGATCTGGAGAAGCGGGTGGCCGATCTCGGCGACGCGGTGGCGGCGCTCCAGATGGCGCAGCCGCTCGCAGGCAAGACGGGTGAAGAGTCTCAAGGGGTGATTCAGAAGCAAGGCCCTTCTGCGACGACCGGCGTCCTTCTGGGGGCCGATGGCGGCGCGGGCAACGAGCTTCAAGGGCCAAGCGGCCACGGCGTGTTCAACTTGCCACGGGGGAACGTGGCGGCGTCCTTCCAGAGGCCTCCGCCACCCCCGGCAACAGATCTGTAGTCCTCTCTGACCACGTCTCCATCCTCTCTGTCGCCGTTTGCACATGCGAGTCAACTGCTAGCAGGTTTAGGGCAGTCATACCCATCCATCGCCTTCCCACAGTTCACGGGCGACAACCCAAGCTTGTGGAAGACGATGTGCGAACAGTACTTTCAAATGTTTGGCATACTACCGTCGTTTTGGGTTCCCATGGCGACCCTGAACTTCTCTGGCTCAGCTGTTGTATGGCTGCAGTCGGTTCAGAAACGTTTAGCAGAATTCAATTGGGAGCAGTTTACTGCCCTGCTGTGTACACGTTTTGGTCGTGATAGGCATCAAACGCTGATCGGGCAGTTCTATTCTGTTCGACAAACATCATCAGTGGCGCATTACATTGAGCAATTCGAGTTGATTATCAATCATTTAGCTTCCTACTCTGACACGATTCATCCGTTTTATTTCCTGACTCGTTTTGTTGAGGGATTACGGAAGGACATCAGGGCGGTGGTTCTGGTTCAGCGACCACCAGACTTGGATACGGCCTGCGCACTCGCGCTGCTCCAAGAAGAGGTGATGGAAGGATCGTTGGGCTCGCTACCTCGACAACCCGAGCAGACGTCAAGACAGGGCACTCCCCTGCCCCTGCCTCCTCCACCGGCGCGAGCGGTACCACCAGCGGCAGCGATAGATCACCGTGGCATGGACGCCGCCCGCGCCAATTAGTCCAAGCTCAAGACTCTGCGGGATTATCGGCGCGCCCGTGGACTGTGTTTCAAGTGCGGAGAACGGTGGGGGCACGACCACATGTGTCTCACTACGGTGCAGTTACATGTTGTCGAGGAACTCCTCGATATGTTCGGCCTCGACAACGGCATCGACACACAGATCGCAGAGGAGGGCACCAGCGAGGTGGCAATGGCGATTTCCCTCTCAGCAGTGACAGGAGGGGTCTCGGCCAAGGCGTTTCAGCTTCGAGCGTGGCTACAAGGAAGAGAAGTGCTCATGCTGGTGGACTCGGGCAGCTCTAACTCTTTCGTCAATGAGCAACTGGCGGCGCAACTGAAGGGCGTGCACCCCCTCCCCAAGCCAGGCCGCGTCCGTGTGGCAGACGGCGGCGAGCTGCTGTGTACACAAGTGGCCATCGCGTGCACCTGGTACGCCCAGGGCCATGAATTCTACACAGATCTAATGGTGCTTTCCCTAGGCACCTATGACGTCATCCTGGGCATGGACTGGCTCGAAGAGCATAGCCCAATGACGGTCGACTGGCGCGCCCGCTTCCTGGAAATTCCTACTCCAGCGGGGCCGCTATGACTCATGGGCCACGATGCAGCTTCGACATGTTTCCAAGAGATCAACAGCATCCAGCTTCAGAGCCTATGCAACAAGGGCGCGATCACTCATGTCGTTCACCTGTGCGTGGTCGCACCACAGGCAGAAGAGCTCGAACCAACTCCGTCGTGCATCCAGAGTGTGGTCGATAAGTTTCCTGATGTGTTTGACCTTCTGTTTTGAGTAAGCTTGCGACACCTAAACCTACTTCTGCTATTAATTCTGATATGTCGCATGTTATTGATGATGCCACTTCTGCTATGCATGATACTTATGATGAAACTACTTCTATGCTTGATACTACTGTGCCACTTGGTGAATTTGTTGATGAACAACTTGCTAGGGTTAGAGAGAATGAAATTATTGAAACTGATAATATTGATGAAAGTGATGATGAAGATTCTCCCCCTAGATATGAATTGCCTGTTGTGCCTGAGGGTTATGTTATGGAACTGCTAGAGACTTTCTTGCCTGCAATGATAGAAGTGATCTTAAGAAACTATTAGCTAAGTTGAAAGAAAAATCTCTGAATGCTAGAATGAAATATGATCCTGCTTATGCTACTTCACCTATCTTTACTACTGATACGGATTATGATTTCTCTGTTGATCCTGATATAATTACTTTAGTTGAATCTGATCCTTTCTATGGCTATGAATCTGAAACGGTTGTGGCACAACTTACTAAATTAAATGATATAGCTACCTTGTTCACTAATGATGAAAAAACTCGCTACTATTATATCCTTAAATTATTTCCGTTCTCCTTAAAGGGTGATGCTAAGATATGGTTTAATTCTCTTGATCCGGGTTGTGTGCGTAGTCCTCAGGATATGATTTACTACTTCTCTGCTAAATATTTCCCCGCTCATAAGAAACAAGCTGCTTTAAGGGAAATATATAATTTTGTGCAAATTGAAGAAGAGAGTCTCCCACAAGCTTGGGGGAGGCTTCTCCAATTACCTAATGATCATCCTCTCAAGAAAAATGAAATACTTGATATCTTTTATAATGGACTAACCGATGCTTCCAGAGACCACCTGGATAGTTGTGTTGGTTGTTTTTTCAGTGAAAGAACAGTTGATCAAGCTGAAATTCTATTGAATAATATGTTGACCAATGAGAACAATTGGACACTTCCTGAACCAACTCCTAAACCAACTCCGAAGAAAGGGGTATTATATTTCTCAGTCCTGAAGATATGCAAGAGGCAAAGAAATCTATGAAAGAAAAAGGTATAAAAGCTGAAGATGTTAAGAATTTACCTCCTATTGAAGAAATACATGGTCTTAATTCATCACCTATTGAAGAAACACACGGTCCCGATAACCCGACACAGGTAGTAAAGGTAAACTCTCTCTATAGATATGACAAATTTGAAATCCCTCCTGCTAAGTTTGCTAGCCAATGTTTGGATGAATTTGATAACTTTATGGTTAAGCAAGAAGATTTTAATGCTTATTTTGGTAGACAACTAAAACGCAATGCTTATATGATTGAACACTTGGGTGATTATATGTCTAGAGTTAAAGGTGAACTTAAACTCATTAGTAAACATGCTTCTATGGTTACCACTCAAGTAGAACAAGTACTTAAAGCTCAGAATGATTTTCTCAATGAATTGAATAGTAAGAATAATGACTTTGCTGTTAGAGTTGCAACTAGAGGAGGTAAAGTGACTCAGGAACCTTTGTATCCTGAGGGCCACCCTAAGATAATTGAGCAGGATTCTCAGAGAAATAACGTTTATGCACCTAGTCCTTCTAAGAGGAAGAAAAAGAAAAATGATAGGACTTTGCATGCTTCTAGTGAAACTGTTGTAGACACACCTGAGAATCCTAATGATATTTCTATCTGTGATGCAGAAACACAATCTGGTAATGAACATGAACCTAGTGATAATGTTAATGATGATGTTCATGTTGATGCTCAACCTAGCAATAATAATGATGTAGAAATTGAACCTGCTATTGATCTTGATAACCCACAATCAAAGAATCAATGTTATGATAAGAAAGACTTTGTTGCTAGGAAGCACAGTAAAGAAAGAGAACCATGGGTTCAGAAACCCATGCCTTTTCCTCCTAAAACATCCCAGAAAAAGGATTATGAGGATTTTGAGCACTTTGTTGAAATGATTAGACCTATCTTTTTGCGTATGTGTTTGACCGATATGCTTAAAATGAATCCTTATGCTAAGCATATGAAGGATATTGTTAAAAAAAGATACCGGAAGCTGAAATTTCCACCATGGTTGCTAATTATACTTTTAAGGGTGGAATACCACAGAAACTTGGAGATCCAGGAGTACCAACTATACCATGCTCCATTAGAAGGAACTATGTTAAAACTGCTTTATGTGATCTTGGAGCCGGTGTTAGTGTTATGCCTCTCTCTTTATACCGTACTTGATTTGAATAAGTTGACGCCTGCTGAAATATGTTTGCAAATGGCTTACAAATCAACTGTTGTACCTGTCGGCATTTGTGAGGATGTGCCTGTTGTAGTTGCAAACGTTACTGTTTTAACGGACTTTGTTATTCTTGATATTCCCGAGGACGATAGTATGTCTATTATTCTTGGAAGACCCTTTTTGAATACTGCAGGGGCTGTTATTGATTGCAACAAAGGCAATGTCACTTTTCATGTCAATGGTAATGAGCATACGGTACACTTTCCGAGGAAACAACCTCAAGTCCACAATATCAATTCTATTGGAAAATTTTCATCAATTACTATTGGAGGTTTTGAATTTCCTCTTCCTACTGTTACAAAGAGATATGACATTCTTATTGTTGGGGATGTGCATATCCCCATTGAGGTAACATAGTGAAATTCGAAATTTCTCCGGTTCCTTATTATTCGGAATGAGTTTGTTAACAAGACTTGATCAACCTTGTTAGTGGAATACTTTTGATGAGCATGAGATGGATGAAGTTAGAAGGCACAACCTTCTATACCCTCCTTTTACTTCATGTTATTTAGATTACATAAAGCAAAATTAGTATTTCCTGTCTGTTTTCTGAATTATCCGTGCAATAAAAAAATACCGCGAAAATAAAAGTTCTCCAAATGCCCTGAAAATGAAATATGATTTTTTCTAGAATATTTGAGAATATATAGCACTGAGAACACACCAGGGGGAGCAAGCACCTGGCCACGAGGGTCCAGGGCGCGCCCCCTGCCTCGTTGGCCCATGGTGGCTCCCCTCCACTTATTCTAGCCACCACACACTCCTTCTTCCTCCCAAAAAAATCACCAACCAGCTCAAGCACGAGTTCTTGCTCATTTTGCTGCGATTTTCGATCTCCTTGCTCAAAGCTCCACTCATAAAACTGCTTTGGGGGATTATTCTTCTGTATGTGACTCCTCCAATGGTCCAATTAGTTTTTGTTCTAGTGCTTTATTTATTGCAAATTTTTGCTGCCTAGGTGACCCTGTTGTTGAGCTTGCATGTCAAATTTATATGGTCCCAAGTAGTTCTAATGCATGATATATATATAGTCTCTAGGCACTTGTAGGAGTAGTTGCTATCAATTTTATTGAGTTTGGTTCACTTTTATTTTAAAATTACTAAAAATTTCAGAAATTTTTTCAGAGGAGGAAATATGTTTAGGAAAATGTACCATGGTGGTTCTTCAAGGAAGGAAGCACCCAGGCCCACAATGCGTGAGCCGGACGATGAACCACCGAGGGACGCTCAAGTGCGGCCTTGTGAATGGCCGTCGGAAGATTTCATGGTCCAAGCAGGAATCAAGGAGGAATTTGATGCATATGTGCGTAACGCCGATCGTGAGAGCTTTGTGGCAGATAAGTGCCATCAGTACCTCTACTTAACTGATTCATTTGTGAGTAGGTTTAAATTTTCATCATCACGCAATTCTCAAACTGTCATGTTTGATCTTTATGATAAATCTTATACCATGGACTTAGAAGATTTTAACACTGCTTGTAAACTCCCACATTGAGGTAATGTTAGTGAACCTCGCAAATCTGAATATAAAGACTTTCTTGCTAGTATAATTGTGGGGGAATCTAGGGAAATCACACAAGCTACCATAGGAAGCATTTATTTTCCTGCTATACATTATTTTGCTCTTTTCATAGGTAGATGCATAAATGGTAAGGATGAGGCATGTCACATGTGTGTTCCTGACCGTAGTGTCCTCAAGAGTGATGTATTAGGAGATAGACAATATAACTTGGGGGCCATTGTTGCACGTAGGTTGCATAATAATAGTATTGATGGAGATTTCTTTGGTGGAATTTATGCAACCCGTTTAGCTGATTTTCTTGAGATACCCATATGTGGATATGATATTGAGTTGCCTCCTTCTTATTAAGATTGTAATGTCATAGTTCGTCATCAGTTTGTTGAGAGGAACAATCAATTCCTCCAGTACCGACTAATCTTTGACACACGACGCACATATCACGTCGCTCTCCCTGCTCCTACCCTCTTTGACTTTCAGGCAAAAGGGAGATATGTTATAACCAGGGAGGAGGCGACCCAGTACGAGAGGAGGACAGAGGCAGCTCGCCTCCAAGCTGCAGCTCGTCAGGCAATAGCTGATGCATCTCAGTATGACCCCAGCTTCAACTTCGGATATCCACCAGGCCATCCATGGGCATAGACCAACTTAGGCTAAAAGCCTAAGCTTGTGTGAGTATGTATTTCTCACCGACATTAAATTCATGTTCACACACTCATGCTAGTTGTCGGTGCTCATACTTTCTCATTGTATCATCCATGATAGTTTATTTCCTTTTTAGCTTTCTTCTTGTGTTCCTTAATAAACCTTAAGAAAAACAAAAAAAATAGTTGTAGCTTAGCTAGTTTACTTTCCATGCCTGTAGTAGTAGTAATTAAAAAGAAAACACAAAAAGAGTTCTCGTTCTTCTTTTGCTTGTTGGGAGCTTTCCCGTGTAAATAGTTTTGTTTCTTTTCTTTCATCATTTGGGGGTCGAGAGGAGAAGACCATAATGAAAATATTGAGTGGCTCTCATATGCATTATTGTTGATCTAACAAAGAGCCCATATTACCTTGTCTTCTCTCTTGAATTGAATGCTTGCAGATTCCATCTTAGTCCAATGCACGAGCACTATTATTATTATCCACACTATTCGGTCGTGCAAATGAAAGGCAATAATGATGATATATGATGAACTCATTGAGATGAGGAAAGCTGGTATGAACTCGACCTCTCTTGTTTTTGTAAATATGATCGGTCCATCGTTCCTGATTCAGCCTATTATGAAAGAAACATATTTGCAATGACAATTAGACATTATAGTTTCTTATACCATGCTTAATTAGCTAGGATCTTACAATTGTTTACCTTGCGTGCCAACATGCTATTAAAATTGTTGTGATGTGGTATGATAGGGTGGTATCCTCTTTTGAATGATTCGAGTGGCTTGACTTGGCACATGTTCATGCATGTAGTTGAAACAAAATCAACATAGCCTCTACGATATTTATGTTCACGATGCATTATATCCTACTCATGCTTGCATTCGGTGTTGATTAATTTTAATGCATGTTCATGAATGTTGTCGCCTTCTAGTTGGTCGCTTCCCAGTCTTTTTCTAGCCTTCACTTGTACTAAGAGGGAATACTGCTTGTGCATCCAACTCTATAAAACCCAAAGTTGTTCCATATGAGTCCATCATACCTACCTATATACGGTATCTACCTGCCGTTCAAAGTAAATTTGTATGTACCAAACTCTAAACCTTCAAATAAACATCTTGTTTTGTATGCTCGAATATCTCATGTATCAACTAGGGTTGTCTGTATCCTCCATGCTAGGCGGGTTATTCTCAAGAGGAGTGGACTCCGCTCCTCACTCACGAGAAAATGGCTGGTCACCAGGATGCCCAGTCCCATGCTTTAAGAAAATCAAATCAAAATAATTGTAAACAAAACTCCCCCGGGATTGTTGTTAGTTGGAGACACCCGTTGTTTCGGGCAAGCCATGAATTGATGCTTGTTGGTGGTGGGGAGTATAAACTTTACCATTCTGCTTGGGAACTGCCTATAATGTGTGTAGCATGGAAGATATCAAGATCCACTACTAGGAAAATGCCTAGTAGTAGCGCGGGTGCCTACGCTACTACTACGGTGCTACAGCTAACTAGTAGTAGTAGCGCGGTACATCCCGCGCTACTAGTACGTGTGTTATTAGTAGCGTGTGTCTGTGACCCGCGCTACTACTATTAATTTGAAAAACCAAAAAAATCTCGACCCCATGACGCGCGCATGTTGGCCGGGAGCAGGGAGATCTCGTCCATGACGCGTGCCTCATGGAAGCCGTCGAGGGCGGCCGCGGAGGCCAGCCCAGCGTGGGCCAGGAGCTGCAGGACTTGCATCTTGGCATCGTGCATGGGGAGCAACACCTCACGGCGGCCGTCGCCATTGAGGTCGGCGATGAGCGGCGGCAGGAGGTGGTCCACGTCTTCCGGAACGAGAAGTCGCCCTCGTGCTGCCGGAGGAGGAGGGGGATTAGTCAGCTAGCGTTCCGGATCGAATCGGAGAGGGGGCGGAGGGCTGACCTGGAGCAAGAAGAATACGGTGAAGGCGGCGAGGAGGAGGATGTCGTGGTCGCGCTTCCGCATCTTGGCGACGGCGAGGAGCTCCAGCGACCGCCCACCGAAGGGATCTCGAAGAGGAAGGGGGCGGAGAAAGCAGAGTGTACCAGCGGCGGCCACCGCTGGAGTATGAGGGAGAGACGAGGAAAGTGAGAGAGGGGGAAAGTGAGGGAGAGAGTAGGGATTCGGCTGAGGATACGGGGATTTCACCTACCTCGTACTTAGTATTAGCGAGGGGTGTAAAACCGCGCTACTACTATCAACTTAGTAGTAGCGCGGGTTTGTACCCCTCGCTACTACTATGGCATGTCCCGGGAGGGCTCGGTAGAGATCGCTTAGTAGTAGCGAGGGTTAAAAACCCATGCTACTAGTATCAACTTAGTAGTAGCGAGGGTTAAAAACGCACGCTACTAGTAAGTAGCAGCAGCGAGGGTTATAAACCCTCGCTACTAGTAAGCGTCTGCCTATAAGCTTTTCCCTAGTAGTGATCTCTCGGGTGTTATGTTGACAATGAAAGTATACCGCCTAAAATATTATTCATATCTATTTCAAAACCGAGCTCTGACACCTCTACAAATCCCTGCTTCCCTCTGTGAAGGGCCTATCTATTTACTTTTATGTTGAGTCATCATCCTCTTATTAAAAACCATCAGTTGGAGAGCACCGCTATTATTTGCATCCATTACTATTAATTTATATTGAATATAACCATGAATGAATCTCTTTTACCATGAATTACAATGTTTAGTCAGTCCTTGATCTTTAAAGGTGCTCTGCATTTATGTTTTGCGATCTCAGAAAGGGCTAGCGAGATACCATCTTGTTATATCATATTATGATTGTTTTGAGAAAGTGTTGTCATCCGAGATTTATTATTATTGCTCGCTAGCTGATTATGTCATTGATATGAGTAATCATGAGACCTAAATGTTATTGTGAATATAGTTAGTTCATAATCTTTGTTGAAAACTTGAATGCTGGCTTTACATATTTACAACAACAAGAGCAAACATAGTTTGTAAAAGTTTTTCTTTATCACTTTTAGTTTATCAACTTAATTGCTTGAGGACAAGGAAAGGTTTAAGCTTGGGGGAGTTGATACGTCTCCATCGTATCTACTTTTCCAAACACTGTTGCCCTTGTTTTGGACTCTAACTTGCATGATTTGAATGGAACTAACCTGGACTGACGTTGTTTTCAGAAGAATTGCCATGGTGTTATTTTTGTGCAGAAATAAAAGTTCTCGGAATGACCTGAAAATCAACAGAGATTATTTTTGGAATATATAAAAAATACTCGAAGAAAGACCCATGTTAGGGGGCCCACACCCTGTCCACGAGGGTGGGGGCGCGCCTACCCCCCTGGGCGCGCCCCCTACCTCGTGGGCCCCCTGACGCTCCACCAACCTCAACTCCAACTCCATATATTCGTGTTCGGAGAGAAAAATCAGAGCGAAGGATTCATCACATTTTACGATATGGAGCTGCCGCCAAGCCCTAATCTCTCTCGGGAGGGCTGATCTGGAGTCTGTTCGGGGCTCCGGAGAGAGCAATCCGTCGCCATCGTCATCATCAACCTTCCTCCGTCACCAATTCAATGGTGCTCACCGCCGTGCGTGAGTAATTCCATCGTAGGCTTGCTGGACGGTGATGGGTTGGATGAGATTTATCATGTAATCGATTTAGTTTTGTTAGGGTTTGATCCCTAGTATCCATTATGTTCTGAGATTGATGTTGCTATGACTTTGCTATGCTTAATGCTTGTCACTAGGGGCCGAGTGCCTTGATTTCAGATCTGAACCTATTATGTTTCCATGAATATATGTGAGTTCTTGATCCTATCTTGCAAGTCTATAGTCACCTACTATGTGTTATGATCCGGCAACCCTGAAGTGACAATAATCGGTACCACTCCCGGTGATGACCGTAGTTTGAGGAGTTCATGTATTCACTATGTGTTAATGCTTTGGTCCGGTACTCTATTAAAAGGAGGCCTTAATATCCCTTAGTTTTTAATAGGACCCCGCTGCACGGGAGGGTAGGACAAAATATGTCATGCAAGTTCTTTTCCATAAGCACGTATGACTATATTCGAAATACATGCCTACATTACATTGATGAATTGGAGCTAGTTCTGTGTCACCCTATGTTATAACTGTTGCATTAATAATCGCATCCGGCATAATTCTCCATCACCGATCCAATGCCTACAAGCTTTTCACATATTGTTCTTCGTTATTTACTTTAACGTTACCACTGTTACAATCACTACAAAACTATCACCGTTACTTTTGCCACCATTACCGTTACTTCCATACTATTTTGCTACTAAATACTTTGCTGCAGATACTAAGTTATCCAAGTGTGGTTGAATTGACAACTCAACTGCTAATACTTGAGAATATTCTTTGGCTCCCCTTGTGTCGAATCAATAAATTTGGGTTGAATACTCTACCCTCGAAAACTATTGCGATCCCCTATACTTGTGGGTTATCACCTGGCGACCTCGATGTCGTCAGGGGAAACTATGAGATGAATATGAAAATTTTCACAAGTGTTGGTTATATACCCAGAGCTTTGGTTCCGGTTCGTGGCACCAACCGGGACTAAAGGGGGGCACTAGTCCCGGTTGGTACCACCAACCAGGACCAAAGGTGGGTATTGGTCCCGGTTGGTGCCAGCAACTAGGACGAAAGGGGGTGCTTCTGCCGCAGCCAGAACTTTAGTCCCACCTCGCTAGCTGAGAGGCTCCTGCACCGGTTTATAAGCGCGGCTCTGCCTCCCCTTTCGATCTCCTCTAAACTGCAGGCTTACGGGCCTAAACACAATGTATCTTCCTATGGGCCTACAGGGCCTTCTGCAGGCCTGAATCCTGGCCCATGGGTGGGTTTCTAGTCGTATTCAGGCCGTGGTGACCCAGTAGGTGGCATTTTTTTATTTTTTCCAGTTTTTTCTTTGTTGCTTTACTTTTTAATTGTGTTAATACTTACAACAAAATACTTACTGTTGTTATTTCTAATTATTTTATTAAAGTTTATTTATTTTATTTTATTAAAGTTTATTTTGTTTCTACTTATTTATTTTATTAAAGAGTTTTTTATTTTTCTTTGTTGCTTTATTTATTTTATTTTGTTTCTACTTACAACAAAATACTTAATGTTGCTATTTTATTTATTTTATTGAAGTTTATTTATTTTACTTTATTAAAGTTTATTTTGTTTCTACTTATTTATTTTATGAAAGAGTTTTTTATTTTCTTTGTTGCTTTATTTATTTTATTTTGTTTCTACTTACAACATAATACTTACTATTGCTATTTTAATTTATTTTATTTTGTTTCTACTTATTTATTAAATTTTATTTTGTTTACTTTGATATTTTTATTTGCATAAATTTTATATAATTTTAGTTTAAAAATACTAGAGGTTTACAAAATCTTTTTAGTTGATTCCTTTTGCTATTAGAGTTTTATAAAAGTTTTTTAGTTGATTTTCTTTTTGCTATTAAATAATATCGTAGATTTGTTTTAGTTGATCATAACAGAATATTTTAATTGATTTTTTTTAGCTATAAGACCCTGAAATTCAAAAGCATTTCAAATGAACTCTGAAAAAGGTTGAAATTTGGCAAGGTATCATCATTTCACCGACATGGCATGTGCTAAAAAGTAGAGAGGGTTACGACAAAAACTAGATGCACTTCGTGTACAAAATGGACAATCTCTTTCGAAGTATTAGGGTTTCAGACGAAAACTCATTTGTTACAACATGATTTCATTTTTTTTGAACTTATTTGAACTTCAGACTTCTTCTGTGTTCAAAATGCACCATTCAAAGCCACATCATCAATTTTCAACCCTTTCTGACTTCATTTTGTTATTTTTCATGCAACCATTCTGCTTGTTTGCCTCAGCCACTTCGAGAAACATAATTATGTGTGTCTGTCACCGTACATCCATTGTCGGTTTATCTGCGTGAATTATATATAATTATGTGTGTCAAAAACCATTACAGGTTCACATGGATAGATAAGTAGTTCATCATCACATTAAAACCAAAGTACACACATAGTTCAAATTGAACAACTTATAGCTCTCCAGAGCATCTACTTAAACCATACATTGAAACTATGTAAAACATTTCAATGCAACAACAAATGCGATCATAATCACAACCAAGGTAACAATTGATCCAACGGCATAATGATACCAAGCCTCGGTATGAATGGCATATTTTCTAATCTTTCTCATCTTCAACCGCATTGCATCCATCTTGATCTTGTGATCATCGACGACATCCGCAACATGCAACTCCAATATCATCTTCTCCTCCTCAGTTTTTTATTTTTTCCTTCAAGTAATTGTTTTCTTCTTCAACTAAATTTAACCTCTCAACAATATGGTCGGTTGGAATTTCCGGTTCAACTACCTCCTACATAAATAATATCTATGTCACATTTGTCGGCATAATTGTCATAAACAATAAATGAACCAAATAGTTATAAAAAGATAATATATACCACATCCGAATCATAACCAGGACGAGGGCCGACGGGGGCGGATACCAAAACCATCGCACTATATAATAACAAGCAATAATAGAAGTAAGAAAATTAGACAAGTATCTATCTAAAGTAAGAATATATATTTTTCAGAAAGAAGATAAGAACAAGAGGCTCACCACGGTGGTGCCGGCGACGAGATCGGCGCAGGCGATCAACGGTGGTGAAGACGGGGACGAGACGTGACGGACCGATAAACCTATGCAAATCTCAGGGAAATGGAGCTTGGAGGTCGAGATTCGGGAGGAGAAAGCTTAACTAGTGTGGCTCGGGCATTTCATCGAACACCTCATGTGCATAGGAGGTGAGCTAGAGAACCCAAATGCCCTCCCCTCGTTGTCCAGAAAAATATAACACTGTGGAGTGCTCTGCTGCGGCGATGGGGTATATATAGGCAGCTCATTTGTCCCGGTTTATGGCTAGAACCGTGACTAAAGCTCCACCTTCTTTCCCAGTTCGAGCCACAAACCGGGACCAATGTATGTGGTCCAGGAGCGAGGCCCATTGGTCCCGGTTCGTGCCTGATACGTCTCCGTCGTATCTACTTTTCCAAACACTTTTGTCCTTGTTTTGGACTCTAACTTGCATGATTTGAATGGAACTAACCCAGACTGACGCTATTTTCAGCAGAATTTCCATGGTGTTATTTATGTGCAGAAACAAAAGTTCTCAGAATGACCTGAAACTCCACGGAGATTATTTTTGGAAATAATAAAAAATACTGGCAAAGAATCAAGGCCAGGGGCCCACACCCTAGCACGAGGGTGGCAGGCGCGCCGGCCCCCTGGGCACGCCCCCCTGCCTCGTGGGCCCCCTGGAGCTCCACTGACCTCAACTCCAACTCCATATATTCGTGTTCGGGGACAAAAAATAAAGAAGAAGGATTCGTCGCGTTTTACGATACAGAGCCGCCGCCAAGCCCTAAACTCTCTCGGGAGGGCTGATATGAAGTCCGTTCGGGGCTCCGGAGAGGGGAATCTGTCGTTGTCATCATCATCAACCATCCTCCATCACCAAATTCATGATTCTCACCGTCGTGCATGAGTAATTCCATCGTAGGCTTGCTGGACGGTGATGGGTTGGATGAGATTTATCATGTAATCGAGTTAGTTTTGTTAGGGTTTGATCCCTAGTATCCAGTATGTTCTAAGATTGATGTTGCTATGACTTTGCTATGCTTAATGCGTGTCACTAGGGCCCGATTGCCATGATTTCAGATCTGAACTTATTATGAATATATGTGAGTTCTTCATCCTATCTTGCAAGTCTATAGTCACCTACTATGTGTTATGATCCGGCAACCCCGAAGTGACAATAATCGGGACCACTCCTGGTGATGACCGTAGTTTGAGGAGTTCATGTATTCACTATGTGTTAATGCTTTGGTCCGGTACTCTGTTAAAAGGAGGCCTTAATATCCCTTAGTTTTCGCTAGGACCCCGCTGCCACGGGAGGGTAGGACAAAAGATGTCATGCAACTTCTTTTCCATAAGCACGTATGACTATATTCGAAATACATGCCTACATTACATTGATGAATTGGAGCTAGTTCTGTGTCATCCTATGTTATGACCGTTACATGATGAACCACATCCGGCATAATTCTCCATCACCGATCCAATGCCTACGAGCTTTCCATATAGTGTTCTTCACTTATTTACTTTTTCGTTGCTATTGTTACAATCACTATAAAACACCAAAAATATTACTTTTGCTACCATTACCTTTTACTACCATTACCACTACTATCATATTAATTACTTTGTTACTAAACACTTTGCTGCAGATATTAAGTTTCCAGGTGTGGTTGAATTGACAACTCAGCTGCTAATACTTGAGAATATTCTTTGACTTCCCTTGTGTCGAATTAATAAATTTGGGTTGAATACTCTACCCTCGAAAACTGTTGTGATCCCCTATACTTGTGGGTTATCAGTGCCTAGAACTAGGACAAATGGGTCCAGACGAACCGGGACCAATGCCCACGAGGCCCCGGCCGGCCCCCTGGGCTCACGAACCGGGACGTATACCCCAATGGGTCCCAGTTCGTGACTGAACCGGGACTAATGGGCTGGCCAGGCCCGAACCAAAGCCCTGTTTTCTACTAGTGCCTGCTACCTCCGGGGGAAATCCTAGAGCGGATGATCGGATGACGGCAGCGCTCTAGTGTCGCTCCCCCCTTGGGGGCGTCATTCTTGGAGGTGCACACGTGATCGAGGGATCAGAGGACGGATTCTTTGGTGGAGCAGTGTTTGATATCACTCGTTGATGGCGGCGGATCTCGGTGGCATGGCGCTGTGTTGACTCGGTGTTCGATGCGCGGAGATGGACTCGCGGAGGAGGGTGATGCGGTCTGGCGTCGCGGTGGCGTCGACGGCAGCTCGACCGGGCAAGGTAGATGCAGCAGTATAGTTCTGAAGATGGATTGGTGGCAGGTGGTTGCGGCGGCCTCATACCCGGCAAACGTCCAGGTTGAGTGCGCCGAAACGGTGGGTGCCCCATTCCCGGCAGGGGTTCTGAATGGGACCTCAGGTCTTAGATGGTAGGTTTGGCTGCGAGGTCTATTTGGTATTAGGCCCAGACTATCAGCATCCCTTCGTTAATTGGATAGGAGTAGCGACAGATGTTGCCTAGACGGTGGCTTTAGTCTTACTGTTGTATTACTTTGTAAGGTCTTGTGTGAACAATTAATAAAATGACTGCATACGTCGTCCAGATGCAGTGGCCGGGGGTCTTCCTCCTTTTATAAAAAAATAGAAAAAATAGCCAGATACTTATTCATATAGCAGTAGCACACGAACAGAGTTGTACGAGTCTAGTAGACCAGAATTAAGAGAGACACCTAGATACCACAAGAGGTTTAGCATCATATGTGTAACAAAGGAGTAGTAGTATTATTTATTCATATATCTACCTTACAAACAAGTTATGAGAAATGATACAAACCCTTAGCTACAGATATATCATATATATGCCTCCTCCCTCCATGCTAGTAGCGATAGGTTTGCTCTTACACTTTTTTT
>NC_041388.1:14697238-14697798 GCF_002162155.2 Triticum dicoccoides
GGGAGTTTCCCCCACCTAGATATTGATCAAATGTGGGCTAGGATCTCAGATGTTTACATAGACGGAATTTTCAGAGACGGGGGAGAAACAAGACTAGGGAGCGAAAGCCCTTAGCCAGGAGTCGACATCAGCTCGATCATCACGACGGAGGTGGACACGCCACAGCTCAGTGTCTTCCCTACAGCACCGCAGGGCCCTGGCCATGGACGGATCCTGTCGTTGGAAAACCACGGCGTTGCGTCACTTGCTGTCTCAGCCAGGGAGTTCAAGTGGAAAACCGAGGCCCCATCAACGCACATCCCGATTTTTTACCAGAACGCGCCCGCGAATGGACAGGAGAATAGCAAGTGGTCGGTTGTCTCGAGGGGGGCGGTGCAGAGAGGGCAGCCGGCCTCATTCGCAGCGACGATGCACTTCCGCAGCAGGACGTCGCGTGTGTGAATGCGCCGCTGAACCAGCAGCCAGCAGAAGAACTTGATTCGGGACGGCACACGCGCACCCCAGATCATGGCAGCGTGCGGCGCGGTCACCCCGCCGAACCGCAGGAGGCTATAGATCGT
>NC_041388.1:14697977-14715331 GCF_002162155.2 Triticum dicoccoides
ACAACATAGCTCGCTCTAATCTTAATTATGCCTTTGTGGCGGTAATTAGAAACATCTTAGCTAGAGAGTCTCTCAGAGTGAAAAACACTAAGAACATATAGCAGTAGCAGGTAGATACAGTTATACCAGTCCAATAAAGCATAATTAATTATAAGATTGACGCATAAGCAAAGTTACTTGTTATAAACAAAATTACATGTGGTTGAGCAATCAAATAGTCAAGGCCACATAGACGCTTGTACAATTCAGGATCTCACACATCAGCTATCGGTTGCTTTCAACAATATGTCGTGATTGATTAATATAAGAGTCTTGCACCACATCAGAAATTAACAATACTACTTGGTTGCCAAATATAGAATCACTATTCACTGACCAGTCGCGACGAGTGCTCGCGTCGCTCCCAAGGGGCGGCACGGCGAAACCTAGCCGCCACCGCCGCCCCCGTTTTCCCCACCTCCACCCCAGCCCCCCTCGCCGCTGCCAGGTGAATCTGACGGGCAAAGTCCGCTCGGCTTTCGGCGGCGGCGGGGACTTCTCCTCGCGAGACGCATAGCAGAGGCCCTGGACGATGCGAGGTGACTGGCGGCGGCGGCGGCCTCTCGCCGGCGCAGGCAAGCCGGGGCGGCAGCCCCGGGCATGGTGGCGGCGTCGTTCTCTCTTCTCCTCCCTCCATGTGGGTCGTGTGGGGTGGTGCTGGGCCGGCCGTCGTGGATCTGGCGCCAGGAGGCCAGATCCGTCGGTGTGGCTGCCGAGGCGTGTGCCTCCGGCGGCTGCATGTCCGGCTGGTTGAGCTGCGATGGTGGCGGCGTGCTACAGCTCCTGGATGGCGGCGCGTCGACGCCGCGTAGGTGGATTTGATGCGGCGGTCGTGGGGAGCGGTCCCTGGCCTCTGGGGCGGTGTGTGCTTTGCCTGCTCCGGCCGTGCCGGCAGTGGAGAGGTGGTCATGGCTGTTGGTGGCGGCTCCGGGTCGGTGTCGTGTGGCATGGCCGCTGGTGCTTCCAGTGAGGGTGGTGGCTCCCTGGACGTGTCAAGGGCTGCGGCGCGGTGGTCTGTCCTCACGGCAGTATGGTGATGGTGGTTGTCGTGGGGCTCTGGACGAAAGTTCCTACCTGACTCGGTCGGTGCCGGTGACGGCGACGCTCTATTGTGTCGTTTCCATCTTGATGGAATCGTCGAGGAGCCCCGTTCCGCCTCCAACCAAAGGAACCTCATCTTCCGGGTGAAAACCCAGATTTAGTTTGCTGGATCTGATGGCGGCGGCATCTTATTGGACGTCGTTTATCTTTCTTGGAGGCGCCATCTTTGGTGACGAGGTTCGGTTGGCGCTTGTAGCTTTTGTGCTTCTGGTGGTATGCCGAGACGATGGATGCCGGAGCGGTGGCGCCGGATGGTGGATGTATGCCGAGGCAGCGGCCTCGGATGGTCATGCAACGGCGGTCCTATGGGGTAGGTCCGCTACTTTGCTTGGCATGGGCGGCGACCTAGTGCTGCGAGGGCGTCCAGTTCGTCGGCTCGGTCGATGCGATCTGTGGAGTCGGTCTGGCTGGAAGTCGGGGAAGAACCCCGGATGTTTGGTACGGCGTTCGTGGTCTGCGGGCGGTCGTCTCATGTAGCAAGGGCTATGAGGCACCTGAACCACGCGGCGTTGTGGCTCACGTGCGGGCGAGGGATGTCGGAGCGGCGGCTCCGGAGTCGGGGTGTGTGTTTGTTGCAATGTTGCCTTAGGTTGTGTGGTCGGCAAGGGTTCATTGCGTGTGCGGTTTTTCGGTCTGATTTTCGTCATAAACCGGGTCGCTCTATTAGGTTTCCGGTCTGGTTTCCCTCATAAACTGGATCAATTCTCTTCTTGTATAATGCAAAGCCAGAGCACCTGGCCCTCTGACGAGGTTCCATAAAAAAACTTCGTTGCCAATTGTTATCACCCATTGCAATAACTTCAACTCTATGCACAAGGACCCTATATAGATCCAGTTTTTTCACCTTAACTCTAAAGAGTTTCTAGTAACTTACATGAGCTAGTCCGCGTCTAGCTATGTAACATAGGAAATCATTACCTAGTTTATCGATCTCACTTTTGCAGATTCCTAACTCACCTACTACCATAAGCACTAGTAGTGGGGTACAAACCATTAATTAGTTCCATATAATTGAACTTCCTCCTCCCATTCCACTAGGTATAGGGGCTTGTATTCATGCTTCAATAGTTCCCGCTCAAATATCATGTCTTATCGCAACTCAGTTTGCTTTTCTTCTAGGTTATTCATTCACATAGGAGGTGATTGATCGCTAATGGCAAGCACAAAAAGAAAAGAATCTTTCAGCTTGAACAAGATGAAGGAACGATTTTAGGACATGAAAACCTAAAATTATACATAACCGAATACTACAAGCAGTTGTTTGGGCCTCCGGAGGATAATTGTGTATCCCTAGATGAGTCTAGGATTGAGGATGTTCCTTAACTGGCTGCAAATGAGAATGATATTTTGACTGCCCCATTTTTGAAGAAAGAGGTGTTTGGAGCCATTTCACAGATGAAAAATAATAATGCTCCAGGGCCGGATGGATTTTCGGCGGAGTTCTATAAAACGTGCTGGCATATTATTAAGAAGGATTTGATACCAATGTTCCATGATTTATTTTCTTGACAGCTTTAGTTATTTCACCTAAATTTTGGAATGATAACCCTGCTTCCTAAGAAAATAGAGGATGTGAGAATTGAGCGGTTCAGGCTGATCTGTCTTCTTAACGTTAGTTTTAAAATTTTCACCAAGGTCGGGACTGATAGGCTCACACAGATTGCGCATTCTGTGGTGCAGCACTCCCAAACTGCTTTCACGCCAGATAGGAATATCCTAGAAGGGGTTGTGGTCCTTCATGAAACGCTCCACGAAATGCACACGAAAAAACTAGATGAAGTTGTTTTCAAGGTGGATTTTGAGAAAGCGTACGATAAAGTCAAATGGCCTTTCTTTCAACAGGCCTTGCGCATGAAAGGTTTTAATGAAGCCTGGCGACGACAGGTAGAATCTTTCACGCAAAAAGGGAGTGTTGGAATTAAAGTGAATGGCGACATATGTCATTATTTTCAGACACATAAGGGCCTGAGCCAGGGTGATCCGATGTCTCCTATTTTGTTCAACATTGTAGTTGATATGTTGGCAATTCTAATAGGAAGGGCTAAGGAGGCTGGTCAGGTGGGTGACTTGGTGCCTCATCTAGTTGATGGAGGTGTGTCTAGTACGCTGATGATACTATCATCTTTATGGAGCATGACTTGGCAAAAGCAAGAAATATGAAGCTGGTGTTATGCTTATTTGAACAATTGACCGGGTTAAAGATTAACTTTCATAAAAGCGAATTGTCCTATTTTGAAAGAGCCAACGAGGAACAAGAGGCTTATAGGCAATTGTTTGGGTGCGAATTGGGGGCTTTACCTTTTACGTATCTAGGTATACCAATTCACCATCGTAAGCTGACAAACAGAGAATGGAAATGTATCGAGGATCGATTTGAGAAGAAACTAAATTGCTGGAAGGGCAAGCTCATGTCATACGGAGACCTATTAATTCTTATTAATTCGGTTCTCACAAGTATGCCTATGTTTCTTTTGTCTTTTTTAGGTTCCAGTTGGAGTTAGGAAAAGGCTGGTTCTCACGAGTATGCCTCTGTAACCGGGACTAAAGGACTAATCATTAGTCCCGGTTCAAATGGGCCCTTTAGTCCCGGTTTGATAGACGAACCGGGACAAAAGGGCATCGCACCCTTTAGTCCCGGTTCGTGTCTCAAACCGTGACTAAAAGGCCCATTTCTCAAACTCTACGCCCCCCCCCCACCCCGCCCCCGCGTGTATCGCCATTTCAGTTTTGAAAAAAAAAGAAAATGATAAAAACTTCAAAAAATAAAATCCTTCGAGATATAGTTATATTACTACATCTACTAGTTAGGAAAATTAAAAAAACTTAAATTTGGACATGTTTTGCAAAAAAATGCCATGAAAAAGTAAAACGGCTATAACTTTTGCATATGATGTCGAAAAAAACGTATAATATATCAAAATGTTCAGCACGAAAATCCGCATCCTTTTTTGATGGCCTATGGCCTGTTTGCAAATTTTTAGAATCCTCAAATTCTAAAAGGAAAAAAAGATATGCTCAAATTTCAGTTTTTTATTTTGGTTAAACTGGTCAAACGATGGGAAAACTACTTATTCAAGAAGTATTAGTGTTACTACATAGTTATTCAAAAATGTTAGTGTTACTAAATAATTATTTCAATTTTTTGAATTTTGATCAAATCTGGCCAAACTATGGTCAAACTACTTATTCAAGAAATATTAGTGTTACTAAATAATTAGTGTTTTTTAGAATAATAGTTTCAAACTCAAACAGTGAAACATGTGACTTAATGCTCAAGCTAAACTCCTGAGAGTTAATAGGATTGGCATCTTACTATTCTCAGAAAAACAACAAGTGCAGACTTGGAAACGAGGGGGAATAGAACCCGGAAGTTAAGCGTGCTTAGGCTGGAGTAGTGAGAGGATGGGTGACCGGCCGGGAAGTTAGATGATTTGGAATGATGAGGGGTGATTAGAGATTAGAGGTTAAATTGAGCAGTGATGAGGGGTGATTAGAGATTAAATTTGAAAATAGGGAAAAAATCAAAAAAATCGTAAAATTTCCTTTGGTGGAGCTTCAAACAGCAGCCACATGGAGGGTCTTTAGTCCTGGTTGGTATAAGAACTGGGACTAAAGGGGGGGCTTTAGTCCCGACCCTTTACCGAGACTAAAGGCCCTATAGAACCGGGACAAATGGCCATTTTTCTACTAGCGCTAGGACTGGGGAGTTTATGTTGGAAATATGCCTTAGAGGCAATAATAAATTGATTATTATTATATTTCCTTGTTCATGATAATCGTTTATTATCCATGCTAGAATTGTATTGATAGGAAACTCAGATACATGTGTGGATACATAGACAACACCATGTCCCTAGTAAGCCTCTAGTTGACTAGCTCGTTGATCAATAGATGGTTACGGTTTCCTGACCATGGACATTGGATGTCGTTGATAACGGGATCACATCATTGGGAGAATGATGTGATGGACAAGACCCAGTCCTAAGCCTAGCACAAAGATCGTGTAGTTCGTATTCTAAAGCTTTTCTAATGTCAAGTATCATTTCCTTAGACCATGAGATTGTGCAACTCCCGGATACCGTAGGAATACTTTAGGTGTTCCAAACGTCACAACGTAACTGGGTGGCTATAAAGGTACACTACAGGTATCTCCGAAAGTGTCTGTTGGGTTGGCACAAATCGAGACTGGGATTTGTCACTCCGTGTAAACGGGGAGGTATCTCTGGGCCCACTCGGTAGGACATCATCATAATGTGCACAATGTGATCAAGGAGTTGATCACGGGATGATGTGTTACGGAATGAGTAAAGAGACTTGCCGGGAACGAGATTGAACAAGGTATCGGAATACCGACGATCGAATCTCGGGCAAGTATCGTACCGCTAGACAAAGGGAATTGAATACGGGATTGATCGAATCCTCGACGTCGTGGTTCATCCAATGAGATCATCGTGGAACATGTGGGAACCAACATGGGTATCCAGATCCCGCTGTTGGTTATTGACCGGAGAACGTCTCGGTCATGTCTGCATGGTTCCCAAACCCGTAGGGTCTACACACTTAAGGTTCGATGACGCTAGGGTTATAAAGGAAGTATGTATGTGGTTACCGAATGTTGTTCGGAGTCTCGGATGATATCCCGGACATCACGAGGAGTTCCGGAATGGTCTGGAGGTAAAGATTTATATATGGGAAGTCCTGTTTTGGTCACCGGAAAAGTTTTGGGTTTTATCGGTAACGTACCGGGACCACCGGGAGGGTCCCGGGGGTCCACCAAGTGGGGCCACAAGCCCCGGAGGGCTGCATGGGCCAAGTGTGGGAGGGGACCAGCCCCAGGTGGGCTGGTGCGCCCCCCCACAAGGGCCCAAGGCGCCTAAGGGGAGGAGGGGGGACAAACCCTAAGGGCAGATGGGCCTTAGGGCCCATGCCTGGTGCGCCTCCCTCTCCCCTCCACCTGGCCGCCACCCAGATGGGATCTGGGGGCTGCCGCCACCCCTAGGGAGGGAACCCTAGGTGGGGGCGCAGCCCCTCCCCTCCCCCTATATATACTTGAGGTTTGGGCTGCCCAAAACACAAGAGTTCCTCTCCTTCTTGGCGCAGCCCTACCCCTCTCCCTCCTCGTCTCTTGCGGTGCTTGGCGAAGCCCTGCTGGAGTACCACGCTCCTCCACCACCACCACGCCGTTGTGCTGCTGCTGGATGGAGTCTTCCTCAACCTCTTCCTCTCTCCTTGCTGGATCAAGGCATGGGAGACGTCACCGGGCTGTACGTGTGTTGAACGCGGAGGTGCCGTCCGTTCGGCACTAGGATCTCCGGTGATTTGGATCACGACGAGTACGAGTCCTTCAACCCCATTCTCTTGAATGCTTCCGCTTAGCAATCTACAAGGGTATGTAGATGCACTCTCCTTCCCTCGTTGGTAGACTTCTCCATAGATTGATCTTGGTGATGCGTAGAAAATTTTGAATTTCTGCTACGTTCCCCAACAGTGGCATCATGAGCTAGGTCTATTGCGTAGATTCTATGCACGAGTAGAACACAAAGTAGTTGTGGGCGTTGATTTTGTTCAATATGCTTACCGTTACTAGTCCAATCTTGATTCGGCGGAATTGTGGGATGAAGCGGCCCGGACCGACCTTACACATACTCTTACGTGAGACTGGTTCCACCGACTGACATGCACTAGTTGCATAAGGTGGCTAGCGGGTGTTTGTCTCTCCTACTTTAGTCGGATCGGATTCGATGAAAAGGGTCCTTATGAAGGGTAAATAGCAATTGGCATATCACGTTGTGGTTTTTGCGTAGGTAAGAAACGTTCTTGCTAGAAACCCATAGCAGCCACGTAAAACATGCAAACAACAATTAGAGGACGTCTAACTTGTTTTTGCAGGGTATGCTATGTGATGTGATATGGCCAAGAAGAATGTGATGAATGATATGTGATGTATGAGATTGATCATGTTCTTGTAATAGGAATCACGACTTGCATGTCGATAAGTATGACAACCGGCAGGAGCCATAGGAGTTTTCTTTATTAATTGTATGACCTGCGTGTCATTGAACAACGCCATGTAATTACTTTACTTTATTGCTAACCGGTTGCCATAGTAGTAGAAGTAATAGTTGGGGAGCAACTTCATGGAGACACGATGATGGAGATCATGATGATGGAGATCATGGTGGCATGCCGGTGACAAGATGATCATGGAGCCCCAAGATGGAGATCAAAGGAGCTATATGATATTGGCCATATCATGTCACTATTATTTGATTGCATGTGATGTTTATCATGTTTTTGCATCTTGTTTACTTAGAACGACGGTAGTAAATAAGATGATCCCTCATAATAATTTCAAGAAGGTGTTCCCCCTAACTATGCACCGTTGCGACAGTTCGTTGTTTCGAAGCACCACGTGATGATTGGGTGTGATAGATTCTAACATTCACATACAACGGGTGTAAGACAGATTTACACACGCGAAACACTTAGGTTGACTTGACGAGCCTAGCATGTACAGACATGGCCTCGGAACACAAGAGACCGAAAGGTCGAGCATGAGTCGTATGGTAGATACGATCAACATGAAGATGTTCACCGATGATGACTAGTCCGTCTCACGTGATGATCGGACACGGCCTAGTTGACTCGGATCATGTAATCACTTAGATGACTAGAGGGATGTCTATCTGAGTGGGAGTTCATAAGATGAACTTAATTATCCTGAACATAGTCAAAAGGTCTTCGCAAATTATGTCGTGGCTCGCGCTTTAGTTCTACTGTTTAGATATGTTCCTAGAGAAAATTTAGTTGAAAGTTGATAGTAGCAATTATGCGGACTAGGTCCGTAAACTATAATATATCAGGGACATATATGATGATCCTTGAGATATTCGCGATGTTTGACACCACAAAAGTAGAAATCAAGAAGGAGCATCAATTGTTGATGGTTGGTGAAACCACTAGTTTCAAGAAGGGCAAGGGCAAAAGGGGATACTTCATGAAATGGCAAACCAGCTGCTACTCTGGTGAAGAAACCCAAGGTTGAACCCAAACCCGAGACTAAGTGCTTTTGTAATAAGGGGAACAGCCACTGGAGCAGAATTACCCTAGATACTTGGTAGATAAGAAGGCTGGCAAGGTCGATAGAATTATATTGGATATACATTGTGTTGATGTGTACTTTACTAGTACTCCTAGTAGCACCAGGGTATTAGATACTGGTTCGGTTGCTAAGTGTTAGTAACTCGAAATAAAAGCTACGGAATAAACGGAGACTAGCTAAAGGTGAGACGACGATATGTGTTGGAAGTATTTCCAAGGTTGATCAAATATCGTACGCTCCCTCTACCATCAAGATTGGTGTTTGCGTTGAGCATAGACATGATTGGATTATGTCTATCGCAATACGGTTATTCATTTAAGGAGAATAATGGTTACTCTGTTTATTTGAATAATACCTTCAATGGTCTTGCACCTAATATGAATGGTTTATTGAATCTCAATCGTAGTGATACATATGTACATGCCAAAAGATATAAGATAGTAAATGATAGTACCACCTACTTGTGGCACTGCCACGTAAGTCATATCGGTATAAAACGCATGAAGAAGCTCCATGTTGATGGATCTTTGGACTCACTCATTTTAAAAGGTTTGAGACATGCGAACCATGTCTATTGGTGTATATGCATGAAGAAACTCCATGCAAATGGACTGTTTGGACTCACTTGATTTTGAATCACTTGAGACATGCAAATCATACCACATGGGCAAGATGACTGAAAGCCTCGTTTTTAGTAAAATGGAACTAGAAAGCAACTTGTTGGAAGTAATACATTTTGATGTGTGCAGTCCAATGAGTGCTGAGCCATGTAGTGGATATCGTTATGTTCTTACTTCACAGATGATTTGAGTAGATGTTGAGTACATTTACTTGATGAATCACGAGTCTGAATTATTGAAAGGTTCAAGTAATTTCAGGGTGAAGTTGAAAGATCATCGTGACAAGAGGATAAAAGATCTATGATATGATCATAGAGATGAATATCTGAATTACGAGTTTGGCACAGAATTAAGACATTGTGGAAATTGTTTCACAACTAATACAGCCTGGAACACCATAGTGTGATGGTGTGTCCGAACATCATAACTGCACCCCATTGGATATGATGCATACCATGATGTCTCTTATCGAATTACCACGATAGTTTATGGGTTAGGCATTAGAGACAACCACATTTACTTTAAATAGGGCACCACGTAATTCCGATGAGATGACACCGTATGAACTATGGTTTAGAGAAACCTAGGTTGTCATTTCTTAAAAGTTTGGGGTTGCGACGCTTATGTGGAAAAGTTTCAGGCTGATAAGCTTGAACCCAAAGCGGATAAGTGCATCTTCATAGGACACCCAAAACAGTTGGGTATACCTCCTGTCTCAGATCCGAAAGCAATAAGGGATTGTTTCTAGAATCGGGTCCTTTCTGGAGGAAAAGTTTCTCTCGAAAGAATTGAGTGGGAGGATGGTGGAGACTTGATGAGGTTGTTGAACCATCTCTTCAACTAGTGTGTGGCAGGGCACAGGAAGTTGTTCCTATGGCACCTACACCAATTGAAGTGGAAGCTTATGATAGTGATCATGAAACTTCAGGTCAAGTCACTACCAAACCTCGTGGGATGACAAGGATGTGTACTACTTCAGAGTGGTACGTAATCCTGTCTTGGAAGTCATGTTGCTAGACAACAATGAACCTACGAGCTATGGAGAAGTGATGGTGGGCCCGAATTCCGATAAATGGCTCGAGGCCATAACATTCGAGATAGGATCCATGTATGAAAACAAAGTGTAGACTTTGGAAGAACTACTTGATGGTCGTAAGGCTGTTAGGTACATATGGATTTTAAAAGGAAGACGGACAATGATGGTAAGTATCACCATTAAGAAAGCTCGACTTGTCGTTAAGATGTTTTCCGACAAGTTCAAGGAGTTGACTACGATGAGACTTTCTCACTCGTAGCGATGCTAAGAGTCTGTTGGAATTATATTAGCGATTACTGCATTATTTATGAAATCTTGCAGATAGGATGTCAAAACATTGTTTCCTCGATGATTTTCTTGAGGAAAGGTTGTATGTGATACAACCGTAAGGTTTTTTCAATCCTGAAAGATGCTAATAAGTATGCAAAGCTCCAGCAATCCTTCTAAGGACTGGAGTAAGCATCTCGGAATTGGAATGTATGCTTTGATGAGATGAACAAAGATTTTGGGTGTATACAAAGTTTATGAGAAACTTGTATTTCCAAAGAAGTGAGTGGGAGCACTATAGAATTTCTGATGAATATATGTTGTTAACATGTTGTTGATCGGAAATGATGTAGAATTTCTAGAAAGCATGCAGAGTTATTTGAAAAGTGTTTTTCAATGGAAAGCCTGGATTAAGCTACTTGAACATTGAGCATCAAGATCTATAAGGATAGATCAAAACACTTAATGGTACTTTCAAATGAGCACATACCTTGACATGATCTTGAAGGTGTTCAAGATGGATCAGTCAAAGAAGGAGTTCTTGCCTGAGTTGTAAGGTATGAAGTTAAGACTTAAAGCTCGACCACGGCAGAAGAAAGAGAAAGGACGAATGTCGTCCCCTATGCTTTTGTCATAGGCTCTATACGGTATGCCATGCTGAGTACCGCACCTGATGTGTGCCTTGCCACATGTCTGGCAAGAGGATACAAAGGTGATCCAGGAGTGGATCACCAGATAGCGGTCAAAATTGTCCTTGGAGTAATAAGGACATGTTTCTCGATTATGGAGGTGATAAAGAGTTCGGCGTAAAGGGTTACATCGATGCAAGCTTTAACACCTATCCGAATGACTCTGAGTGGCAAACCGGATACGTATAGTGGAGCAACCATTTGGAATAGCTCCAAGTGGAGCGTGGAAGCAGCATTTATAATATGACCTAGAGATTTGCAAAGTACATACGGATCTGAATGTTGCAGACCCGTTGACTAAAACCTCTCTCACAAGCAAAACATGATCAAACCCAGAACTCATTGAGTCTTAATCACATGATGATGTGAACTAGTTTAGTAACACTAGTAAACTCTTTGGATGTTGGTCACATGGCGATGTGACCTGTGAGTGTTAATCACATGGCGATGTGAACTAGATTATTGATTCTAGTGCAAGTGGGAGACTGTTGGAAATATGCCCTAGAGGCAATAATAAATTGATTATTATTATATTTTCTTGTTCATGATAATCGTTTATTATCCATGCTAGAATTGTATTGATAGGAAACTCAGATACATGTGTGGATACATAGACAACACCATGTCCCTAGTAAGCCTCTAGTTGACTAGCTCGTTGATCAATAGATGGTTACGGTTTCCTGGCCATGGACATTGGATGTCGTTGATAACGGGATCACATCATTGGGAGAATGATGTGATGGACAAGACCCAATCCTAAGCCTAGCACAAAGATCATGTAGTTCGTATGCTAAAGCTTTTCTAATGTCAAGTATCATTTCCTTAGACCATGAGATTGTGCAACTCCCGGACACCGTAGGAATACTTTGGGTGTGCCAAACGTCACAACGTAACTGGGTGGCTATAAAGGTACACTATAGGTATCTCCGAAAGTGTCTGTTGGGTTGGCACAAATCGAGACTGGGATTTGTCACTCCCTGTAAACGGGGAGGTATCTCTGGGCCCACTCGGTAGGACATCATCATAATGTGCACAATGTGATCAAGGAGTTGATCACGGGATGATGTGTTACGGAACGAGTAAAGAGACTTGCCGGGAACGAGATTGAACAAGGTATCGGGATACCGACGATCAAATCTCGGGCAAGTATCGTACCGCTAGACAAAGGGAATTGAATACGGGATTGATCGAATCCTCGACATCGTGGTTCATCCAATGAGATCATCGTGGAACATGTGGGAACCAACATGGGTATCCAGATCCCGCTGTTGGTTATTGACCGGAGAACGTCTCGGTCATGTCTGCATGGTTCCCGAACCCGTAGGGTCTACACACTTAAGGTTCGATGACGCTAGGGTTATAAAGGAAGTTTGTATGTGGTTACCGAATGTTGTTCGGAGTCCCGGATGAGATCCCGGACATCACGAGGAGTTCCGGAATGGTCCGGAGGTAAAGATTTATATATGGGAAGTCCTGTTTTGGTCACCGGAAAAGTTTCGGGTTTTATCGGTAACGTACCGGGACCACCGGGAGGGTTCCGGGGGTCCACCAAGTGGGGCCACAAGCCCCGGAGGGCTGCATGGGCCAAGTGTGGGAGGGAACCAGCCCCAGGTGGGCTGGTGCGCCCCCCCCCCCCACAAGGGCCCAAGGCGCCTAAGGGGAGGAGGGGGCAAACCCTAAGGGCAGATGGGCCTTAGGGCCCATGCCTGGTGCGCCTCCCTCTCCCCTTCACCTGGCTGCCACCCAGATGGGATCTGGGGGCTGCCGCCACCCCTAGGGAGGGAACCCTAGGTGGGGGCGCAGCCCCTCCCCTCCCCCTATATATACTTGAGGTTTGGGCTGCCCAAAACACAAGAGTTCCTCTCCTTCTTGGCGCAGCCCTACCCCTCTCCCTCCTCGTCTCTTGTGGTGCTTGGCGAAGCCCTGCTGGAGTACCACGCTCCTCCACCACCATCACGCCGTTGTGCTGCTGCAGGATGGAGTCTTCCTCAACCTCTTCCTCTCTCCTTGCTGGATCAAGGCATGGGAGACGTCACCGGGCTGTACGTGTGTTGAACGCGGAGGTGCCGTCCGTTCGGCACTAGGATCTCCGGTGATTTGGATCACGACGAGTACGACTCCTTCAACCCCGTTCTCTTGAACGCTTCCGCTTAGCAATCTACAAGGGTATGTAGATGCACTCTCCTTCTCCTCGTTGTTGGTTTCTCCATAGATAGATCTTGGTGACACGTAGGAAAATTTTGAATTTCTGCTACGTTCCCCAACAGTTTACAGATAAATCAATGTATCTCGATGTTATCAACTCTAGTTCCATTCCTAGTTCCAAACATTTTTGGAAAGTCAAAGTTCCTTTGAAAATTAAAGTGTTTATGTGGTTTGTACATAGTCATCTTAACCAAGGACAATCTGGCAAAGCGTAACTGAACATGACCTACTAGATGTAGTTTTTGTGATCGGGATGAAATTATCAAACACTTTTTTCTTGACTGCCCGCTGGCAAGAGTGCTATGACGGACGGTGCACATAGCCTTTAATATTACTCCTCCGATTTCTGTCAGCACGTTATTTGGAACGTGGCTTAACAGGATAGAAGCCGAAACGGCGAGACACATTCGCGTAGGAGTATGTGCTTTATTGTGGGCAGTCTGGAACTGAGAAATGATTTGGTTTTTAACAGAACAACAAATATTCATTTTTTTGCAGGTTATCTTCCGAGCCACTGCGTTGATCCGTATGTGGTCGCTACTCACTCTGACGGAGGCCAGGGAGCGTTTGGTTACTTGATTTATCCGGTGGGAGATGGTAGCACGGGATATTTTCAACTGGTTTGGATGGCCGTCATGTAATAGGATAGGCAATTAGTTTCCCTATCTTTCCTATGCCAGCCGGCTGTGGCTTTTTGGCTACTTTTTTTTGGCTCTCTATGAGCTTTTCTCTACTTTTTTTTGAGACTTTAAGACCTTCGTTGAACATATTTGCTTATTCATTAAGTTGGCCATATGCATCGTTCTGATGCAGAGCCTGAGGAGTCTCTCCTTTTTGAAAAAAAAAACATAGGAGGTGTTTCGGAGCTCCTAAAAACACGCCTCAAGTTTGGTGCGACTTTTGAACATTTTACATTGAAAACATGTGGTCAGTTCATGTCGCCAAGGCAAACTATATTGGCCACCTGAATTTGATAAATGTTCTATATTTATTTCTATGAACAAGGACGGCGGATGCATGATGAGCACAACAACTGCAATCCAGATTAGCAGTAAGACGCTCACAACATAGATCGGGTAACTAGGACGAACTTGGTTACAGAATCTCTTAAGAGTGAGTAATACTAATTACATATAGCAGTAAGCAGGTGAACAGAGTTGTACCGTTGGATGAGTTGAATTAAGAGCGGTGCCCAAACAAAGTTACATCTTTTAATAGCTTTTATGAAGAGATTGAGAAAGCAGAGAGTCATCACCACATAAACTTGAATAATTCTGGGTCTCGCACATTAGCCGCTAGCTGCACTCAACATATGTTGTGACTGATTAATATATGGGAAGCGTGCGCCACACCTTGAATTCATAATAATACGTACTTCGTTCTCAAATGTTATTGCCCGTCACAATTTTCTTGGATAAGAATGGAATGGCCCCGGCCTCTATCTATTATTCAACTCTATGGATAAATCAGTAGGTGCAGATTCTCTAGCAGCTTATTGAGAAGTTAGTTTGTGTATATATATGCACCATCAAGCGTCATTAACTAATTTATTCACCTCATCTTTATGGAGTCATTCACCTATCTACCTTAGGGCCGGGTAATGAGAGAGGGCACAAAGCCTTAGCCGATATATATTAAACTTCTTCCTCCCATGCCACTAGGTACATGTTTGCCCTCATATGACCGCAGTTCCCACTCAATACCATGACTTATCATGTCCTCATTTCCTTGGCTTCTTGGTTGTTCATAGGCATAGGACGTATCTGGAATCTCCCAAAAACATCTATGGTAGCGGCTGCAACTTTCATGAGCCACTTTAGTTGTCTGTAGCGCCTCATAGCTACAGCTGCTGCTTGCTTCGCATCAGCTCCACAGAGAGTCAGTCGCTAGTTATTCATGGCTTCATGCGTTGCTAGTTTCATGTGATGGGTGTAGTTGAACTCTGCATACCAACATCGACGTACTTCTTTATTTCTTTTGTCTATCATGGTAAACAAAAGCTTGATGTACTCGATAAGCCCCCTTTCTGGAGACGCCGCCTTGGAGCCCATGCATGGTTCGTCATGCTCGGCTTCGTCTCATTGTGGTGGCATGTCAAGGAATGAGGCCCCCGGCATCTCCTTAGTGATGTTTAGTTGTCGGTCTGGAGCTATTTGAGGTTGTGTAGCTGTTTTCACCGCCTTTATATCCTGTCATAGTTGTGTGCTTTGTGGTGGCTTGTGTTTGTATCGGTGTGTTTGCATCGGCTGGCCTGTTGATTGTTGCTTTATATATAAAGTTGAGAGAAATCCTTTTTTGGTAACACTATTCGAATAGGTAGGATCGCCGAGTGCCGGGCTGTTTGACGACTGCTTTCTGTCCGACAATCGGCAAAGGCCCTCCTAAACCGAGTGTGAAGGAAAAACTTTCGGCATTGCATATCTAAAGAGTGCTGCTATGCACACGATGATGTTCAAACGATCTGTGGACGACAGCGTATATCGGTCCGTCTACGTATAGCAGTCAAGTGCCACCGACGGCTGGATCAGGCATCGTCCCGCTGTCGTGCATGTTGTGTCGTTCGCACAGCAGTTCCGATATCTAAACACACTCGGCAAAGATCCTGGCACTCGGTAAAACCAGGTGACACATGTCCCTGTTAATCATGGTTAACGGGGGTGACGGCGCGGCCGTGTCTGCCGATTGCCTATCAGGTGGCACCTGACAAATAATTTTTGCTGATCTACTTCCTCCGTTCTTAAATATAAGTTTTTGTAGAGATTTCACTATGAACAACATACGGATGTATATAGATGCATTTTAAGTATAGATTCACTCATTTCGCTTCATATGTGCTCCATAGTGGAATCCTCCAAAGACTTCTATTTAGGAATGGAGGGGGTGTATTCTTTGTTGAATGGCTGACAACAAGCACTCTCCAAACATGATCCATCTATTTGTGGTTTTATTCTGTGTACTCAGAAAAGATAGCTATATCATCAAGTGTACTGAGATTTTACCCAAATTTGGGCACTCTGAAAGGAACCTAAGGAAATACAAGAACTTTGAAATTGCATGATAAGTGGAACAGGGTGGTTGAACTGAAAGAAATGAAGGCATGCCTTCATATGTTAACTATGACACTCGGCAAAGTGCACACATTGCAGCCACTCGGCGTGCCAACGAAGGAAGGCGATCTGGTGCTCCATTGCCGGCGTCTCGATCAACAGCTTGTGGCTGTCCCTCGGCCGCTTGGACGGGTCGGTGTGGCGGCAGCGCTCCATGGCCGGTGCGGGCGCCTGTGGCGTGGGGAAGAAAAGATGGGAGCGAACCGGGCCATGGCCGGCAGCAGAGCCACGCCCCACCATTGACGATCTGCCGCCCTGGGAGTTGCGAGGATCTTTGGGGCAGTCGCGGGCAATGTGGCCTAGGAGCTTGCACCCGATGCAGTGGATTGAATCTCTACAGTCTACACGGCGATGCTCTGAGCTTAGACACCGGAAGCAGAGCCCCTTGAAACGCCTTAAAAAGGCCTTGTGCCCGGCGCTCGCATTGAAGTTGGGCCGGTGGCATTGACGCCGGCGCGGCCATCCGCCGGAAAATGTGTGCGCGCTGGCCTGGCGCGCGTTGCGGGACTGGACCTCTATCCTGACATTATCATAGCCCGAGGAGGAGGGGCAGGCGCAGGGAGACGGTCTAACTACGATGGACTTTAGGCGAGGATGCCCAGAATGGCGAAGCCCTGCAATGTCCGGAGCGGCGAGGTCGGCTACGGCCTTGGAGCACTCGCCTCGCAGCAGGATTTCCAGCTAAGGGCCGGGAGAGCCGTTGGTGAGTTGGGAGACGGCGGGTTGCCCGGATCTGCCAATGGACTGCTGGGCAGAACGGAATCTGGGACAGACATGGGGCGGCCCCATCCCTAAGTACATCTATGTCTCGCGTCGTATACAAATTGCATAGGTGCTGGGCCGGCCCATTAAGCCACCACGTTCAATATAAGCGCAGCCTAAAAATACAGGTAAAATGGAGAGATTATATGAGGATTTGAAATCAAGACCTCCCACTAAACAACACATGACGATAGCCACTTCAACCAACCACTGCCTGTGTTTTGTTCCAGCGAGAAATATCTAAGAAAACACAGTAGCATACATATATATGAAATATTTTCTGAAAAAATCAGAAACTTTTATTAAAAAAACACGAACAATTTTAAAATGCCGAAAAGTTTTGGAATTTGTGAACGAAATTTCAGCAATTTTATTTTGAAAGTGAACAAAATTTTGAAACACAAACAATTTCCGAACATATTTCGA
>NC_041388.1:14715574-14722654 GCF_002162155.2 Triticum dicoccoides
TTTTAAATTTTATTTTGATCTTAATTCTATTATGAAATATCACGAACTATTTTTAAATCATGAACCTTTTCTTAAATCCATGAACTTTTCAAATTCAGAAATATTATTTTAATATTGTGAACTTTGTTTTCAAATTTCTGAACGTTTTTACACATCCAAGAACTAATTTCAACTTTATGAACTTTTTCCAGTGCCTGGGATTTTTTTTTAATTGTGAACATTTGTTTTTGAAATTCATGATTTTTTTTCAAATCCATGAATGCTTGGGCAGGCCCAGCAGCCAGCCGACAGGAGAGATGCCATTATCTAGTTGGGCTAAAGCCTAAGATTTTTTTTATTTTCTATTTTTCATTAAATATTTTTCTCCTTTTCGAAACCTATCAAAAAAATTTGAAATATTTTTGTAATGCCAAAAATGTTCATATTTTCAAACAGTGTTCACAATTTTTAAAAATATTCTGAAATTAAAAATTTTGTTCATGTTTTCATTTTTTGTTCACAAATTTATGAAATGTTTGCAATTTGTGGATAATATCAATTGTTGGGAATTTTTCCATAATTTTAGAAAAAATGTTCAAGTTTATAAAATTTTCATACACAACTTGGAATTCCATAGTTGTTCACTAATTTCAATAGATTGTTAGGATATGGAGAATGTTCATGTTGATAGATAATACCAAAAAAATGGAAATAACAGAGGCATTCTTTATTAGAAACTACATGCTCACTGATGCACCCGGTTGGCCTAGTCTAGCACACTCTTCTCAATAGGTGTTTATTTTCTAAGGATGAATGACCCCAACTTCTTACAACAGCATGACACGGATATATGAAACATCCATGTCAGGTTTGAACAACATCCGACACTGTTTGCATGTTGTGACACATCTGCCCATTTATCAACCCTTTTCACTGAGAAAACACTAGAAAATGCAAAACTAGTTAAAAGTACAAACAATTTGGCACGATGCATTGAATTTATCATAGAAGCTGGTGGGAAAAAAATTAGAGTCATTCAACGGATGTCGAAAACCAATGTGCTTTCAAAAAGACCCTTCTCATGGAGATGGTGCAGTTTACAAGAGACCTCCGGTTAGGCTTTGGCGAAACACGTTAAAACTTTCACCGCCCCCTACAAGGGCCATATGATGACACCGTGCCAGGTCCCGAGGATTTCGGGCATCGTATGATTTTTGGTTGATTTTAACAGCTGGATCTGGAATGCCGCCTAGGTACATTCGCCTCCGGGTGGTGGGGCATGCCCCTCCTTTGGTTGCACTAGGCCTATACATACCACAAAGACATCATGTATGTTTTGAAAAACCACTTCTAGACGGGCCCGAAAAATGCCATGTACTGACACGTGTCATGCAATTGCCCCCTTTGAGAGGACGAGAAGTTTCGAGGTCAATGGAGCAACGGGCAACACACTTCCTTCACAAATTGGACACGCGCTCTCTCGATAGCTGGATACTACCTCAGAGATGGTGCAGTTTACAAGCGACCTCCGGTCAGGCTTCTACGAAACACGCTAAAACTTTCATCACACCCTACAAGGTCCATATGACGACACCGTGCCAAGTCCCGAGGATTTCCGGTATTGTATGACGTTTGGTCGATTTTAACGGCTGGATCTGGCATGCCGCCGAGGTACATTCCCCCCGGTGGTGGGGCCTGTCCCTCCTTTGGTGTCGTCGGTCGATGGTGAGGAACATCGCATGTGTTGTTGTCGACGGTGACGGGGAGAGCCGAAGAGATGTTCCGTGCGACTGTCCGTAGGTCCCCGTCCGGACTCATAGTCGTCATACCGAACACACCATTCCCCGATCCATTCCCTCCCCACCTCACCAGACCATCTCCTCCTCGCCGCCCTCCTCTCCCCTCACGGATCATCGACGGTCGGTGCAAGAGAGTAGAAAAAATTAGAAGAAAAACAAAAGGGAAAACACAATTGTATGAGCTTCATTTCTATTGGTGGAAAAGTTTGTGCCACGGATCGATGACGTGGCGCATATCCATCCATCTATCCATCTAGTTGTCCACCCCACAACCATCCATCCATCCATCTAGAGAAAAGGAGAGAAAAAAGAAAAAAGAAAAAAGAGCCCACCCAACCCTACCTCGCTCTCTCCCCACGAACCTCTCTGTCTCTCGCGACCCCTCTCACCCCACGAGCCTCTCTCCCTCGCGCCGCCGCCACCCACGCCGGCCAGTTCCGGCGAGCTCCGGCGGCACGCAGCACACCCCGAGCTCCCCTAGGTCCGCTCCACCTCCCCCTCCGTCCAGAATCGGCGCTCCCGCCGTCCACCGTCCCCGTGGCTAGCTAGGGTTTTGGCCGCCACATCTAACATCGCTAGGATCAGCCACATCCGGCGACAGCGAGGCTAGAGCTCGACGGATCCGTTACCGGCGTGGCGCAGGTACGTCCTTCCCCTCTTTCCTCGCCCGGATCCACCCTCCCCACCGCACCTTCTCCTTTCCTTCCCTTGCTGCAGGTCACCTTGGCGCGGTCTGGATGACGACGACGGCAGGAGGGCGCCGTCCTTCCTACTCGAGGAAGCGGAGGACGAGGGGCACACCTAGCTGTCAGCCCTGTCCTTTATTTAGAATCCTGGTTCTTTACTTAGATAGTACCAATAGGGATTGGTTAATTTTTCTGCTACAACTCAAACGGAGATGAGGAGCGAGGTGTGAGTAGAAGGTGATGTAAGTCGACGCAACGCTGAGCCAAACCCACTCCTTACCGACGCAACCAAGCTGTGGTTCTCTTAAGTCACGAAGCTGGATATATCCTTCACCGGTAGCTAGTTTGATCTATCCTGATGGACAACTAACATACATAGCAGTAGTTGCTTTTTTTATCATTCCCCCACCGGCCAGAGCACAATGTACACACACAGAGAGGAAATCTCTAGTTAGCTTTTTTTTATTTTGTCCTCTAATTAGAAGAAACTACTCATTCTTACTCCCAGCAAGTGGGGCTGGCAGTATCATCCTTGATCTATATTTTTTGGATGGTTAGTCAAAGAGCACGTGATTAATAAATTAGAGGAAATGCAGGTTACTTTGTTGTTTCCCCTAGACGAACATGCATATGCATCACACTAATCTGCTTCATCATAATTATTGAATCCAAGCATGTAAGTCGTCATAGCATTTGCACATCAATCCAGAAATGTTTCATTACTCAAGTTTCTACCTTTAGTTTTAGGGCCATTTGCATTTCTGTCCCTAACTCGAACCACCTAATCAGATATACCCCTAATTTGAAAGTCTGCTCAAATTTGTCCCTCCGCCGTTAGGTGTCCTTATAGAAATGCCCTTCTGCGCCGTTAACGTACGGTCAAACAGCTTTGACCGTCCTAAAAAATATAGCAAAAAAATCTAAAAAATCTAAAATTTTGTGAGATTGAAGATACTCATGTGCCCAAGGTGTGTGCAAATTTTCGTGCTATTTGGACATTCCAGGAGCTCGTGGCGAGGAAAAATAGTTAATCCGCACACTTGTGAACAATAAATTTGAAATAAAATAGCAAGAAAATTAAAAAAATATGAAAAAATTTGGCATCAAAGTGGCTTGGGTGCACAAGGTGCTTGCAAGTTTTTGTGATCAAATGACATGCGAGGAGCTCTAGCAAGAAAAAACAAAATAGTCATTTTTTCCCAAGTTTTTTCCCGAGCAAAATTTTGTTTTTTTCTCCACAAGCCCCTTCAATGTCCAAACACAACAAAAATTTGCGCGCAACTTGCAGACCCGAGCCTCTTTGATACCAAAATTTTTTATTTTTTTTTTGAATTTTCTTGCTATTCACTACAGGAAACAGGTAATTTGCCGTATGTGAATCACAGACGGCAAACTCAAACGGCAAAGAGACGGCAAAGACTTTGCCATCAGCCAAATTTACTTCGCCGCCAACCTTATAAATAAGAGACGGCAAAGAATGCGGTCTTTGCCGTCAGTCAAAACATTTTCTTTGCCGTCATCAAGACTAAACTAAAGATAGCAAAGATTGTTTATATTTTTTTAAATAACATCAGTCGAAGCGTTCAGAGAGCGGCCACTGCTGCTTTGGCGAGCAAGCCATTCTTCGGCGTCATTACAGAGATTTGCAATACAGATCCAATGAAAATGAATGTATATTTCTTTAACAAAAAAACGGATTTACAAGCTAGCCATTCTTCACATGTATACATACGAGCAAGAATATCCTACGAGTAGCAAATTCTAAGTGTTCTCCACATCAGATTCACACACGGACAAGTGCCAGAATACATCAAATTCAGATCCACTTAAAATGCATCAAGAAAGCAACACACACATTGCTAGCATGGGCAGCCTAGATCCATCGGGAAGTTGCAGCGCTGCAACCAAACCAAATGTGTACAGGGCCCCTGTCACAGCCAGCAAGCATACTAGAGGCAGCAACAGTGCGACGAGGACGGGCATGCCAACGCGCTGGTGGCGGGGTCCGAAAGCGGAGGCCGGCTTGGGCAGGAGCAGCGACGCGGCTGGGGCGAGAGTCATTGCCGAACCTGCTGCTGGGGCGGCACACACCGGCAGATGGATCTAGCACGCGGGCGGCTCAAGCGGCCACGCACATGAATCCTTGGGGCGGCGATGCGGTTGACGTCGGGTGGCGCGAAGCTCCGCGGCCGTCCATGGAGTCGGGTGCCTGAGAGGGAGAGGGCAAGGGATGATGCATAGGGGATAGATAGAGAACGAGGAATATAGGCAGGAGGAAGGAGACGGAGCTAGGAGCAGCGGAGCTTGAGATGGTGCTCGTCGGCGGCTTAGGGAACGGCGGGAGGTAGAAGTGGATCTCGGCTGGGAGGGAGCAGAGGCGTGGGGGACGGGAGAGAGACAAGAGGATAAGGGAGACAGAGAGAGAGAGAAGAGGATAAGGGAGAGAGAGAAGAGGATAAGAGGTGGAGGTGGATCGTGCACAAAAGAGCAGTGCGCGGTGGTGGATTGCTGCCATGTCATCGATCCACGAGGTGGATCCGCGTGCTGTGCTTTTTCTTCGCCGTCTGCGGTTTTTTCTACAGACGGCAAAGCGAGTTCTTTGCTGTCTGTAACAAAAAACACAGACGGCAAAGTATTTGTTGGCTGCATTTTTTATTTAAGACGGCAAAGCGAGTTCTTTGCTGTCTGTAAATAAAATTGCAGACGGCAAAGATTCTTTGCTATCTGTGGTTTTATTGCAAACGGCAAAATATGTATTCGTCATTATCTGTTTTTTGCCATCTGCTGATAACGGCAAACCCTTTCTTCGCCGTCTGCCTCGACAAAATGCTGACAGCAAAGAAAGTATTGACGGCAAATCTCATGTTTCTTGTAGTGATTTTTTTTTGAATTTACTGTTCACATGCTTACGTATTTATTGTTTTCCCTCTGACACGAGCTCCTGGAATGTACAAATAGCATGAAACTTCAAATGCACCTTGCGAACCTGAGTATCTTTGATCCCACAAATTTTCATATTTTTTAGCTATTTTTTTCAGGATGGTCAAAGCCCTTTGACCGTCTTTGACCTGCTTTGACCGGACGGTAACGGCACAGAAGGGTATTTCTATAAGTGCACCTAACGGCGGAGGGGCAAATTTGAGCCGGCTTTGAAATTAGGGGTAAATCCGAGAGTGGGCGCAAATTAGGGGCATAGATGTAAATGTTGCACATCAATCCAGAAATGTTTCATTACTCCAGTTTCTACCTTTAGTTTTATATATGGGCTAGCTACTACACAATTTAATTACTTTGCATATTTTTGTATTACCTGAACATGGATAAATTGCATGTAAAATTTTGGTTCCCATAGATCTCTCGGTTGAGTCAAGGACTCTAGGTAACTATTTTTTCTATCTCAATTTCATTTGCTATAGTCAGTTACTATTTCGCATTAATATGTTCAGATTCCCAGTTATGATTAATTGATCAGTTGTCCAACAAAGTATATTTTGATTCATAGTTCTAATAGATGTATGTTATTTCTCCTTCTTTTTTCAGATATATCACTCGAGCTTTCCAGCACGCTCGACAACTATTTATACAAAGCAAAACCTACAAAATTGGAAGTATAGTAACACATATTTTGTTGCCTGTACAATACATGAGTATTAAATCTCTGTGGGCTTCTTTTCCTTTGTTTATCAGGGTTACTAATGCCCACCTCATGCCTCTCTGCTTGGTGGCACAGTGCCCTGTTTTTAGTGAACTCACTATATTTCAGGTATGTACCTTTGGATCTTCCAAAACAATCAACATTTTATCTACGCTATTTTCTTTCACATTTACCATTTTGTTCATATTTGTAGATCTATTTATATATATATATATATATATATATATGTATATATATATATATAGTGTTACTATTCATCAACCAGGGTGCAGAATAAGTTATTCTTCACCCGAGGTAATCTTACGATCATTTCATAATTAAACTACATTTCGAATTTAAATAGTTACATTCTTATTGATTCACTACGTAAAATTTGACATAAGAAAATAAAAAGTTAGGTCATAAGACAAGAAAATTTGCAGTTTATGTGTATTTTAGACTATGTTTTTATGTTTGTAATTTTACATAACATAAAATATTTTTTACGGTGATTATATATTTTCTTATGGTCCCTTTTTGCGTCGGAAATAAGACAAAACTTACGGAACGTAAATTTACGGTGCATTGATGGTAAAATAGAGGGGGGTGAAGAATAACTATGCCTCACCCAGGGTGACGAATAGCGCAACCCTATATATATTCTTCACCCCTTCTCTAATTTGAAATCAATGCAACGTATTTTTACGTTTCATAAATTTTGTCTTATTTCATACATAAAAAAAGAACGTAAGAAAATATGTACTCGCCGTAAAAAGTATTTTATGTTACATAAAATTACGAATATAAGAACATAGTGTAAAATGTACATAAAATGTAATTTTTTTGGGTCTTATAACCTATTTTTATACTAAATTTTATATATTTAATCAATATGCATCTAACTATTGATATTGTAAACGTAATTTATTTAGGAAGCGATCGTAAAAATTACTTCAGGTGAAGAATAATTTATTCTGCACCT
>NC_041388.1:14723161-14745314 GCF_002162155.2 Triticum dicoccoides
TAGTATTACTATTCATCACCCAGGGTGCAGAATAATTTATTCTTCACACGAGGTAATATTTCAATCATTTCGTAAATAAATTATGTTTCAAATACAAATAGTTACAGTCATATTGATTCATTATGTAAAATTTAACATAAAAAAGTTCAGAAGACCAGAAAAATTACATTTTATGTATATTTTACACTACGTTTTTACATTTGTAATTTACGTAACATAAAATATTTTTACGGCGATTATATATTTTCTTACGTTTTCTTTTTATGTCTGAAATAAGAAAAAAATTAAGGAATGTAAAATTACAGTGCATTGATGTTAAAATAGAGAGGGGGTGAAGAATAACTATTCCTCACCCGGAATGACGAATAGCGCGACCCTATATATATATATACACACACGGTAGCGCTAAAGTGAACGTGAGCGTAAATACTCTAATCGTGCGCTCCGGCTGCTGAGCGCGCGCCGCTCCGCTAATCTCAGTAAAAATCCTATGAAACATCGTAAAGAAATAGAACGATTACTGTATAGGACAAAAGACCCCTCCGCCTCTCCCATGCGTGATCGTAAAGTAACTAATACCTGATGGTAATCTTGTTACCGGCTCCAACGAACCATTTCTCCGCCCCTTAATCATTCTGGTAAAGTTGCCTATTGGAAATAGTAATCTTGTTACTGCCTTGTATTGTACTACTCCTCCCTTTAATCGGCATGGTAATCTAGTTACCACGCCGCCACACACAAAATATTCTTTGTAACACGTATATGTAATGAATATAGTAATCTTGTTACTTCCTATCACCCCACCTCACCTATGCCTAATCGTAAAACAATTAATATTTATGGTAATCTTATTACCAGCTACAACACTCCATTTCACCACTCCTTAATAGTTCTCGTAAAGTAGCCTACTACAAATAGTAATCTTCTTACTGCATGCCATCATACTAGTCCTCCCTCTAATCGCTACGGTAATCTAGTTACCATGCTGTCACACACAACATAATTCATAGTGACACATGTATTGAGTATAATAATCTTGTTACTGGCTATCACCAAAAAGTGCCACGCACCAATTAGACACACACAAAGTAATGGGTTGAACATGTTTTACTACTAATTAGTAAGTACGATTCACTATTGTAACGTGGGTCAATCCCTCGTAAAAGAAATCCGCTTCAGTTACGTTCACAGAGGCCCATTAAGGTTGATTCCTGGGACGTCCTCACCTGGATGGATTAACTAACTGGCGCGTTGGTTCAAAGATGGGTCGGAGCGTAGGATAAAGAAAATACACTCAGGCACACCATCAATTTAATAAATATCTTTATTCACTTTATTATCATGTTATATTTGGTCCTTGCTCACTTTACATCTCTCTACTCATGAAGCTCCAAACAGTGTGCATTTTTTCTCTACCAACACTTTGGAACATAAGGCATCTAACTTGTATTGCACATGCACACCACGAGTCCCCTTATCTAGTCAACAAACCTTACTCACTCATTTACCCCTGTTTACCTAACTATTTCAGATGATGGATGTGCGGGCAAACCCACCCACCTGACTATATATCAGACTCCGTCCAATGCATTTTCTCTCATACAATATCTCTTTCGCATCACAAACCATTTTCAGATTTTTCTTTTTTGTAGTTGCTTCGCTTCTAGGTTTCTAATAGGCATGGGAGGTGATGGGAAGTTCCGAATAACATCCTATGAAGTTCAACAATGTTGCTTTCTGGTTTGATACAGAAGCCTTCATGACACTTCATTAAGTACATTTGCTTGGTAACATCTAGATGCCATGTATCTTCAACATAAGTATATATGACAGCGTCATCCATAAAGAAGACGAGGCCATTTGATTAACAATGAACCAAAACATCAACATAAGCCATGCAACCATTCTACGAGGCCCGAGCCAAGATGGGAAGGGTCCCTCTGACGCTCCGCCAGTGTGTCTACGCGTGGTTACAGTAGCATTTTGAGTGAGCATGATAAGAACAGATATAAATATTCTTATGTGTAAATTAGTGAATAATCCTTTTTTATTAACACTACACAGGGAAAGTTGAATTGTTGGTAGGAAATTTGATTCAACGGTCTTCCTAATTCGTGATGTGCTACCATTGGATTAAGCTAATATGCTTTTCATGGATGATAATGTTTCTCTCCTTGCCAATACGAATACAAGGTTCCAGTGCCTGTATTACCCTTGCAAAAATTGTGTCATATCAATGTTTAGAACCAAAAGGTAGCTTCAGTAATTGAAATTTGACAACTTTTCAAACAGTTTGGGCATATTAGCTTAAACCTAACATTTAGTTTGAAATTTAAACCTAAAATAAAATTAGCTTAATTGAAATTTGAGCACATTTCGAACACTTCGACCGTATTTCTAGGAGCATCACATTTCCCACGTTAGGTAGCCCCTCCCGCCTCGCCTTACCGTGCAACTCTGCCGCCTGATGCTTCGGACGCGGATCCTCTGCCGTGCGGCAGGGTGCCATTCGGCAATTGACAGGTGCGCTCGCTGTGAATCAGCCCCACATGCTAGTGTCCCAACGGCGTGTAACGTACGTCAGGGGAGCTGCTTCCTGATGCTTCATGCATGCTTCCCTGAGGGAATCCACGAAGGGCCCTGCCTCCTCTAGCGCCACCTGGCCGCCTCTCCATGTGGCTGTGCCTCTGTGATTTCAGCTTGACACTTCGGTGCTCCTCCCCACCATCAGGGGACTCAGCCGATGTGGGGCTCGCTGTGCTTCTCGAAGTCGAGGGGTCAGGAGTAGAATAATCCCTCCCTTTTTTCAGAGATTGCTCTTGAATCTCAAAAAGGTGTGACCTGCTCTGCTTCTGTGACACACAAATGCATATGGCTACAATTGCTATGGTTGCAGATATTACTGTTACTAATCTAGTCACCAGTGATAAAGTAGTAATCATGGGATAGTCCTGCTCTGTAACTAGTAATCGACATGGTATCTGGTTACTGCACTGCGCTATTACATCGACTTAAACTGGGTCGTGTTTTATTCTTCGTGCAAACACAAGCAATTGCTCGTAGCTTTATTCTGCTGAGAAAATGTGTTCCCAATACTGGATTTGGCAATTATCAGTGTCAATGGACCAGCATGCCATGTAGTACTAACTTGTTTGTGGTTACCTCACGAGTACTGATATCTCTTTTTCTCCCTTTTTGCAATTCAGTGGGGTGGCTCTTCTCGATTGAATAATCTCTGTTTCTATCTTCCTCTAGAGTTCTTGCGTATGTCTACTGCATTGGCTATCTCCAGGCTTTCAGTGTAGGCACGGACAATTTAAATGTATATGTTTCTTAATGCCCTAATCGCCAGGCTTTCAAAGTTGTACTAAAGCAGCCTTAATTAATTTGGATCGGAAGGACTACTTCATTTTCTCTGTCCTATGCTATATGCCAAGATTTAAGTGGAGATCATGAACTCAGTTGTACTAAAGCAGATTTAAGTCTATTAAGATCGTGGCCCCACTCCTCCCTCCCTCTCTCCCATCCACCCTTCTAATCCCCGCCAACAACCCTCACGGTCTCTCCTCACTCTATATTTTCGCGAATAAGCAAAGCTTGCGTATCATTGCATTGATAAAAAGAGTAGAATGATTACATAGAAGGGTACAACACATGGCACGAATGCAAACAGGCATGAACATGGTGTCCAGAGCAGAGAGACAAGGGGTGCTCGGCCCGAATAGAGGAAAGATCACAGCTAAACCCACCAAGCCCGAACCAAGCGCGGCAATACCGAACCAGCACAAATTCCAACATCGCCAAAGCCAGAACCTGAGGACACGACGAGCGAGCAAGATAGCGCCTTCAAGAAGGAAGTCGTCATCGAGACGTCGTCGCCATCCGATCCGGAAGAACCAGACCTAGGGTTCCCCCTGAGCTCGAAGAGGAGCACAACTGAGGGCCTTGACAGCGCCTCCAAGGAGGGAATGACCTCCGCAGACGCCTCCGCTGCCAGCACCGGTATGCCGAGCAAGGATTTCTCCCAGGCCTCAGACTGAGCAAACCCGTAGCCGCCGTATCTGGGGTCGTGGATGAGGAAGTCGACGCTGGTCGGAGCCACCATGTCGGAAGGGGATTGGCGGGGTTGCACCTGCCGTCGGAGGGTGGCACCGCCTCCGGACATACGAGCGTTGGATCTAGCAAAAGGGAAGGCCTGGAGGCGTACAAGGTAGGACAGACGGCGAAGCAAACCACAAGGGGGTGGGGTGGCGACGATTAGCAACGCCGGCAAACAGGGACTGGAGGGACGCAGATCCATGTTGCCGTGGCCATAGCTGTCGGGACGTCGGTGAGCCAGGCGAGCTGGAAGGGACGCAGCTGCTGGGTCGCCGAGGCCGGAGCTGCCCAGCATAGGACGCCGTCAACCATGGACACCGGAGAGACGCGGGTCCAAAGTCGCCGGGGCCGGAGCAGCGCCAGCAAGTATCCGCTTTGAGGAGCCCCGGGACTGTCACTAGCACTGTAGCCTCGTCGCCTCCGTGCGAGAGCCGTCACCGTGGCTCGGTGGGGGAGGAAGGGCCGTCGGGGAGGAGGGGAGGGCACCTGCGCAAGAAGGCATGCTGCGAACACCCCCGCCACCGGCCGCAGATCCGCACCCAACCCACGGCCGAGCAGCACCAGGAGGGCTGGGCCACGCCGGGGGTAGGGAGACCGCATGGGGAGGGCGCCATGGCCGTGGCCAGCACGCCGCACCCGTCGCCGGACTGGCAGGGACGCATCGCAGCTGGAAGATGGGCGCCCGACACGCGCAAGGACGCGGGCAGCTCGGGAACGCCCCGGGGAAGGGGGTGAGGGTTGGGGAAGCGCGGGAGGATTGGATCCGGCCCGCCGACACCATCCCGGGGCATAGCGCGGCCTCGCCGGCCGGCCCTCCGGCGGCGGCGTAGCAGGATGGGGGAGCTTCCAGAGGCGGCCGGAAGTGGCTCTCGGGGCTACGTGGGGCAGGGAGCGCGCGTAGAGGGACAGATCCGCCCCGCCGCCACCATCCCGGGGTGCAGCACAGCTTCGCCAGCCAGCCCTCCGGCGGCGGCGCAGCGGTGGTGGGCGGGGAGGAGCCTCCCTGGCGGCGGCGGCTGGGTGTTCCCCCGTGTCGCCAAGGCGACGCGGGGGCAATTTTTGGATTTTGTATCCTACTTCCTACACACTCTCCTCACTCTATAGCAGCCACACCAGAACTCAACTATGGTGGCAATATTGATGGTCGGTGACGGCGGCGGCTGTTCGTAATCTTCTTGAATAAAATTTCTAGCCAGCAACCTATAAGAAAAAAAGTACATGTTAAGGGAGAATGTGAACATTATGATAAATTAATTTAAACCCATCACTTCCTCCAGTTCATCGCAGAACATTTTTTTTCATGGAAGCGTTTTAATATCACTTCGTCGTAGATGATATCCAAGATTGCTCTTCCACAAAGCAAATGTTACGTAAAACATTCTTCAGAAACTTCATAGCGAGAAGAATCTCTCAACAGATGCATGAGGCTCATAAGGTTCCCATGTAAAGTACATTGTCCTGATGTTGATTGAGATCAAAACATGCAATTCTCTTACTTTTAGATGGATCCCAAGGAAGCTTGTTCAGATCAATTAACCGAGTAGATTTTACAACAAACATAGAAAAACCCTCCTTTAGCTCCCCTGCAAAATGTCAAAAGGTTGAGACATTAAATAAAATATTATACATGAAGGCAGATAGTACCTAAAGATTTATTCCTCTCTCAGATACTGAAACTTATTTTGTACAAATTATTCCGTGAAGCTAAAATCAGTTTAACTAGTTATCAATTGGTATATTGTACGCAAGGTTGATATTTTAAATAAAACTCGCCCAATTCCTAACTCATAAATAGAAAAGGAACAAGAATTTGGAAATTAGAACTGAAACTAAAAAAGATGAGCTTACCCTAGGGCTTATCTCGATTGATCAATAACACGCAGAAGAGCATCACATATAAAATTGAAAGGGCCATAGATCGGGAAACCGGCCGGGCGTCCGTTGTGCACAACGCAGATCGAAGGCGTTTGCCGAAGACCGGAGATGAGCTGGCGAGGGGCGGCGCGTTGTGCTTGGCTGCCAGGCGGCAGTTGCGCCTAGGACTCAGGTCTCCCTCCGTCCGTGCTCTATGCAAATACGATTGTATGGCACAGGCCGATGACTTCTCGTACATGAAAGGCCATGTGCTTGGGTGGGCTCGGTTGTCTATAATGTATGGGCTTTGCAAAGTTTAACCAGAAAAAAGAAACAAGTGGGGGCAAAGATGACGGGCTGAGAGGGGGCAAAATTGTATACTAGAGGCCTTGTATAAGACAGCCTAAAAATCATCTAATCTCTAATCTCCGCCCCCGCCAACCGATAATAAAGGAAATTTATGTTTTTTTAAAAAAAAAATCCTGAATTTTCAAACTTCTGAATTATTTTAATCTCTAATCTCTAATCACCCTCATCACTGCTCAATTTAACCTCTAATCTCTAATCACCCCTCATCATTCCAAATCATCTAACTTCCCGGACGGTCACCCATTCTCTCACTACCCCAGCCTAAGCACTCGTTTCCAAGTCTACACTTATTGTTTTCCTGACAATAGTAATATGTCAATCCTATTAACTCTCAGGAGTTTAGCTTGAGCATGAAGTCACACATTTCGTTGTTTGAGTTTGAAACTATCGTTCTAAAAAACAATAATTATTTAGTAACACTAATATTTCTTGAATTAGTAGTTTGGCCATTGTTTGACCACAGTTTGACCAGATTTGACCAAAATTCAAAAAAACTGAAATAATTATTTAGTAACACTAATATTCTTGAATAATTATTTAGTAACACTAATACTTCTTGAATAAGTAGTTTGACCATAGTTTGACCAGATTTAACGAAAATAAAAAAAACTGAAATTTGAGCATAACTTTTTTTCCTTTTAGAATTTGAGGATTCTAAAAAATTGCAAACAGGCTGTAGGCAGTCAAAATCGGATGTGGATTTCCGTGTTGAACATTTTGATATATTATACGTTTTTTTCTGACATCGTATGCAAAAGTTATAGCCGTTTTACATTTTCCATACACTTTTTGCAAAACATGTCTAAATTTAAGTTTTTAAATTTTCCTAACTAGTAGATGTAGTAACATAACTACATCTCGAAGGATTTTAACTTTTGAAGTTTTTATCATTTCCTTTTGCTTTTTACAAAACTGAAAAGGCGATAAGGGGGGGTGTTTGAAAACTGCACCATTAGTACCGGTTCGTGGCACAAATCGGTACTGAAGGTCCTTTAGTACCGGTTCATGCCACGAACCGGTACTAAATGACCTTCAGTACCGGTTGGTGCCACGAACCGATACTAATGCCTCAACCCCATTTGTCCCGGTTGGTGGCTCGAACCGGGACTAAAGGTCTAACCTTTAGTACCGGTTCGTGCCACGAACCGATACTAATTGGCATCGCACCTTTTGTCCCGGTTCGTGGCACTAACCGGGACTAAAGGTCCCATTTAAACCGGGACTAATGTCTGTACGGTGCCCTATCCGCTCGAACCGGGACTAATGCTCACATTAGTCCCGGTTCGTAATGCAACTGGGATTAATGCTTTTTTCTGGCCGAACCAAAGCCTTGTTTTCTACTAGTGGCATAAGAGCCAGTGCAACATTGGTTCCACGTGCAGTGTCACCGGTGTGCCAGTACCACAGTATGCATGAATGGAAGATGTAATACATGCTGCCGTATTACAAGAACTAGTGCCTATACACAACATATTGAATGCAGAGTCCTGATCCCCAAGCGGTTGGACTGGGCAGAGAAGCATACCAATGGACACCGTGCATCAAACGAGCTTTTCGAAGTATGAAGCCACTTCATAATCAGATGGATATGCATAGTAGAGGCTCTCTAATATGGTGGCTTATATTACGTCTAACAATGCATCATCTTCTCTTCCAGACTGCACCTAGACTACCCCGGTCCCGGATTGTTTAGCCCCCTTATCAAACATGATTGTAACCACATTGTTTAGCATAACCATGAAGTTCTTAAAGTAAGTGAATCAGAGTCGAAAGATTCCTTGATGTTTCTAAAATAATAATTCTTCTTTTCCCCTCTTGGATAGTAATCTTTGTAATTAATATGTATAGGGAATATCCCAGTTGAGAAATGATAAAAGAATAGGGATGCACTTAATTTCTTCATTCATGAAAAATGATTACATGTCGACCAATTTTTCGCAAGATAAACTCACAAGTCACACAACTTTTGTTACAGAAATCCTATTCTTATGTACACTTTTACAAAAAAAAGAAGTCTTGTGAGAGAGATAGCAACTACCTGAAGCTAAACATGGGAATAACCGCCATTAGATTGTGTTAGTGCGTAAGATTTTTGTAGATGTTTTACGTGGAAAAGCATTGCTCTTTTTGCTACGCGTCAGATAGAATAAAAGTGTTGGGTTACTATCATGCATGCAACCGTTACATGCTTCACCTATCTGACATTGCTTACATTAACTTTCTCTCTCATCTAATAATATGCTTTTCTCGTATTACGGCACCCACAAAATTTTCCTTGTATTATAACTTTTTCTTTTGTGCATAACCTTGTATTATCATTTAGAACCACAAATTAGCTTTAAAGAAACTGTAATTTGACCCACGTATCAAACAATTTGGCCAATTTATGCAAAAGAAAAAAAAAGGAATTTGGTGGGAGCATGCATTCAACTTGACGTTGGGTCCACAAGTGCGATGGCTAACTGAACAAAAATCCAGCTCGCCTCGCCTCGCCTCACCTCACCTCCACCGCCATGGCCGCCGCTGATGCGGCCCAATGCCTCGTGCTCTAGATGGCGGCCCCAATCGAAGCCGCTATCCGTTCACTCCTCCGCACTGCCACTTCTCCCAGCTCAGTCCGCCATTTGCAGCAACTGTCGCTCTGGTGCAGCTCATGGCCATAGGAGGCTCTGCCGATCCGAAGATCACCGCACTTCTCGAAGTCGAGGGCAGGACCCCAAAAATCCTTCTTTTTGCTGATTGGATCTTCGATTCTAAGGGCATCTCCAGCCGCGCCTTCAGGAAGGCCTCCCCAGGCGATTTTTTCGCGCCGGCGCCAAAAAAACGGCCCAGCCGTGCCCCCAGGAGCCCGATTTTTGCCGGCCTGGGCCGAAAACAGCGCCGGAGGACCCAGGCCAAACCCGGCGCGCTGGGGGGCGCCCGGGGGCGCCGGGGCGAGCTGTTTTGGCGCGAAAAAGCCGCGGGCCAGCCGCGTCAGCGACACGGTGCCTCGTCTTCCCCCAACGTGCTCGGTTCCCGTGGGGAATCAACGCCAAGGCTGCCGCTGGTCAGCCTTGCCATTGATTCCTCACGGGCGGCGCGTCACGGGACGGCGCGCCGACGCCTCCCCTCCCTCGCACGCGTACACACGGGTGCGGCGCGGCTATATAGCCGGTGGCCTGCACTCGCCTGTGCCCACACCAGCCCCGCCCCTCGCCGCCGCCTAGCCCTTCCCTCTCCCTACCTCTCCCGAGCGCCGCCGCCCAGCCCCTCCCTCTATCTCTCTACCTCTCCCGAGCCCCTCGCCATGGCGGAACGCTTCCTCGGAGACGAGGCGGCGGCCAACGGCTTCGGCCGTCGTTCGCTCCGCGAACAGGAGTCCTAGCTCCTATTCCAGGCAAACATCCCGGCGCCGCCGGACATGCGCGCCGGGCCGACGGGGTGGAGACTCAGCGCCGGGGGAGTGCCCATTCCCCCGTTGCCCGACGCCGTGGCGAAGCCGAAGTACTTCGCCGAGGAAGTCGAGATCGTGCGCGCCTCCCTCACCGACGCCCAATTCTCCCTCCTCCAGTACGCCGCCGACAACCACGCGGCTTGGGCGGCGTATTTCGAGCGCTGCCAGCAGCAGCGCTTGGCGTCCACCAACGGCGCGCCGGTGGTCGGCGGCCGGCAGAACAGCGAGGGGCGCCACCTGTGGTGGTGTCACATCCCTAGCTTCTGGTGCTGCCTGGTGTTTGCATCATGTTTAAATTTTGAAACTTGAACTGAGGAAATTTGGAAGCCTCAAAACCCTAAATAAAAGAAGGGCAAAAACCCTCATTCATTGCTCCAAAATGCTCTTCTTAAATGTTTGATAATTTTGGCAAAGGGTTCTGGTCCCAACCAAAATATTGAACATTTTTAAGGACTTAATTTTGGGACTTTGAATTTAAATCATTAGATATTTGAATTTGAATTATATTCATATAATTAGAATATAATTTCAAATGCCCCTGAAATATTTTATGAGCTTTTGGAAAAGTCCATCTAGCAAAATAAAAATATTCAGAGGAGTTTTTGGCATTGTTTGAATTATTTTAAATTCAAAAAAGTGGCAAAAGATTAAATTAGAAAACAGAAACAAAAAAAAGGAAGAGCAGAAACTCACATGTAACTTACCTGGCGCCTACCTGTCCAGCCTGGCGGCCCAGCACTGTAGCTGGCTGGCCCAGCCTACTTACCTCCTCGCTCGTCGTCTTCCTCCTGCCAGTAGGCAGGAGCGAACACACGCGCGCACCGCGGAGCCGTCCACCTCCTGCTTCGCGCTGGAGGCCGCCCTTCGTCCTAATCCGCGCCACGGAGACGCCCAGCACCTTCCCCCTCACTCCCCCAAACCCTCTGGTGCCTCTCCCCTCTCCCACCGAGCTCATTCCCCTCCTCTGCTCTTCCTCCCTCTCGTCACCGAACGCGCCTGCCGCCGCTGACTTGCACCACCGCGGCCATGGCCTCTCCCTCGTCCCCTTGAGCAGCCCGGAGGCTCCGCCTCGACGCCCTCGCCCTCTCCACCGAGTCACGCCACGCCAGGTACCCGGGAAGACCGCCACTACCGTCGTCTTCAAGCTCGGCGGGGCGAGATCGCCGCCGACGTTCCGTCGTCACCAAGGCGTCCCCGAGCCCACTAGCCTGCTCTGCGAGTTTACCGTGAGCACCGGAATTTCCCCCCTCTTCCCTGCCTCGTTTGCACCGCGTAGCTATCAAATCCGCCGGAGCCGCGAGCTTACCACCGCCGGCGATGTCGCCGCCGCCGCGCTAGTCACCGGAGCTCGTGTCCGAGCACTCCATCGTGCTCAGCACGCTTCCAGTAGCACATATCACCCCACCACCGTCCTCCCCGTGCACCCCAACGCAATCCCGTGCACAACCGAACTCCGGCGGCCGCAAAAGAGCACGCCGCCGTCGATCTAAGTCGTCTCCGGCGACCCCACTAGCACCAGACGACGCGGACGAGGCTCAGGGTTCCAACGGTGCCATCCGCGCCTCGAACCGTGGCCTGTGCTGCGATTCCGCGCATCGCCGCCATCTCGGACCTCGCCGGCGGTTAGTCGCCGGCAGGTTCGACCGAGTTGACCAGGGTTTGACCCCCCTGGGTCATTAACATGTGGGCCCGAGGCCCTGCTAATTTAGTTTAGATGCTAACTAAATTTTAGCTTACCCACTGGCTCGCTGACTGTGGGCCCCAGCCTTTCTAATTACTTTAGTTAAGGGTTAACTAAACCCTGGTTAGCGCTGAGTCAATGACAGGTGGACCCCACTGGTCAGTTTGACCCGGAGCAGCCCCTGTTGACTCTGCTGAGGTCAGCATGACGCCATGCTGACGCAATATTCCTTTTCTGGAATTTAGTTTATTTTATAAATAATCAGGAAATTCCAGAAATAGCTAAAACTTCAATAAATCATAGAAAATTAACCGTAACTCCAAATGAAATAATTTATATATGAAAAATTATCAGAAAAATCCAATCTATCCATCTGTGCCATTTTCATGCATGTTTGAACAATGTTTGTCCTCTGTTTTGGACAAAACAAATAAAGGGCATTTAAATAATCATATATGGAGTTGGAATTTGAATCATGTATTCAAACCAACTTCATTTAAATCATAGCTAGGTGCATTAGCCCAAAACACATTCATATTGCCATGTCATAGCATGCATCATATTGTGCATTGCATTGATCGTGTTTCTTCTGTGTTTGCCGGTGTTGTTCCCCCTCGGTAGACGTTGTTCCAACGTTGTGATCGCTGACACTGATGAAGACTCAATGCTATCTTCAGAAGTGCCAGGCAAGCAAAACCCCCTTGTTCATTCCGATACAATCCTACTCTCTCGCTCCTGCTCTCTTTTAATGCATTAGGACAACACCGATTCATCTGTTACTTGTTGCGGTAGCTGAACCCCTTTATCCTTTGCATGACCTGTCATTGCCACAGTAAATAGATGAAACCCACTAGCATGAGTAGGAGTTGTTTGAGCCCTGTTGTGCCTACTCATTCATGTTTGTTTGTCATGCCTGCTACTGCTTAGAGTTGAGTCAGGTCTGATTCATCGGGGATGAATCAGAGGTGTGTGAACATGTCCTACTGTGTGTGAGCTAAGTGTGTGAACACATTTTGGTAAAGGTAGCGGTGAGAGGCCATGTAGGAGTACATGGTGGGTTGTCTCATTGAAGCCGTCCTTAGGAACTGAGTTCTGTGTTTGTGATCCATGACTCAGCTACTACCATACATTGGGCCCTGAAATATGACCCCGCTCGACTTCTTAATCACCCTTGTCCTCTGTCCAGGAGTTGCAAGTAGTTTCTGGTGTTTGTAGTATGCTGGAGGCCGTGGGCAGCGCTGACCGGAGGGGTGGGCTGTGATGCGGTAGGCACGTGGCACGGTGTACCGGGCGCCCGTTTGGTGTCTCGGGAACCCTGTTCACATCGTTTGGGGCTGTGAGCGAAACTCCAGCCGGATATCCTCATGGATGGAACCCGAATAGGCGATAAACCTGGACTAGAGACTTGAGTGTTTAGGTAGGTCGTGGTCTACACCCACGTCGGCTTTCGCTTGAAGTCTGCCGAGCACATGTCGTGTGCAGATGCTAAGTGGTGGAAACATGTATGAAGAAGTACACCCCTGCAGGGTTAACATCATCTATTCGAATAGCCGTGTCCGCGGAAAAGGACTTCTGGGTTGCTTATATCAGTTCATAGACAAGTGAAAGTGGATACTCTAAAATACGCAAGATAAGCGTGAGTGCTATGGATGGCGTTCCCGTAGGGAGACGGGAGCGGATCCATAGTGGTGTATTGATATGGTGAATATGTGGACTCATGTGCGCCACCTCAAAAGAGTTACCTGCAGTCGTAGTTTAGGATAGCCACCGAGTCAAAGCTGGCTTGCTGCAGTTAAACCCCACCATCCCCTTTGTTGATAATGATGCATATGTAGTTAGTTTTGATGTAAGTCTTGCTGGGTACATTTGTACTCACGTTTGCCTATTTGATGTTTTGCAGAGAGACTTCGGTCTCGCTAGTAGTTCCACGTGGACTTCGACGTTTAGCTTGTTACCTCAGCTACGATCTTGTGCCCTCGGCAGGATCTGGTAGATAGTCAGGCTTCTCAGCCTTTTTCATTTATAGATGTCTGTACTCAGACATGATAGCTTCCGCTTGTGCTTTGATTTGTATGCTCTGAATGTTGGGTCATGAGACTCATGTTTGTAATATCCTGCTCCTCGGAGCCTAATGAATACCTACTTGTGTTGTAGAGTCATGTTGTGATGCCTTGTTGTATTTGCACATATCGAGCATATTGTGTGTATGATTGAAATGCTTGGTATGTGAGGGATCTGACTATCTAGTTGTTTATCCTTAGTAGCCTCTCTTACCGGGAAATGTCTTCTAGTGTTTCCACCGAGCCATGGTAGCTTGCTACTGCTCCGGAACACTTAGGCTGGCCGGCATGTGTCCTTCTTCGTTCCTGTGTCTGTCCCTTCGGGGAAATGTCACGCGATGAATACCGGAGTCCTGTTAGCCCGCTACAGCCCGGTTCACCAGAGTCCTGCTAGCCCAGTGCTACAGCCTGGATTCACTCGCTGATGACCGACACATTCGATGCTGGGTCATGGATGCCTGTCCCTGTAAGTCTGTGCCACTTTGGGTTTACGACTAGCCATGTCAGCCCGGGCTCCTTATCATATGGATGCTAGCGACACTGTCATATACGTGTGCCAAAAGGCGCAAACGGTCCCGGGCAAAGGTAAGGCGACACCCGTGGGAATACCGTGCGTGAGGCCGCAAAGTGATATGAGGTGTTACATGCTAGATCGATATGGCATTGAGTCGGGGTCCTGACAGTTTTGGTATCAGAGCTTGACTGCCTGTAGGATTACCAAGCCAAACTGGTCGAAGTTGAGTCTAGAAATTCTTTAGTTATATAAGGGAATTGATGGTGGGATGGGAACGTAAGGCTCTTTTACTCCTTATACCTTATGCCTTCTGATCCGAGTCATCTTATCCTTCCTACGGGGTTAAGAACTAGGCTTTCTCCTCTTTCTATCAGGATCACGTGTTATTAATCCGTAGACTTATAAGATTGTTGGATTTAAGCTTGAGTTCAGTTCCTACGACTTCTGTATGTTAACTGTTGATCTCGAAACCTTGATATTGTGCTTCTGAGTGGTTATGCCACCATTTTTGTGAATGTCTCAAATCTTTTCTGAGCATTTACAGCCGTTATGCTGTCCGAGTCATCCCAGGTTTCTAAATAGTCTGAAGCAATTTGCAAATTCCTTCCTCCCGTTTCGATGTTCCTTTGGGCCAGATTAACCACACTAATCGGTGAGTTGAGGTACTTTATTGCCTTGACATATATGTTGGAGCTGGTATTATGACCCTAGGTGTCTTAGGGGATCATCTAGTAATTTAGCCATGATTTGTGTCCCGGTGTGATGATTCTGGCCATCATTCTCGTAAGCATCCCGTGATGCCACTAGTAGTAGGTATTCTACTCCTTGGGTTTTCGAACCAAGATTCACCCTACTTGCTTCATGTTGATAGTTTCTGCTCGTTCCTTTAGGTTATTAGCAACCTTTGCGATAGTCCTTGAAGTCCGTGGTATCTTCTTCTTCCAAATACCATGAACTACTTATGGCAGAAGTTCCTCGTTGAACTGAACAATCACAACCAGAGTGCTCTTGATGAGTTCTCCATTATATATTGTGGCTCTGCCAGTTCTACTTTTCTGCATGGGTTATCCGGAAGAAATATGTTGAACTTCGTTCGACATGCTAAACCATGCATCCACAACTTAGAAAATCGTATGTTCCTTTGAGTTGTCCCTCTTTAGTTGTCTTCTGACCCTCGTCTATCAATTGATAGTCAAGATTATGCGTGCATTCGTTCATCGATGCCTATTACTCTCGTGGTCCGTCAAGCCATTCTATCGCGGAATGACTAGGAGAAACAAACTTCAGTACCTCTTCCATATCCAGGATTGGGTCAAAGAAGTTGTGCTCCACAGAACAAATTGCTAATCCAGCTTTTGTTCTACTCTACCTTGGAGTATTACCATCTTTTATATCGGGATTATTGTAGGAATTGCACACCATCCTATGAACTCTTGGTACAGTGATACTTCTTGCCATCATTGTTCATTCCTCGGTTCCTTTGTTATTGTAACCGGAACGCCGACAAGTGAATCATGATGTGTGAAATCTATACTCCTAGCAACTCTGTTGTTTGGTAGTTAATGGACAATAATTTCATTCTTAGTGTGTTGGTTCTTGAATCATCATTCTAAGACTGATTGTGCTACCTAGTCCTTATTTCCTGGTGCACTCTTCGATCAATGAGTTAGGATTTTGGCAATCCCTCGCTCTTTTGATCATATCGTCTTGCCCGGAAAAGCAAGATTGTTCTCGAGCTTAGTAACATACCGGTGGTTCATGATATTCCGAATTTCTTCTCGGAAGTATTACCAGGTTGTTCCCTGACTGTTATGTTGAGCTCGTGACCAAGTTGGTTTCTTGTGAACCACCCTCTCTCCAAGAATCGGTGTTGGATACCCTGAGCTAGTTGGTTAAGCTAAACAGCAACTTGGAGAGTTGGAAGATAAAAGCTTGTCTGACTTAGTTCATGTTAAGGGATATCTTTCCGTGTGTGTGTGTGTGTTGAAGAAAGATGATATCTTCATCGATTGGTCCCTGTGATCAGTTGTTGGACCTATTATCTTATAAAAACTTTGATTTGAGTATGGGCTATCGTCAAATCAAATCAGAACCAACGATGTTCGTAATGTTGTCTTACTCATGGTTATCCCTCGAGCATACACCATTACATCTTTTGGGTCTGACCAATGCTATGTCCTTGTTCACATAATTATGGAATTCCATTTATATGGTCATCCCGATGAATTGTTGTTAAGCCATCAGCAACATATTTAACCTCTCCATAATTGTGTTGAACATCCAGCTAGTATTGGAAACTTTTCTAAGCATTATCTTCATGACCCGCTCATGGAGCATATGTCCGGATGAAAGATGTGACTTTCTCTAATTCACGTGCACTTGGTGTAAGTTGCCGCCGTGTATCCGAGAAAGATTGTTTTTGCTTCCTTGGAATCATCCCAAGTCAGTCATGCATGTGTGAAGTATACATTGGATTGTGAGATTAGCTACCTCCATTCTATATGTGTCCCGAGCACACCAAGCCACTGATTGATTTGTTCAAGGAGAAGAAGTTCCTTCTTAAGAGTATACCTTATGCAAGGACTTCGATATCCTCGATGATGGTTTTCTCCCGGAACTCGGTAGTGTTTTATTATAAGACTACCATGTGTTCATGTTTGTCTGTGACAGCGTGTTCACACGTGTGTAGCAGAACCAGCTCATGTTTTGGAGCTTGCTATCGTAGTTCATTTCCCGAGAATCTCGCAATGTCATCTCGTCGAATTGTGTTGCAAACTTTCCTTTTCTTCCTAGACTCGACGAGTCTGGAATATCCTGACACCAACCAGATCTGAATCTCAGGCAGATATGATGGTTGGAACATTTCCCAAGAACTATAATATTGGTCCCTCGATAACCGGTAAGGGGGATGTCGTGGCCAACACACCCATCCGGAAGACCCATTATTGTAGTATCTTGATTAAGGAGGTTGGCCACCTCCCCATAGGGATTTCGTAGGATTTACTCCCTAGTTGCCCCTATGGATTTCTGTGTTCCGAAGTCCGACCTTTTTACTTGATGTTCTAGATATCAAACCATATCTATGGGTGGATTACGCTAGCACATCAAGGAGAACATTAGAAGCGGAGTGCTAAATGTCTCTCGGTCGATCATCCAGATTTCGTCCCATTGGCCTCGCTAAGGTGAAATCTGAGAAGGTGTCATCTTCCTTTGCATCTGCATCTTCCACCGGTATTCATCATGGTAGTAAGTTGTGTTGCCAGGATCCTTGACACGGATGTTGGTAAAACCTTGATGATTGTGGAAATGCTCAAGTTCTTGAGAGCACGCGCAAGTGGTAGGTTTGATCGTCGGCATTAACTGTATAGTGCTCTCAGTTTCCTCGTCAATGCTATGATCTTTTCAAACAGTGAATTCACTCTCTATTGCTGGGTTCTTCCCCAGTTACTAGAATCATTCCCAGCATTTGCATTTTGTTCCCAGCTTGCACCACCAATGTGCCATTCTACCATGGGTCTCGTCCATTTCCGGTGGTAAGCAAATTCATCCATTACGTTGTCTTCAACAAGGTAATCCACATCATCCAAGTCCGAGTATGCCATTCTACCGACCCCCTCCAAACGATCGCTTGAGAATTGCCTTAGGCTGGTATAAAGGTTTTCAATGATCTCTGAATCAAAGGTAATTCTTTTTGCCACTTAAGGTAATAATCTACGAATCACCCTCCTCCAGGACGTTCCGCTGTGGCATCATGGCAACTCAACTCCTCGCTACGTTGACAACCGTTCACCACCCTTTTAAGCGTGGAATTGTTGTCTACCTAGTGAACCTTCGACATCTGTTCCACTCCATTCATTTGGACGAATGTTTCGTGTCTCAGCTCGAGAGAGGTTGCTATGTCTCATTCCGTGAGTAATCCTGAGTTGTTCGATCTTCGAGAAGATCGACCCTTCTAGAGTCTCCTTCTTCTCTCCATGTCATGTTGGCAGGATTTCTCAGAGCAAGACTTCAAGATAAAGATGGTGATTGAATCACCGTTCATTTGACGTGCAACCTGGATCGTGAAGATTATACTAGTTTGCATTTCCCCTTCATCTTACCCTACGCTTGAATCTCGAGACGAGATTCTTGTTTAGTGGGGGTGAGTTGTCACATCCCTAGCTTCTGGTGCTGCCTGGTGTTTGCATCATGTTTAAATTTTGAAACTTGAACTGAGGAAATTTGGAAGCCTCAAAACCCTAAATAAAAGAAGGGCAAAAACCCTAAAATCTCATTCATTGCTCCAAAATGCTCTTCTTAAATGTTTGATAATTTTGGCAAAGGGTTCTGGTCCCAACCAAAATATTGAACATTTTTAAGGACTTAATTTTGGGACTTTGAATTTAAATCATTAGATATTTGAATTTGAATTATATTCATATAATTAGAATATAATTTCAAATGCCCCTGAAATATTTTATGAGCTTTTGGAAAAGTCCATCTAGCAAAATAAAAATATTCAGAGGAGTTTTTGGCATTGTTTGAATTATTTTAAATTCAAAAAAGTGGCAAAAGATTAAATTAGAAAACAGAAACAAAAAAAAAGGAAGAGCAGAAACTCACATGTAACTTACCTGGCGCCTACCTGTCCAGCCTGGCGGCCCAGCACTGTAGCTGGCTGGCCCAGCCCACTTACCTCCTCGCTCGGCGTCTTCCTCCTGCCAGTAGGCAGGAGCGAACACACGCGCACCGCGGAGCCGTCCACCTCCTGCTTCGCGCTGGAGGCCGCCCTTCGTCCTAATCCGCGCCACGGAGACGCCCAGCACCTTCCCCCTCACTCCCCCAAACCCTCTGGTGCCTCTCCCCTCTCCCACCGAGCTCATTCCCCTCCTCTGCTCCGGCACTCTGGCCCTGCTCGGCGTCAAGGCCGAGCCCGCGGCGGAGACGCCGCTCGGCCGGTGCACTCGCAGCGCCGGCATCGTCATCGAGGGGTTTCCCTGCAGCAGTCAGATCGTCCGCTAGCCCCTTCATCTTGGTGAAGTAAGCAGCAGCAGAGAGGTCGCCCATTAAGGTGGAGATGTATTTTGATTGCGTGACATCAATGAGTATGCTGAGTGGTATGGCCATGCTCATAGGGCACTGGAAACTTTAGGTTTTCTTGACTACTATACCCTAAAGACTTGTTAATATACCAGCCATTGGTTACACAAAATTTGAAGTTACTAAGTTCTGAAGTTCCAGTTTCAGCATCCAACTATTTTCACTCCCTTAATAGAGCTTGCTTAACTTCCAGCTTGTTTATTAGCTTAGCCATGCTTTCCGCTATTTTTTGTTTAGCCATTCTTCTATTTGTTGCTTACTTCAATTTGTTTGTGTTCTTTGTGGAATTGATTTACATGGATGAAAGCATTTGTTCTAGCAGAGAAGCAACTACCTTCACTTGAGAATAACCGGGTATAGACTCTTATTACTTTCCACCTATGCAGGTGTTCTGTTGTGTTGTGTGTTGTGCCATTTGGAAGTAATAGATCGGTTCCTTCCATCATTGCTTTAGCAGGGAAGGTCATCATGGTCTGACATCTCAATCCACCTAGGTCAGTAATAATATATGTTGCTAGGGCCGTCACAATTTCATGTTATATTATAGTGTTTGAGATCGCTAAAATGTGAGTTGATGCATACACGTTGTGATTTATTTGATTTTGGATCGGTGTGGTTTGTAATTGTTTTCCGATTCACGAGAGGGATATTTTCCTAAAATCTACAAGCTGTTTCTTTTTTATTGTAGCTTTTGAAATTTGAACAGAACTGCCACCTTTGAATGAAGTGAATAGGACAGACTGAAAGGAGCTAGGGCACTACTTCTTACTATTTGTTTGATATTTGCTATCTTCATTCATGAGATTCAGAAGTTTATTATTTCATTTTTTTGGAAAATATGGATGTTGATGTCTTCCATTTTTTTAACCACTACCAATGCAACATGTCGATGGTTTGGTATGTGCTAGCTATATTCATGAGATTCATCCTTTGTTGTTTATATGGTAACCATTATTGTTGACATCAGAAGCTATGAGTGGATTTATGTTAAGTGTCGAGTCATGCTTTGGTTTCTATTCATCGACCAATATGTGATGTCATCTTTTATTTACATACATAACGTAGGGTTATCATTTTGTGTGTGGTACACAAAAGATGTAATTTTTTCCTGGTCCATAATTCTCTGATAGGATTTCCATGGTTTCTTTGCTTTGAAAACAACATTGAGTCATAACCTGATTGCGACTGCAGGGTCGGATATGTAAGTGCACCAATGTACAACTATTGTTAGTTCATCAATCTACTTACATCAAGCTGGTGCCGGGGTATTTATATTTTAGTTTCTAATTAGTTATGCCAATTTGTTGACTTACAAAAATATCACTTTCGATTCTTTGGAATTTACTAGCCCATAATGTCCATTACTTCTATAGGAGAACTGATTTGTAAAGTTAATTGTCTAACGGTTTGGCATGTTCCAGTTTACTGAGAACCAATAAAAGTTCTTAGTCTTCCCAGATCAAAGCAACAAGCGCCCTCCCCCCCCCCGGCGCTCGAGCAGGTAATGATGACGTCAACTCGGTGGGGTCGCCGAGGGTGATCGGGATGTCGGGGTGGAGGTGAAGGTGGATGAATGCATCACAAGTCTTGGTGCTGCAATACAACAACTTGATGAAGAGGGGCATCTGGTAGATATATACATAGTGTTAAGATTGCTTGTTTATTTGCTGAATTTCACTTTTGGACAACCATCACATGTAATGCATCAGTTGTACATGCATGCGTGTTATCAATCAGAGTACAATCCAACGGAAAGGGCGGCAGCTTATTTGGCAGCGCACACTAGTAGAAAATAGGGTTTTGGTCCAGGCCAGGTCAGCCCATTAGTCCCGGTTCAGTCTAGAACCGGGACCAATGTGGGCATTGGTCCCAGTTCGTGAGCCCAGGGGGTCGGCCGGGCCATGTGGGCCATTGGTCCCGGTTCATCTGGACCTTTTGGTCCCGGTTGGTGGGACGAACCGGGACCAATGGGCCTCGCTCTTGGCCCACCACCATTGGTCCCGGTTGGTAGCTTGAACCGGGACCAAAGGCTCCCCTTTAGTCCCGGCTCATGTCACCAACCGGGATCAATGAGGTGCCTATATATACCCCCTCGCGCAAGACCAGAGCACAGTGCTCTGTTTTTTCTGGCCGAGGGGGGGAGGGCTTTGTGGTGCTCTAGCTCACCTCCTATGCACATGAGGTGTTCGATGGAATGCCCGAGCCACACTACTTAAGCTTTCTCCTCTCGAAGCTCGACCTCCAAGCTCCATTTTCCTCGAGATTTGTCTAGATTTAGCGGTCCGTCACGCCCCGTCCCCGTCTTCACCGCCGTCGATCACCCGCGCCGATCTCATCACCGACACCACCGTGGTGAGCCTCTTCTTATCTTCTTTCTGAAAGGAAAAATATTCTTACTTGTATGTTTAGATAGATACTTGTATCATTTTCTTACATTTATTATTGCATCTCATATAGTGTGATGGTTTTGGTATCCGCCCCCGTCGGCCCTCGTCCTGTCTATGATTCGGATGTGGTATGTATATTATCTTTATAACTATTGGTTCATTTATTGTTTATGAAAATTATGCCGACCAACGTGACATAGATTTGTACATGCACATGCTATGTGGGTGAAATTATGATACCATCCCAACTTTCAACTTTTTCAGAGTTCATTTGAAATGCTTTCATGTCTTATGGCTCGGCCCTCGTAATACCATGACCATTAGTCCCTGGCCCATGCCAATTTTTAACTTTCAACTTTCTAAAACTAATGGCACTAATAGAAACTTTCAACTTTCATCTATTCTCATTTTTTTAGTAAGTTAATCACAAACTTGTGATTCAAACAATTTTCAAAGAATTCAAATTTTAACTATTCAAATTTGAAAACTAATGGCACTAACAGAAAGTTTATAATTTTTCTAAAACTAATGGCACTAACAGAAAGTTTATAATTTTGTTAACCTAAAAGCAAACAGAATTAAAAATTAAAGCAAAAAACAAAAGAAAATAAATAATGCAAAAAACAAATCAAAAAAACAGGAAAACACTATTTTTATAGTAAAGTTAATTACAAAATA
>NC_041388.1:14745763-14746956 GCF_002162155.2 Triticum dicoccoides
AGGAAAAAACTATTTTTATAGTAAAGTTAATCACAAAATAAAATAAATAAAGCAACAAAGAAAACAAAAAAACTAAAAAAGTGTTTTCAAATTTGAAAACTAATGGCACTAACAGAAAGTTTATAATTTTTGTAAAACTAATGGCACTAACAGAAAGTTTATAATTTTGCTAACCTAAAAGCAAACAGAATTAAAAATTAAAGCAAAAAACAAAATAAAATAAATAATGCAAAAAACAAATTAAAAAACAGGAAAAAACTATTTTCATAGTAAAGTTAATCACAAAATAAAATAAATAAAGAAACAAAGAAAACAAAAAAATATTTTCATATTTGAAAACTAATGGCATTAGCAAAAAGTTTATAATTTTTCTAAAACTAAAAGCATAAAGAATTAAAAAATAAAGCAAAAAACAAAAGAAAATAAATAAAGCAACAAAAAACAAAAAAATGCCACCTACTGGGCCACCATGGCCTGAATACGACTAGAAACCCTACCATGGGCCAGGATTCAGGCCCGCAGCGGGCCCAGTAGGCCCACAGGCATTGCAGTGACAGATTAGGCCCGAAAGCCTGCAGTTGAGAGGAGCTCGGGAGGGTGGGCGCAGCAGCGCTTATAAACCACTCCCGAGCCCTCTCAACTAGCGAGGTGGGACTAAACTTTTAGGCGCGGGGCAGCACAAGGCCATTGGTCCCGGTTGGTGGCACCAACCGGGACTAAAGGGAGCAGTGGTCCCGGTTCGTGGCACCAACCATGACCAATGCCTCCCTTTAGTCTCTGTTGGTGCCACCAACCGGGACCAAAGGCCGCCGCAAAATTGGCATTTGGTCCCGGTTGGTGGCACCAACCGGGACCAAAGGGGGGCATTGGTCACGGTTCGTGCCACGAACCGGGACCATTGCTCTGGGTATATAAGGTAGCACTTATGAAATTTTCGCCAATTGCTCCCATTCGCCCCCGATCGACGCCCCCAGGCCGTTCGTCGTCGTCGTCGCCGCCCCGAGCCCGTCGTCGCCCGCTCCCCGTCGCCGTCACCCCGCGCCGCCGCAGGCCTTGTCCCCGTCGCTGCTTGCGCCGTCGCCGGCCTCCTCCTCGTCGCTGCGTGCACCATCTCCGGCCCCCTCCCCGTCGCTGCTTGCGCCGTCGCCGGCCTCCTCCTCGTCGCTGCGTGCACCATCTCCGGCCCCCTCCCC
>NC_041388.1:14747536-14756208 GCF_002162155.2 Triticum dicoccoides
CCCGTTACCGTCGCCCTGCCCGTTGGTCCGGCCGGCGCCCCTCCCCTATTTTTATATATTATATATGCTTGTGTATATTGCCTCTTTGTGTATATTATGTATATATGTATTGTGTATATTGCTTCTTTTCAGATTTTTTTCATATATATGTTTGTATTTTGTATTTTTCTTTTTTATAAAAATGTATATATGTTTTTATGTTCTCTGTGTATATATGTTCATATATGCAAAAGTTAGGTTTAAATATTTAGAAAAGGATTATCTATATATGTTATCTGATTTAGTACATTTTAGGTTACTTTCATTTTTAGAAAAGTTTTATATATTTAGGAGAGGAAAAAGGAAAATAATAAGAGGAAAAAGGAGAAGAAGAGGAGAGGAATAAAAGGAAGAGGAGAAGAAGAAAGGAATAGAGGAGAAGAAGAAAAAATAGATTTTTTTTTCTATTTTTTCTTCTTCTCCTCTTTTTTTTCTTCGATCTTCTCCTCTATTCCTTTCTTGTTCTCCTCTTTTTATTTCTTCTTCGTTTTCTTCAACACGAGGGGGGGGGGTCGATATAACCCCCTCCCGATAGGACAGTTTTATATAGAAAGTTTTATATAAAAAGAAGGATAGGAAAGAAGAAAATAAGAATAGGAAAGAAAGAAGAAGAGGAGAGGAAAAGAAGAGGAGAAATAAATAAGAAGAAGAAAAAAGAAGAAAAAGAAGAGGAGAAGAAGAAAGGAATAGTGGAGAGGAAGAGAAAATAGAATATTCTATTTTCTCTTCTTCTCCACTATTCCTTTCTTCTTCTCCTCTTTTTTTTCTTCTTTTTTTTCTTCGATCTCCTCCTCTAGCTATTCCTTTCTTCTTCTCCTCTTTCTTCTTCTTCTTCTTCTTCTTCTTCTTCTTCTTCTTCTTCTTCTTCTTCTTCTTCTTCTTCTTCTTCTTCTTCTTCTTCTTCTTCTTCTTCTTCTTCTTCTTCTTCTTCTTCTTCTTCTTCTTAATTTTTATCGGGAACGAGGGTGTCGAGGATCGCCGATGGGTCGAGGGTCGGGAACTAGGGTAGAGGGTCAAGGGTCGTTAAGGGGTCAAGGGTCGAGGGTTTCAGGGTCGAGGGTTTGAGGGTTCTATAGGGTCTAGGGATCGAGGGTCGAGGGTTCCAGGGTCGTCTAGGGGTTGAGGGTTCCAGGGTCGTCGAGGGTTCGAGGGGTCGAGGATCGCCGAGGGGTCGAGAGAGGTTTCCTAGTGTCAAAGTATTCAAGAAATCCATGGATTCATCATTAGCCGAAAGTAACCAGGGCATGACGAAGTCCTCCAAAGTTATTTTGGAATGGTGTCCCGGATAGGATAATTTGCCTTTTTGTATGAATTTCAGCAAAGGCCTTCCAAATAACGATATTTGGAAGGTGTTGCTGAACTTTGTACCAAAAAGCGAATTATCTTATCTGGGACTCCGTTCCAAAATAACTTTGGAGAGCTTCATACCATCATGCACATGTTACTTTCGCCTAATGATGAAGACATGGTTTTGTTGAATCCTTTGACACTAGGAAACCTCCGACCCCTCGACGATCCTCTCGAACATGAGAGGAAGAAGAGGATCGCCGAGGGGTCGAGGGTTCCAGGGTCGTCGAGGGTTCGAGGGGTCGAGGATCGCCGAGGGGTCGAGAGAGGTTTCCTAGTGTCAAAGTATTGAAGAAATCCATGCCTTCATCATTAGCCGGAAGTAACCAGGGCATGTTGGTACGAAGTTCTGCAAAGTTGTTCTGGAATGGAGTCCCGGATAGGATAATCCGCCTTTTGGTACGAATTCAGCAAAGGCCTTCCAAATAGCGATATTCGGAAGGCTCTTGCTGAACTTTGTACCAAAAAGCGAATTATCCTATCTGGGACTCCGTTCCAGAACAACTTTGAAGAGCTTCGTACCATCATGCACATGTTACTTTTGCCTAATGATGAAGACATGGTTTTGTTGAATCCTTTGACACTATGCAACCTCCCGACCCCTCGGCGATCCTCTCGAACATGAGAGGAAGAAGAGGATCGCCGAGGGGTCGAGGGTTCCAGGGTCGTCGAGGGTTCGAGGGGTCGAGGATCGCCGAGGGGTCGAGAGAGTTTTCCTAGTGTCAAAGTATTGAAGAAATCCATGCCTTCATCATTAGCCGGAAGTAACCTGGGCATGTTGGTACGAAGTTCTGCAAAGTTGTTCTGGAATGGAGTCCCGGATAGGATAATCCGCCTTTTGGTACGAATTCAGCAAAGGCCTTCCAAATAGCGATATTCGGAAGGCTCTTGCTGAACTTTGTACCAAAAAGCGAATTATCCTATCTGGGACTCCGTTCCAGAACAACTTTGAAGAGCTTCGTACCATCATGCACATGTTACTTTCGCCTAATGATGAAGACATGGTTTTGTTGAATCCTTTGACACTAGGCAACCTCCCGACCCCTCGGCGATCCTCTCGAACATGAGAGGAAGAAGAGGATAAAAAAAGAAGAGGAAGAAGAAAAAAAATAGGAGAAGAAAGAATAGAGTTCTTCTCCTCTATTCTTTCTTCTCCTCTTTTTTTTTCTTCTTCTTCCTCTTTTTTTATCGGGAACGAGGGTCATCGAGGGACATAGATGTAGTGTCGTCGTTGTCGATATATACCCCCTCCCGATAGCTTACTATGATTAGGTAGCTAGTTCTACGTTTGGCACTAATATATCCATCTGTCATGTTTGAATAATAATTGCCATGTTGTAAATATTTGTAGAAACTATGGACACCGCCCTAGACGCAAAAGAAGCGTTGTTGAGGGACATAATTGCAGAAGGAAGTGATGTCGTCTCGTTGTTTCTCAATGAAATCGATGGTCTGGAAGGAGAGGGTGAACAAGCTGGCTACGGTGACCTAATGCCGGTGCAAGAAGAAGAAAATGAGGACGGCTCCGGTGACCCAATGCCGGTGCAAGAAGGAGACCGTGATGACGGCTCCGGTGACCGAACCGAGTCCGGTCAGGTATATATATTAGTTAAGCCTGTGCTGACTAGCTGATTGATGCATTCATTGTTTTGGTATGTACACATATTAATTAAGTCTTTGTTCTTTTTTCTAGCCCTCCGGATCGAGCACAACTTCGATAAAGAGACGAGGCCCGAAGAAAAAGTTGAGCTCGGATGAAAAGTTTGAGATCATAGAAATCGCGCCCGACGGCCAACCGATTGAACCCATCCGAACAAAGAACGCATTTGTTTCTTAGTGCGGGGTTCTGGTTAGGGACAAGATCCCGATAAGCATCCAGCAATGGTTTAAGCCGGCTACAGAAGACCCTGAGGTGTCTTATGTCAATGATATGCAGAAAAATGATCTTTGGACTGAGCTGAAGTCAAATTTCACCCTACCGCCAGAGGATAATCCAGAGAACCCAGTTAAAGAGAAATTAATCAAGTCTTTTGCTCTTAAGAGGATGGCAGAACTATTCAGGAGGTGGAAGAAAGAGCTGAATAAGTTTGTCGAAAATAATGAGACACCAGAATTCAAGGGCAGATATGAGAAGATCAGAGATCACTGGCCCGCATTTGTGGCCCACAAGACATCGGAAAAGAGTAAGAAGATGTCGGCGACAAACAAGCAAAATGCTGCGAAGAAGAAGCTTCACCATCGCACGGGGTCAGGTAGCTACCTCGTAGCCCGGCCTAAGTGGTCCAAGACTGAGAATGATCTGGTTGATAAAGGGATCGAACCAGAGACAATTAACTGGCCAGACCGTTGCCAGACTTGGTTCTTCGGGGCTGGCGAAACCTTGGACCCTGTAACAGGGAAGTGCATTTGGACGAACGATCAAATGGACATACCAGTCAGGAAGCTTAAGCAGTATATCGAAGCAGCGCAGGAAGGGACGTTCTTTCCAGACAGAGAGAACGACGAGCTCACAATGTCCCTTGGGAATCCTGAGCACCTTGGACGGACACGAGGCACGCCAGACTCCATTCCGTGGAAGGTTGGGTTTCCGGACACAGGCGGTTACAAATCCCATGAGAGGAGGAAAAAAGTGCAGCAGACCCAAATGCAGGCGTTGCAAGCAAGGGTAGACGCGATAGAGGAACGAGAAGCAAATCGCAGCAAACGTACTGCCGAAGCCTCCCCCGAAGCTACCCCGCCATCTCAGCGTAGAAGCAGCGTGGCTTCCATCGAGCTGCTTCAGCCGGAGCATGCCTTGACGGCTCCTGCCAGCTATCCCGTGGATGCTATCACGGAGTCTCAAAATTGCCACCTTATGACGCAATGGATGAATTTGAAGGTCAAGGCGGCTGTTGGCTCTGTTTATCCTACTGAACCCGGCGCAACTTTTCACTGCCGGCCAATTCCAGAAGGATATGCTAGGGTGATGGTGGATGAAATAACGGAGGGATTTGAGGACCTCCAGCTTGACCACCCTACCGGTGAAGGGGAGACTCGGCTGGGGTCTGCTCTGAAGACTCCATGCCTATGGCGGAAGGAGCTCATCAACCTTCCGAACTGGACGCCTCCGCCTCCTCCTCCTCCTCCGGTTAGTCAGGGCACTCCGCCTCCTCCACCGCCTCCTCCTCCGGCGAGTGACGATCAGGGCCCTCGGCCGGCTCCTTCTCCGGCGCGTGGCGGCACTCCGCCTCCTTCTCCGCCTGCGCCGACGCGCCCGAGCAGCCAGCCTCCTCCTTCTCCGCCTCATCAGCAAGGGCGGAAGAGACCTGCCGCCGCTCCAGCTGCTCCGGCGCGTCGTAGTCCTTCTCCTCCGCCTCGTAAGCAAGTAAAGAAGACAACCGCTCCGTCTGCTCGGTTAGCGTCTAGCAGTACAACCAGAGGCGGGAGGACATACAGATTCGGTCCTTCTCTGAAGACTCCAGAGAAGTTACCATAGGAGAGGACCCCGGAGGAGAACGCGAAGATCGCGCGAACCGAAGTGGATGACTGGTTTCAAGGGTTGAAAGCAAAGAGACATCCACCTCCGGAGGAGAAGGTAGATCCGGTGAAAGTGAAGCGCACTCTGGCTGCCCTGGCAAAACCACCCAAGTCTCCGCCGAAAGGCAACTATGAGCGCATTATTGCAAAGACATGGGCCGAAGCAAAGCGGTCAGGAAGTACAGGCAGTGATCAAAGGCTGAAAGAACGACGAGCAGCTGGGAAACAAATTGCCCAGCTCGGCGAACAAGCGAAGCAATCGTGCCCCCGCTCAAGGTGCCTAGCGACATCGTCGATCCGAGGATGGTGCCCGGTTATGGCAATGTTGACGATTACCTGCCCGACGATGTACATTATGATCCCATGGAGGTGCAGATACACAGATACGAGTACGGGAAGCCTCTCGTCAAAGATGAAAAATCTTTAACAACGATGATGCGAAGATTACATGATTGGTACTTGAAAATCTGCAGAGAGTCTGGGGGGAGGAGTGAAGGAAATATGCCCTAGAGGCAATAATAAAGTTATTATTTATTTCCTTATATCATGATAAATGTTTATTATTCATGCTAGAATTGTATTAACCGGAAACATAATACATGTGTGAATAGATAGACAAACTTAGTGTCACTAGTATGCCTCTACTTGACTAGCTCGTTAATCAAAGATGGTTATGTTTCCTGACCATGAACAAAGTGTTGTTATTTGATTAACAAGGTCACATCATTAGTTGAATGATCTGATTGACATGACCCATTCCATTAGCTTAGCACCCGATCGTTTAGTATGTTGCTATTGCTTTCTTCATGACTTATACATGTTCCTATAACTATGAGATTATGCAACTCCCGTTTACCGGAGGAACACTTTGGGTACTACCAAACGTCACAACATAATTGGGTGATTATAAAGGAGTACTATAGGTGTCTCCAAAGGTACATGCTGGGTTGGCGTATTTCGAGATTAGGATTTGTCACTCCTATTGTCGGAGAGGTATCTCTGGGCCCTCTCGGTAATGCACATCACATAAGCCTTGCAAGCATTACAACTAATATGTTAGTTGTGAGATGATGTATTACAGAACGAGTAAAAAGACTTGCCGTTAACGAGATTGAACTAGGTATTGGATACCGACGATCGAATCTCGGGCAAGTAACATACCGATGACAAAGGGAACAACGTATGTTGTTATGCGCTCTGACCGATAAAGATCTTCGTCGAATATGTAGGAGCCAATATGGGCATCCAGGTCCCGCTATTGGTTATTGACCGGAGACGTGTCTCGGTCATGTCTACATTATTCTCGAACCCGTAGGGTCCGCACGCTTAAGGTTACGATGACAGTTATATTATGAGTTTATGCATTTTGATGTACCGAAGGTTGTTCGGAGTCCCGGATGTGATCACGAACATGACGAGGAGTCTCGAAATGGTCAACACGTAAAGATTGATATATTGGAAGCCTATGTTTGGATATCGGAAGTGTTCCGGGTGAAATCAGGATTTTACCGGAGTACCGGGAGGTTACCGGAACCCCCCGGGAGCTATATGGGCCTTAGTGGGCTTTAGTGGAAAGGAGAAAGGGGCAGCCCAAGGTGGCTGTGCGCCTCCCCCCTTCCCCTAGTCCTATTTGGACTAGGAGAGGTGGCCGGCCCCCTCTCTCTCTTTCCCCCCCTCAAGGAATCCTATTCCAACTAGGATTGGGAGGGGAATCCTACTCCCAGAGGGAGTAGGACTCTCCTGGCGCGCCCTCCCTTGGCCGGCCAGCCTCCCCCCTCTAGTCCTTTATATACAGAGGCAGGGCACCCCAAAACAAACACAAGTTGATCCACGTGATCTATTCCTTAGCCGTGTGCGGTGCCCCCAGCCACCATATTCCTCGATAATACTGTAGCGGAGTTTAGGCGAAGCCTTGCTGCTGTAGTACATCAAGATCGTCACCACACCGTCGTGCTGACGGAACTCTTCCCCGACACTTTGCTGGATCGGAGTCCGGGGATCGTCATCGAGCTGAACGTGTGCTCGAACTCGGAGGTGCCGTAGTTTCGGCGCTTGATCGGTTGGATCGTGAAGACGTACGACTACTTCCTCTATGTTGTGTCAACGCTTCCGCAGTCGGTCTGCGTGGATACGTAGACAATACTCTCCCCTCTCGTTGCTATGCATCACCATGATCTTGCGTGTGCGTAGGAATTTTTTTGAAATTACTACGAAACCCAACAAGGAGTACTTTGTATGCGAGAGTTAAACCAGAGCATGACCTCGTTGGAATTGAACTGTTGCCTATTCCATTTGAAGAGTTCTATCAGTTTTTCAATCAATTGGCCCTCGATAAAACAACGATCACCTGCTACTGTCTGTAAGTACTACTACTTCTGTCATTAAGTCTCTCTATATAGCTCATCTCTTTCATTGCATGTATTTATAATTATCCTCACTATATTATGCAGAATGAAGATCACCGAATTGAAGAAAAGACAAATCGGTGATATTGGGTTTGTTAACACATATCTCATAGATGCAACTGAGGTTGAACATCGTCCCGGAGATACCGAGGCCAACTTGCTACGATCATTCAAAAAAATGAAAACAAAGATATAATACTCTTTCCTTACAACTTCAAGTGAGTGTTACTGTCTTGTGCATATTCGGTTTCCCTTATATATTAGTCCAGGTTATGGTAATGTAATTGATGAGTTATGCATGCGTGTGCAGTTTCCACTATATTCTCCTAGAGATTAGGCTTGAGCAGGGAGTAGTAGCCGTCTTGGACTCTAAACGAAAAGATCCCCAGGAGTATGCGGACATGACTGAAATCCTCAAGAAGTAAGTTAAATCGATCATTATCCACCATATCAGCAACTTTGTTCATTTCCTGATATCAAGTAATTGTTTTCTGTGTCCGGCAGGGTTTGGAGAAAATTCACCAGAAAAGTTCCGGGACTGCCGAAGGAGCTGGAATTTAGACACCCTAAAGTAAGTACTATAATAGCATGTTCCGCGCATCTTCTAGTGATTCAAGCACTAGTTTCATCAATACCATTTAGCATTCTTGCTTATCAGTTTGATTGACCTCTATTTCTTGTAAAGTGGTTGTGGCAGGAACAAGGGAATGATTTCTGTGGATACTACGTCTGCGAGTCCATCCGCCACACGACCTGTGAGCGGGGCGGGTACTCTGACGAACAATATGAAGTACGTAAATAACAACATTCACAATTTTATTTTAGTACCATCATTTGTATTGAGTTTCATTCATATATATATATATATATATATATATATATATATATATATTGACCCCCTTCTTCAAATTAGATGTTTCGGAAGCGGGATGAACTCCTAGCGCCAGCTCGCATGCGAGCAATTCAAGAGGAATTGGCGGCATTCTTTCTTGACCAAGTGATCACTGAAGACGGAGAATACTATGTGGATCATGAGTTCGTATGATTATATTTGTAAGAGATAATTATTGTATATATGTAGCCGGTAGTGTTGGATAGAGATACGAGAACTTGTTGTTCGACCAATCTCTCGGAGAAGGAGAGGTGGTCGATATCACTTCTCTCTGTATGCATTTATGTTCATGACGATCTTCTGTTTCTTTCGTTTGCTTACTAGCTAACTAGCGTGTCTAGTCCTCTCTATACGTATGTATAGTACGTAGCGTCGACCAAGCACGGACGTAAGAGAGGACACCTCTCTCTATTAATTATAGCTAGCTAACACAATATATAAAACACCTAAATTAACCCCCCAAAACCCCCAAC
>NC_041388.1:14756719-14803173 GCF_002162155.2 Triticum dicoccoides
TGCTGACGCGTGGATGCCTATTTGTCCCGGTTGGTGCCACCAACCGGGACCAAAGGGTCTCCTGCCTGGGCTCTGCGCACTGCCCACGTGGAGGCCCATCAGTCCCGGTTCTGGATTGAACCGGGACTAAAGGGTCGGGACATTAGTACCGACACTTTAGTCCCGGTTCAGGAACCGGGACTAAAGGCCCTTACGAACCGGGACTATAGGCCCTTTTTCTACCAGTGGCACAAGCTTTCTCTCAGGAGGCGCCACCGGGTGGCGCCCCAACCACTAGTCATGCATGCAACCGTTACATGCTCCACCTATCTGACATTGCTTACATTAACTTTCTCTCTCATCTAATAATATGCTTTTCTCGTATTACGGCACCCACAAAATTTTCCTTGTATTATAACTTTTTTTTGTGTGCATAACCTTGTATTATCATTTAGAACCACAAATTAGCTTTAAAGAAACTGTAATTTGACCCACGTATCAAACAATTTGGCCAATTTATGCAAAAGAAAAAAAAGGAATTTGGTGGGAGCATGCATTCAACTTGACGTTGGGTCCACAAGTGCGATGGCTAACTGAACAAAAATCCAGCTCGCCTCGCCTCGCCACGCCTCACCTCACCTCCACCGCCATGGCCGCCGCTGATGCGGCCCAATGCCTCATGCTCTGGATGGCGGCCCCAACCGAAGCCGCTATCCGTTCACTCCTCCGCACGGCCACTTCTCCCAGCTTAGTCTGCCATTTGCAGCAACTGTCGCTCTGGTACGGCTCATTGCCATAGGAGGCTCTACCGATCCGAAGATCACCGCGCTTCTCGAAGTCGAGGGCAGGACCCCAAAAATCCTTCTTTTTGCTGATTGGATCTTGGATTCTAACAGTCCTTTGATCCTAAAGAACATGTTGTGCCTCCGTAACACGTAATTAGTTCTGGTATTCCCACATATGGATATGGGTTTGGTTGCTGTTGCAGAGATTGTTGTTACTCATCTAATTGCAGAGGTGGGAAATTACTGCTCTGATGCGCAGTTGCAGAAAAAGGCAGGAGTTACTAGTAGCTATACTGTAGCTAGGTACCAGAGTAGAGTGAAGTGCATCGTAGGTCCTTGGACTATTTCGATGGTCTCACATAAGTCCTTAAACTATGAAAAGTGTCATCCAGGTCCTTAAAAATCATTGAAGTGTAATAAGTGTATATATGTGACACCTTCAAAATTGTTCAAGGACTAATGTAATACCTTTGAAATAGTTTGAGGACCAGGATAACACACATATTGCACTTTATGGACCTGGATAACAATTTTCATAGTTCGAGGACCTACGTGACACCTCTGAAACAGTTCGAGGACCTATGATGCATTTCACTCACCATAGTACTATACTTTATGTTTTCCCTACAAACACATTGAAGCCTAGAGTATCAAACACTCACGTGTGTATCGCGAGTCTCCAGGATATATATCCAACTGACTCATCATATTTCACATGGTAGCATCATTCACCACTCAATTACGTACATTTACCAAATAATTGGAGAGGATGCGTGGCGCACATCCTTAGCTCCATATATATTATACTTCTACCTCAAGTTTGCTCTTGTGCATATTTCTTTCCACCTAAGTAAGATGTCATATCTGGCCTTTAGTTACACCACTTCTTTGTTAAAATCGTAGGAATGAGAGGGATTGGGAATTCGTCTGCAATATTGATTCTATAGAAGACAACAATTCGCAAACCAATACCTAGGTCCAGGGATGAAACGTTCTGAGGCTGAAAAAGTTCAGGTAGGCGCTACAGAGAACCCAGTTTTGCATACGGCTGTTCTACGGAGGCAAGAAGACAACGTCAACTGGCTAACTCAGATTTTAGGAGGGTTAAAACACACTTTACCCAGTGCCTAGTTGTGTGATTCAGATTTTCCTAAATAAGTTGGTATGCAGTGTACATATAACTCGGTCAAATAACATTTCTTAAAAAATCAGATAGAGCTTTGATTTTCTGTTCTATTCTGGACCATTGGTGATGTTGTAACATTCATATATGTAATATTTTCCTTAATATTTTAAGATACCATTGGTGACCGTTACTAACTCCATCCACTTGAAATCATCTTTCACCTATCTCCCTTATAAACTAAATAACGAGAGACGATACAAGTCCTAAATCCCTATACACAGTCTAATTCCTTAATACAAGTTTCCTTTCTCCACATTGCTTCTTTTTTAGGATCAGGTGCATATGAAGGGTAATCTTCTGATGAAGCGCGGCACTCACATGCGAGTGTTGAGCATCACTTAATCTTGATCTGCTCCTCCGTATCTCCGTCTGAGATAGTAGTGGCCAGCTGTTTGCATCGACATCGGTGATGTAGCCGGCCAGTAACACCCCGCCGGCTTGGCCTATAGGATTTTGACGAAGGATGAAATACAAAAGCACAACAGAAATTTATTGATCAAGGTGCCTCTCATTCGTTTTTTTTTTACTTTATGGTGCGGCATGGTGAAGTGCTAACCTGAGTGTCAGCAATGATCTCTCATGACTGTAGCAACGATACTATTTCCTCATTAAAATATAATCTCTTTTCAAAGAAAATACATTTTTCCTTCATATTTCTGCATGTGCTGATTTGAGCAAAAGTAGTAGTTCTGTTATTGCATATTTATTCTCATTTTATAAGTTGTTTCTCTGTCAACCTAAAGATCTTGTGCACATGATTGGTAAGGTGGTTCCAACCTGTACCATAGGTCACTGTATTTCAAGATTTTATTTCTAGCGGAGTCATCCATCATGTACCTACCCTAGGAGCTAAATAAACGAGAGATGATAGAGATCTTTTACTCCTTGAATTGAACATCTTACTTCGTCCATCACCTTTATTTCTTACATTCATGTAACTCATCCTACTTCAACTCGTTTGCTAGACTTCCTAATTACTCGTAGCTAGGTACTATGCTTATCATGTAGACAAGTTTTCACATGCCTACTGCAGGTCCCATCATCATGAGTGTGGATTTTCCATGACACATGCATCTTGTTTTCAATGGAATCATCACTCACTTACATACCTTTATCAAATAATGAGAGAGGACGCATGACACATGCATTCTGAATTCCATAAATACTATACTTCCTCCTCCTGTTTGCTCTTATTTTTTTTCGAAAAGGAGGATTACCCCCGACCTCTGCATCACGTGGTGCATAAAGCCATACCTGATTGCTCTCATGAATCTCTCTCTCCCACCTAAACACGTACAATATCGAACCTTTTCTTTAGTTGCTTCGCTTATTGATTACTTCATTTTTATTGTGGGGAGATTCTAAGTTATTAGTGTGAACGAGAGGTATTGGGAAATTCGTAGCTACTGTGTCATGGGATAGGATAACAATGTTTTTGTCTTTGATCCCAACTGAGTACATTTGCTTTGGCGTGATTAGATCAAAAGTACCTTCAGGATTGGTGCAAGGTAGCTTTTGAACGGGATGTACAGACACAAGTCCTTGTGCAGGTGGGACCATGACTTGCTGCTTATAAAATAGTACTACCTCAGATCCATAATAAGTGACGCAGTTTTGAACTAACCCCAGATCAAAACTGTGAGTGAACACAATATGGATCAACACCAACCTTTTGATGTTATATAAGCAAAGAGATTCTTCTACTACATTTCTTTTCAGTTTGTGAACGAAAGCCCTTGGTATTTCTGATACGACATTGTTCAGTTTGTGAAAACCAGGACGTGCCACCAAAGCAAGAAACTTATGAATCAAATATAAATGATACATTCAAACATGTCAAGTTTGTGAGCATAAAAAAGTTCGAGGGAAGCTCTCCTGCTATGTTATTTGCGGAAATGAAACTATAACAAGGAAATGAATAATATAAGAAGCTTTAAATTATCCTTTGTTGCCACAAATTAAGAAAACGTACACGCATATCAGGGGAATGAAAAATAAAGTATGACTTCTCTAAAGATGTTACATAAAAGCATGAAGTAAATTTCAGGTATTTGGCTGTATCCTGACTGCGGCATATTCTCACATCCCCTTTTAGCCTCTATCATGAAGCCATAAAAACACTTATGCATCAAGTTTTCTACTAAAACGAATCTCAGGTTTCCTTGCTTTTTTTGTATACTAAAGATGAATGACAAATAATTGATGTTCTTCTTGTAAACTCGAATAAAAAACTACCAATACTTAATTTAAAGGCTGGAAAATATGCACTGACTTGTGACCTATATGTTACGCAAATTAAATTTCTGTTTGCATACCACTTACCTAGTACTATTAGCTAGCTCGATCAGCACTTGTGGACTTGTAGTGCAAGCGGGGGCGGCTGATGGGGTGTTTGTTTCCAGGGACTTTTTTGTGTAGGGACTAGAAAAAGTCTCCCTCAGAGACTTTTTTACCAAACGGGAGGGACTTTTAGGGACTAAACTAGGCATTTGAGACTAAATGAAGAAGACTCTCAAGGAGAGTCTTTTTGAGACTTTTGGGACTTTTCCAACAATGCTCCTCCATGCACCCATTGACCCGCCACCCCATGGTGTTGTTTGATTGTTATTTTTCTATATACTAGGAGCAACATGGTAATTTAATAACCTTTAGGAAGGGACTAGGGACTTTTTAGTCTCTAGAAAAGAACAGGAAATGACTTTTTAGTTGGGACTAGAAAAAGTCTTAGGACTAGAGAACCAAACACCACCTGAGTGTTGTGGGCTAGCTCGCTGCCTCCACAACACACGTGCTGTGCGGGCTAGACAAAGCTACCAGTTGACGCCCCTACAACCATCCCGAGCCGGCCGCTGAAAGGAGAGGTAATTAGAGGAGGCTCACTGGTACTCGGCAGCAGGCACCATAGGCCAGAGTGGGCATGGGCACCCTAAGAAAGGATAGAGATCACCATCACTGTTGACCCACAGAAGGAGCTCTTGGCGGCTAGGTCCGTCAGGGAAAAACCAAGAGGATCAAATTTCACATAACATAAATTGTCACGGGTAAACTTACATACGGAGATGAGATTTTTGGCAATATTAGGGGATAAAGGAATAGGGCGTAGATAAAAGGGCTTGGAGGGAGATGGGCAGTATCGACAGCTAGCACGGGAAGGCGAGAGGCATCGTCGACGATGATATGATGAGTACAAGGAGCTAACAGAGAATGATAAGAGGATTGTTGAAACCAGGAGCACATACAAGCTCTAGGTCACGGCAACAATGGCGAGAGGAGGACGATGACTTGGATGTTTTGTGTTGCGTACTGTGTTGCAGCTTTTCCCGTTTTCATTCCTCTTATTTGTACTGAACTTACAAAGGGAGAGATCAATCACGCCTGCGAGCTTACCGGTCGTGCCATCTCACGACGCTCGCCTTGCGGGTGATGCACGCGTGCCGCGTGCTATGCTGCATGTCATCTCATGCAACTCCAACGGCCGCGCCAAGCTAGCTACCTACTAACTAAAACTACCAGGCCACATCCAGTGTACATGCACACGTTGACATGGCCGTTTATTTTGCTAACTGAAAAGAGAAGCTAACCTAGCTACTGAAGCGGGTGAGGAACTACAAGTTCAACAAGGATAGGGTACCTGGATCCCCAGTGACACAAGAGACACCGCCTGTGTCCATTATCCACTCAATGTTGGAGGGGAAGGCCGATCCGTAGCTGGAGCGGCGTGGTACATGGCTGCAGCATCCCACCCGTGAGGAGGAGCTTCATAGGGTGCAGGAGCAGGGGGCGCCGGGGCAGTCTTAAACAACAGCGGGTATGCCTGCGTAGGCATGCCGGGACGGGGGCCGAGGATGCCGGCGGAATTTGGAGGGCTCCAGGGAGTGCGCGGAGGAGGGAAAGGCAGTGCCATCGTTGCGAAGTACCCAAGCAATGCTGGGCCCCGGCGCCGCGACCGGCGGGGCATCACCACGTCCACACCCGGCAGGATGGTTGCGACCGGCTCCGAGTTGGTCACCATGCCCGTTCCCACCATTGGGGGCGCGATCGCCGGCACGGTCGCCGCCGCGAGCACCGCCACGGTCGCCGCACTCATCATGGTGTACAACGAGGACTTGCGCCCCCTCGTCGCGCGTGCTTGTCCAAGGAGAGCTCGGCGAGGACAACTTGCGACGACACCTGGTTTAACTTCGGCAAGCGCACGATGGGCGGCTAGCCCCTGAAGACTGCGGCAGTAGTCGTTGATGCCGAGGTCACCCGAAGTTCCTGGCCGAGATGCATCGCTTTCTCGGCCTCATTGTCCAGAAAATACTCATGGAACCATGACCAGATCATGAAGGCGGTCGAGCCGGCCGGCGCGGCAACGTCGAGAAGGCCCCCCTCGTTGGTAGAGAACAACCAAAGAACGACGGTGTTGTTGTCGTCGCGCCAGGTGTGATCACCCATCCGGCGAGCCGAGACCGCCCGGACGCCCTCCGCGTGATAACGCGCGGGCATGAGGTTGATGTTGTTTCTCGATCGCGCCGGCAACGCTGGACGGAAGAGTTGAGTTGGGGTTGGAGGAGGATGGCAGGGTTTCAGTGTTGGGTGAGAGGGTGGCAAGAGGAAGGCCGGCGGGGTTGGAATTGTCGATGGAGCCAGAGGCATCAACGGTGGCCGGAGCGTGACGGCATGGCAGTACGGCAGGGAGGGTTGCGTCGGCGGCGGCTTGATCGGCATCAGCCTCGTGCGGTGGGGAAGAGGTAGGAGTAACGTAAAGTTTCTCTGTAGGCCGAGCTACATGGAACCTCTTATGTTCAGCCCTCCAACATTGCTTTGAGATCTGTACTCTTCAACTAACTTACAATAAGAAGATTTTTCTTTTTTGTTTCTCTCAAATGAAAGAACATATAGACTTCAAACTTTGCAGATCAAACAAACTTTACAACTTCAATGTGTGAAAAAACTTTCAGATTTTTTGGACCGACATAAATATACAAAATGAGGATTTTTTGATTAAAAATAATAATTTTTACCATTTAAAATGCATGAAAAAATCTGAAAGTTTTTTCCCACATAGTAATAAGAATGTTTTGTTGTCCTGGAAAGTTTGAAGTTTATACGTTGTTTCATTTGAGAGAAACAAAAATGACAAATATACCTGCACGAATCATGATGTAAAAATGGATGGCTAAAATAAGGGGTACCACGTAGCTCAAGCTACACAAAACCACACTCTAGGAGTAACCATCGCTCTGATTACCAAACTGGATAGTGAATCTCGTGATAGTATTGCCTTAGCCATTACTGTTACATATACATGTGCAGCCCTACATCCAGGGCACAATCCCAAGAGGTGGCGCTAGACTAGGGGAGGTCCTGGAAACTAGGACTGCTAGTTACAACAATCAACAAGATATATATCACATGTGTACAGAGGTAATGTGACAACCTAACAGCAGGTCCGTCGGAAGAGCGGGCAGGTTTCCCCTATGCCGGCGATACCGATTGACCTGATGCCTTTGGCCGGCTAACGGCGGCTTCATCCACTCTCCCATCACCATGAGGCTGGTTTCCAGACCTGCACAACCTCCCGCTCGTCGCGAACCATCTCACCGGCACCGTCAACTCTGTGATGCCGTTTGACTTGGCTCAACTGCCTCGACCTCAGCATGAACCAGCTCCAGAGCCGATCCTGTCGTGCATCTTCACATTGCCGCCCTTCGTGCTCCAGCTTAGCGCAACCTCATGGCCGGAGAGCGCGCTGGGCACGGTGTTGCTGCGCCGCTGTTCTCCGGTCGCCAACGTCAAATAGATTGGCAGCCGATGGTGTGTGCGTGAATACTTGCCGGGTGAGCCTGATGCGGTTGTGGGGAGAATTGAAGAGAGCTAGGCGTGGGTGGCCGATTCGGACGGTGGAAGCTGAGCACAGAGGGCTCACACGCACACGAGCTGTTTGTGGAAATGTCAAGGCAAACTTCTGTTGCGCTGAAGCGATTTTTGCAGGGGGGAAACCAAAACGAAAACTAGCACAAAAAACCCACCTACGTGGGATGCCAAATCAGCATCAAATTTGATGGAGGGGTGTAAATTGGGGTCAATTGTTGCACATGGGGTGAAATATGGCACAAAGGTGTAAAATGGAGTAATAAATTAGGGGTTTTCTCAAAATTGGGAAAATTCTTCCGTTTTTTGTGAATCTTGGGTTAGAAAATTGGAATTAACTCTTTTATAAACACATTTTGCGAAAAGTCTGGAATGCAGTGTGAAATGGCCAAAGACCAGATGTTGAAGTGGTTATGATCTGCTTAATGCAGATGATTTCTTTCATATCAATGGAAGTGATTTGATTTAACATGGATATATTTCCCTTGGTGATATTTATTCACTTTTGAAAGTATTGCAAGACGGAGATGCACTACTAGGGAAAAGCCTAGCAGCAGTGCGGGTTCTAGGTATATGAGTAGCGCGGGGACCGACGCTACTAATAAGGCGCTACAGCTAACCCGTCGCAGCAGCGCGTGCATGCCCGCGCTTTGGCCGGACGCGCTACTGCCACTACTAGGGAAAAGCCTATACACAGAATCTTACCAGCAGCGCGCTTTAAAATCAGGCGCTGCTACTAAGTAGCAGTAGCGCGGGTTTTTAAACCTCACTACTACTAAGTTGATAGCAGTAGCGCTGGTTTTTTACCCTCGCTACTACTAAGCGGTCTCTACCGTGCCCCCCGGGACATGCCATAGTAGTAGCGCGGGTTTTTAACCCTCGCTACTACTAAGTTGATAGCAGTAGCGCTGGTTTTTACCCCTCGCTACTACTAAGCGGTCTCTACCGTGCCCTTGGGCCATGCCATAGTACTACCGAGGGTTATAAACCCACGCTACTACTAAGTTTTTACCCCTCGCTACTACTAAGAGGTCTCAACCGTGCCCCTCCGGGACATGCCATAGTAGTAGCGAGGGGTAAAATCCCTCGCTACTACTAAAGGTCCCATTTTGAAACTCTACCCCCCCCCCCCGTGGATCGCCTTTTCGGTTTTGTAAAAAGCAAAAGAAAATGATAAAAACTTCAAAAATTAAAATCCTTCGAGATGTAGTTATGTTACTACATCTACTAGTTAGAAAAATTTAAAAACTTAAATTTGGACATGTTTTGCAAAAAGTGTAGGGAAATGTAAAACGGCTATAACTTTTGCATACGATGTTAGAAAAAAACGTATACTATAGCAAAATGTTTCAAAAATTAAAATCCTTCGAGATGTAGTTATGTTACTACATCTACTAGTTAGGAAAATTTAAAAACTTAAATTTGGACATGTTTTGCAAAAAGTGTAGGGAAAATGTAAAATGGCTATAACTTTTGCATACGATGTCAGAAAAAAACGTATAATATATCAAAATGTTCAGCATGAAAATCCGCATACGATGGAGACCGCCTACGGCCTGTTTGCAAATTTTTAGAATCCTCAAATTCTAAAAGGAAAAAAAGTTATGCTCAAATTTCATTTTTTTTATTTTGGTCAAATCTGGTCAAAGTGTGGTCAAACTACTTATTCAAGAAGTATTAGTGTTACTAAATAATTATTCAAGAATATTAGCGTTACTAAATAATTATTTCAGTTTTTTGGAATTTTGGTCAAATCTGGTCAAACTGTGGTCAAACTTTGGTCAAAATGTGGTCAAACTCCTTATTCAAGAAATATTAGTGTTACTAAATAATTATTGTTTTTAGAACAATAGTTTTAAACTCAAACAGCGAAATGTGTGACTTCATGCTCAAGCTAAACTCCCGAGGGTTAATAGGATTGACATCTGACTATTGTTAGGAAAACAACAAGTGCAGACTTGGAATCGAGGAAGAATAGAACCCGGAAGTTAAGCGTGCTCAGGCTGGAGTAGTGAGAGGATGGGTGACCGTTCGGGAAGTTAGATGATTTGGAATGATGAGGGGTGATTAGAGATTAAATTGAGCAGCGATGAGAGTGATTAGAGATTAGAGGTTAAAATAATTCAGAAATTTGAAAATTCACGCAAAAAATTCGGAAAAAAATTCCGCGAGTTAGTAGTAGTAGTAACGGACGTAGTAGTATCGCGGGTGGCACCCGCGCTGCTGCTATACGTTAGCTGTAGCGCCTTATTAGTAGCGCCGCCCCCCGCGCTGCTGCTAGGCTTTTCCCTAGTAGTGTGCTACTGTCACGCTGGTGCTAACTTTTCTCTACTCGCTACTGCTAATTTTAATAGTTTTTTTATTTTTTTCTGCATATTTGTTTTGTATTTGAACATGCTTTATACAAGAATCTTTAGCAGATACAAATGTCATCATGATACACATACAAATGGCTGCGAGACCACAAATGTAATCATAGCATATACATACAGATAGTCTCATCATAATCATCATCCAACACAAAGTGGTATCTCGTCATCATCTCGAAAATAGCGATACATGCAAGTCTCGACTACTTGCAACTATAATGTCATCCATCTAAACAATGGTATACGCGAGAAGAGCTATCACTATGAGTGAGAGCCGAACTATGCAGTACATGAGGCGGCGGTTACGAGTCCTCTCTCGCGCTAGCGTGAACCTCTAGTAACTAGCTTCTCCTTCTTGTCTGCTTTTGAAGCCTTTATGGCTGGCGCCCGAGACCCCATTCACTTGCGCCTGACACTCATGCCACTCGTTGTACACCCCCGAAACCTTCCCTTTGTACACGACATAGCACTGCCATCTCGCCATCAAGAAACTAGGTACCTGTTAGAGATGCATCTTCATCAAGAGGATGTACAATCATATGCAACAAAATATACTAGAGCAATACGAAAAAGAAAGAGTTAGCAACTACATGCAACATACAGTATGCAAACTAATTAACAAGAGGTATGCATGTCAACGTACCCAAACTAACAAAGTAGCGTTACGTAAGTTCGGCAGGACCGTGGACATCACAAAGTTTCATCGCCACAGAAAGTATACAAGTTCAACCGACACATATCATCATCATCGGCATCGTAAATCACTAGAAGTTCCATCCTTCCATATCATCGAGGATGGACCCTAGCTTCTTGAACGGCGTGAGGTCATGACGTTGCATGCCTATGCGAGTTGGGACGTCAGCTCGTGATATAGGGCCGTGGTGGAACATCCCCTTCTCATCGACGACTTCTTTCATGATGATCGTCGCAATGTCCCTTTGGATGCGAAAGAAGTCATCTCTAAGTTTATAATCCGCTTCTCCATGAGATTCTACCCACTTGTGGATATGATCATCATTTCTGCTTGTCATGCGAAGCTTTTGGTGATCCGTGCTAAACTCAATCATGAGATGGAGGATGTAGAATCCATCTTTCTTGCTTGGTTTTGGGACATGGATGCAGCAGAAGTTAGTTTTATGCGCGAAACCCATCTTCTTGTTCCTTTGTTTCCCGATCCGCATGTGGCCACCTCTAATGATGAAGCCTTGGAGAGCATCATCTAGAATATTCATTATGAGGGTGTAGTCCTTCTTCTCGTAGTCTTTGGAAGGGTCGAAATACACGGCGTGGGAGACTCGCGGGTAAAGAACGATAAGGATGGCGCGCCCGTTGCTGCAGGGAAAAGACACCTCAAATTATTATCCATATGAGCGAGAAGGAATGATTGAAATGTACGAAAGGGTTGTCCGGAACTTACTTACTTTGGATGATAAGGCAGGAGGACAATTTCCTGGTCCTTATTCTGTACCATGAAGTTTTGGAGGTAGTCCCTAGCAGTTTCACGCTCAAATTCGCCGAGACTCAAGAAAGACTCGTGCATGTAGTACGGATCCGCCACACAGATTTGCGAGACTTCTTCTCTCTTCATGATGAAGCTCATATGTAGCGCAAAAAGGCGGACGATTGTAAAATCGAGCCGCCTTGTCAGAAACATCTCAAAGATATGGTCAAACAGCAGGAAGAACACCTCCGCGGACCGTGTGTCGACGTAGCACTTCCCCTCAGGCACACGAGCCGCGTATGTCGGATATCCTAGTCCTTCAAGGCTAGTAGGCTTTTCTCAGTCGACAACACATGGTCGTGCAGTCTCTTGAGATCCCCTAATTGTGCCTACAGCGGTTTCGGCGGTAGCATCGGCTCGCCCGTGAGATGGAACATAGCCACACCTTTCACGGGTACACGCTCTTCAGAATCCATCGTCTGGCTGCTATGTGCTCTGGCTTGTTTGGAGGCAGCTATCGTCCCCGATCTCTTCCTCTCCTTTTTCTTGGGCACACCTTCCAGACCCTTCCTTAACCCCTGCCCCAGTGTTCCCGGGCTAAGCATTGTACGACCCCCAGCTTGTTGAGCCTGTGTTGAGGCGGCATCTTCAGGCGTGTCCTGTGAGGATTTCATGAAGATAGACTTTTTGCAATCCCTGCTACGACCTTCCTGCCCGGGCAGATCATCCATATCCTCATTAGCATGCTGATAGCCCGATTCGTCATATGGTTGACTCATCATATCTAAGTCACACTTATACACATTTGTATTGAGGAACCCCATTGGGTCAACCTCCGTCTCATCATCCATTATGTGTTCTACATGACTGATTACATCAGCCAGTACTATTGCATCCCCTTCATCACGTCGTCCGCCGCTCTCAGCCGGCACTACCGGAGCTGGTAATTGCGTAGGCGGGGTGGTGGTCTCCGCACATGCTTGTTGATGTGTGGTTATTGGTGTGCTCTCGGCCGGCTCCAAACGAATAAGATTCTTCGGCCATAGCAGCACCCAACCGCTGCGGGGTCTCGTCGTCCTCTCCCACATGTTGTACTGGGGGATCATCCCACGGTTGTTCTATGTTATCATCCCGGTCGGGGAACTTGAATCTCTTGTGCAACTTCGTCAGGAGCAACTGCGTCAAATGTTGTTTACTCCTTAAGTCATCGTCGTTGATGCGCGCACATTCCCGTAGGATGCATCCTACTTGGTTCCCATAGCACTTGTGAGGTTCTTCCGGCTCTAATGGCTCAAACTTGCCAGGTGCCATCTTTGTGATCACCAGTCGTCCAATCCCTAGTTTGTTAGGTTTTCGTATCCTCTGCTGCTTCTTCTTCTTCTTTTCGGTAGCGGCATCGGCGCCGGTAACTTCCCCGCCGGTATCTTCCCCGCCGGTACTTTCCACGCCGCTAACGGTCTCGGCGCCGCCATCGGTGCCGGCGCCGTCGGTGTCGATGTAGGCGTTAGTATGATCATCGAGGCCGACCTGCAATCCTTGACTTTGCAACAATCTCGTCTTAGCAGTCAAATAGTCGAGGTACTCTTGTTCACCCTCATAATCCATATCGTCTGCATCTTGGTCAGAAGGCCCAGTTTCTTCGTTGTTCGACATGTTTCCTATGATTAAGTCTCCTCGTTTAATTATAAAACTATGAAAAAAAATGAGAAATGACATAAAAAAGAAATCTATATTTGCCGGAATGTCGTTTCCCAGTAACTCCCAACACTCGATATGCCTACTTTCTAGCACAAATCATGCCAAAATTCATGGAAAATTTTGGCATGACCTTTGCTAAAAAATGGACATATCGAGCGCCTGAAATTCACCGGAACGGAAATGAATCAACATTCCGGTGTAACATAGGCCACTCGAATCATTTACCCTGCACATAATCATCATGTCCAAATGACATGTCCAAATTCCAAATATGACATGTCCAAAACATCACATGTCCACATATCACATGTCCACTTCAAATTTGCATATAAAAGGAAGATATATATAGAATTTGAATAAAAAAACATAGCTAAATTCATAACTAAATATATAACCTAATTAACCATCTGCCCTATCTAAAACCTAAGTAAATTAACCAAAAAACCTAGCTACCAGAGAGAGGAGGAGTGGTGGGGGGCTTACAGAGGGTGCATGCCCGACGACGGCCGAGGTTGGGAGGGGTCAGGGTCGGGGTTGAGCGCCGGGGCCGGAGCCGGGGTCGGGGTTGGGGCCGGGGCCGTGGGCGAGCGCCGGGTGTTGGGGAACGTAGCAGAAATTCAAAATTTTCTACGCATCACCAAGATCAATCTATGGAGAAGTCTACCAACGAGGGAAGGAGAGTGCATCTACATACCCTTGTAGATCTCTACGCGGAAGCGTTCAAGAGAACGGGGTTGATGGAGTCGTACTCGTCGTGATCCAAATCACCGATGATCCTAGTGCCGAACGGACGGCACCTCCGTGTTCAACACACGTACAGCCCGGTGATGTCTCCTACGCCTTGATCCAGCAAGGGGAGAAGGAGAGGTTGGGGAAGACTCCATCCAGCAGTAGCACGACGGCGTGGTGGTGGTGGAGGAGCGTGGTACTCCAACAGGGCTTCACCAAGCACCGCAAGAGACGAGGAGGGAGAGGGGTAGGGCTGCGCCAAGAAGGAGATGAACTCATCTGTTGGCAGCCCCAAGTCCTCAAGTATATATAGGGGAGAGGGAGGGGTGCGCCCCACCTAGGGTTCCACCCTAGGGGCGGCGGCCAGCCCCAATCCCATCTAGGGTGGCGGCCAAGTGGAGGGGGGAGAGGGAGGCGCACCAGGCATGGGCCTTAAGGCCCATCCGCCCTTAGGGTTTGCCCCCTCTTCCCCTTAGGCGCATGGGCCTTGGTGGGGAGGCGCCCCAGCCCACTTAGGGGCTGGTCCCTTCCCACTATTGGCCCATGTAGGCCTCCGGGGCTGGTGGCCCCACTTGGTGGACCCCCGGACCCCTCCGGTGGTCCCGGTACACTACCGGTGATGCCCGGAACACTTCCGGTGGCCAAAACCATACTTCCTATATATTAATCTTTACCTCCGGACCGTTCCGGAACTCCTCGTGATGTCCGGGATCTCATCCGGGACTCCGAACAACATTCGGTAACCACGTATATCTATTCCCTATAACCCCAGCGTCATCGAACCTTAAGTGTGTAGACCCTACGGGTTCGGGAGTCATGCAGACATGGCCGAGATAACTCTCCGGCCAATAACCAACAGCTGAATTTGGATACCCATGTTGGCTCCCACATGTTCCACCATGATCTCATCGGATGAACCACGATGTCGAGGATTCAATCAATCCCGTATACAATTCCCTTTGTCTAGTGGTACGATACTTGCCCAAGATTCGATCGTCGGTATCCCGATACCTTGTTCAATCTCGTTACTGGCAAGTCTCTTTACTCGTTCTGTAACACATCATCCCGTGATCAACTCCTTGGTCACATTGTGCACATTATGATGATGTTCTACCGAGTGGGCCCAGAGATACCTCTCCGTTTACACGGAGTGACAAATCCCAGTCTCGATTCGTGCCAACCCAATAGACACTTTCAGAGATACCTGTAGTGTACCTTTATACCCACCCAGTTACGTTGTGACGTTTGGCACACCCAAAGTATTCCTACGGTATCCGGGAGTTGCACAATCTCATGGTCTAAGGAAATGATACTTGACATTAGAAAAGCTTTAGCATACGAACTACACGATCTTTGTGCTAGGCTTAGGATTGGGTCTTGTCCATCACATCATTCTCCTAATGATGTGATCCCGTTATCAACGACATCCAATGTCCATGGTCAGGAAACCGTAACCATCTATTGATCAACGAGCCAGTCAACTAGAGGCTTACTAGGGACATGGTGTTGTCTATGTACCCACACATGTATCTGAGTTTCCTATCAATACAATTCTAGCATGGATAATAAATGATTATCATGAACAAGGAAATATAATAATAACCAATTTATTATTGCCTCTAGGGCATATTTCCAACAGTCTCCTACTTGCACTAGAGTCAATAATCCAATTCGCATCGATATGTGATTAACACTCAAGGTCACATCCCCATGTGACTAACACCCAAAGAGTTCTGGGTTTGATCATGTTATGCTTGTGAGAGAGGTTTCAGTCAATGGGTCTGCAGCATTCAGATCCGTATGTACTTTGCAAATTTCTTTGTCATCTTGTATATGAAACTACTACACTACATTTGGAGCCATTTCAAATAACTGTTCTACTTGGAGCTATTCTAAATTGTTGCTCCATTATATGTATCCGGTATCTCTACTCAGAGCTATCCGGATAGGTGTTAAGCTTGCATCGACGCAACTCTTTACGTCGAACTCTTTATCACCTCCATAACCGAGAAACATATCCTTATTCCTCTAAGGATAATTTAGACCGCTATCTGGTGATCTACTCCTAGATCACCTTTGTACCCTCTTGCCAAATATGTGGCAAGGCACACATCAGGTGTGGTACTCAGCATGGCATACCGTATGGAGCCTATGACAAAAGCATAGGGGACGACCTTCGTCCTTCCTCTTTCTTCTGTCGTGGTCGAGCTTTAAGTCTTAACTTCATACCTTACAACTCAGGCAAGAACTCCTTCTTTGACTGATCCATCTTGAACACCTTCAAGATCATGTCAAGGTATGTGCTCATTTGAAAGTACCATTAAGCGTTTTGATCTATCCATATAGATCTTGATGCTCAATGTTCAAGTAGCTTAACCCAGGCTTTCCATTGAAAAATACTTTCCAAATAACTCTGCATGCTTTCCAGAAATTCTACATCATTTCCGATCAACAATATGTTAACAACATATACTCATCGGAAATTCTATAGTGCTCCCACTCACTTCTTTGGAAATACAAGTTTCTCATAAACTTTGTATAAACCCAAAATCTTTGATCATCATCAAAGCGTATATTCCAACTCTGAAATGCTTACTCCAGTCCTTAGAAGGATTGCTAGAGCTTTGCATACTTGTTAGCATCTTTCAGGATTGTTAAAACCTTCTGGTTGTATCACATACAACCTTTCCTCAAGAAAATCGTGAGGAAACAATGGTTTTTTTTGACATCCTATCTGCAAGATTTCATAAATAATGCAGTGACTGCTAATATAATTCCAACAGACTCTTAGCATCGCTATGAGTGAGAAAGTCTCATCGTAGTCAACTCCTTGAACTTGTCGGAAAACATCTTAACGACAAGTCGAGCTTTCTTAATGGTGATACTTACCATCATTGTCCGTCTTCCTTTTAAAATCCATATGTACCTAACAGCCTTACGACCATCAAGTAGTTCTTCCAAAGTCTACACTTTGTTTTCATATATGGATCCTCTCTCGGATTATATGGCCTCGAGCCATTTTGGAATCCAGGCCCACCATCGCTTCTCCATAGCTCGTAGGTTCATTGTTGTCTAGCAACATGACTTCCAAGACAGGATTACGTACCACTCTGAAGTAGTACGCATCCTTGTCATCCCACGAGGTTTGGTAGTGACTTGATCTGAAGTTTCATGATCACTATCATAAGCTTCCACTTCAATTGGTGTAGGTGCCACAGGAACAACTCCCTGTGCCCTGCCACACACTAGTTGAAGAGCGGTTCAATAACCTCATCAAGTCTCCACCATCCTCCCACTCAATTCTTTCGAGAGAAATTTTTCCTCGAGAAAGGACCCGATTCTAGAAACAATCCCTTATTGCTTTCGGATCTGAGACAGGAGGTATACCCAACTGTTTTGGGTGTCCTAGGAAGATGCATTTATCCACTTTGGGTTCAAGCTTATGAGCCTAAAACTTTTTCACATAAGCGTCGTAGCCCCAAACTTTTAAGAAATGACAGCTTAGGTTTCTCTAAACCATAGTTCATACGGTGTCATCTCATCGGAATTACGTGGTGCCCTATTTAAAGTGAATGTGGTTGTCTCTAATGCCTAACCCATAAACTATCGTGGTAATTCAATAAGAGACATCATGGTATGCATCATATCCAATAGGGTGCAGTTATGATGTTCGGACACACCATCACACTATGGTGTTCTAGGATGTATTAGTTGTGAAACAATTTCCACAATGTCTTAATTCTATGCCAAACTCGTAATTCAGATATTCATCTCTATGATCATATCATAGATCTTTTAACGACGATCTTTCAACTTCACCCTGAAATTACTTGAACCTTTCAATAATTCAGACTTGTGATTCATCAAGTAAATATACTCAACATCTACTCAAATCATCTGTGAAGTAAGAACATAACGATATCCACGACACGCCTCAGCACTCATTGGACTGCACACATCAAAATGTATTACTTCCAGCAAGTTGCTTTCTTGTTCCATCTTACTGAAAACGAGGCTTTTCAGTCATCTTGCCCATGTGGTATGATTTGCATGTCTCAAGTGATTCAAAATCAAGTGAGTCCAAACGATCCATCTGTATAGAGTTTCTTCATGCATATCTACCAACAAACATGGTTCGCATGTCTCAATCCTTTCAAAAATGAGTGAGTCCAAAGATCCATCAACATGGAGCTTCTTCATGCGTTTTATACCAATATGACTCAAATTGCAGTGCCACATTTGTGTGGTACATCATTACTATCTTATACCTTTGGCATGAAAATGTGTATCATTACGATCGGGATGGTATTATTCAAATAAACAGAGTAACCATTATTCTCCTTAAATGAATAACCGTATCGCGATAGACATAATCCAATCATGTCTATGCTCAACGCAAACACCAAATAACAATTATTTAGGTTTTAATACCAATCTCGATGGTAGAGGGAGCGTATGATATTTGATCAACCTTGGAAATACTTCCAACACATATCGTCATCTCACCTTTTAGCTAGTCTCCGTTTATTCTGTAGCCTTTTGTTTCGAGTTACTAACACTTAGCAACCGAACCGGTATCTAATACCCTGGTGCTACTAGGAGTACTAGTAAAGTACACATTATAATGCATATCCAATATAGTTCTGTCGACCTTGCCAGCCTTCTCATCTACCAAGTATCTAGGGTGGTTCTGCTTCAGTGACTGTTCCCCTTATTACAGAAGCACTTAGTCTCGGGCTTGGGTTCAACTTTGGGTTTCTTCACTAGAACAGCAACTGATTTGTTGTTCCATGAAGTATCCCTTTCTTGCCCTTTCCCTTCTTGAAACTAGTGGTTTTACTAACCATCAACGATTGATGCTCCCTTTTGATTTCTACTTTCGCTGTGTCACGAATAGCTCAAGGATCATATCTATCCCTGATATGTTATAGTTCATCACGAAGCTCTAGTAGCTTGGTGGTAGTGACTTTGGAGAACCATCACTATCTCATCTGGAAGATCAACTCCCACTCGATTCAAGCGATTGTTGTACTCAGACAATCTGAGCACAAGCTCAAGATTGAGCTTTTCTCCCTTATTATGCAGGCTAAGAAAATCGTCGGAGGTCTTATACCTCTTGACGTGGGCACGAGCCTGAAATCCCAATTTCAGTCCTTGGAACATCTCATATGTTCTGCAATGTTTCAAAAACGTCTTTGGTGCCTCAATTCTAAACCATTTAGCATTACGCACTGAACTATCATGTAGTCATCAAAACGTGTATGTCAGATGTTCGCAACATCCACAGACGACGTTCGAGGTTCAGCACACTGAGAGGTGCATTAAGGACATATGCCTTCTACTGTCTGCATAATTGCTACTATCAACTTTCAACTAATTTTTTCTCTAGGAACATATTAAACAGTAGAACTGAAGCGCGAGCTACGACATAATTTGCGAAGACCTTTTGACTATGTTCAGGATAATTAAGTTCATCTTATGAACTCCCACTCAGATAGACATCCCTCTAGTCATCTAAGTGATACATGATCCGGATCAACTAGGCCGTGTCCGATCATCACGTGAGACGGACTAGTCATCATCGGTGAACATCTCATGTTGATCGCATCTTCTATACGACTCATGTTCGACCTTTCGGTCCTCCGTGTTCCGAGGCCATGTCTATACATGCTAGGCTCGTCAAGTTAACCTAAGTGTTTCGCATGTGTTCCGAGGCCATGTCTATACATGCTAGGCTCGTCAACACCCGTTGTATTCGAACGTAAGAATCTATCACACCCGATCATCATGTGGTGCTTCGAAACGACGAACTTTCGCAACGGTGCACAGTTAGGGGGAACACTTTCTTGAAATTTTAATGAGGGATCATCTTATTTACTACCGTCGTTCTAAGCAAATAAGATGTATAAACATGATAAACATCACATGCAATCAAATAGTGACATGATATGGCCAATATCATATTGCTCCTTTTGATCTCCATCTTCGGGGCTCCATGATCATCATCGTCACCGGCATGACACCATGATCTCCATCATCATGATCTCCATCATCGTGTCTTCATGAAGTTGTCTCGCCAACTATTACTTCTACTACTACGGATAACGGTTAGCAATAAAGTAAAGTAATTACATGACGTTTATGTTGACACGTAGGTCATAAATAAATTAAGACAACTCATATGGCTCCTGCCGGTTGTCATACTCATCGACATGCAAGTCGTGATTCCTATTACAAGAACATGATCATCTCATACATCACATATATCATTCATCACATCCTTTGGCCATATCACATCACATAGCATACCCTGCAAAAACAAGTTAGACGTCCTCTAATTGTTGTTTGCATGTTTTACGTGGCTGCTATGGGTTTCTAGCAAGAATGTTTCTTACCTACGCAAAAACCACAATGTGATATGCCAATTGCTATTTACCCTTCATAAGGACCCTTTTGATCGAATCCGATCCGACTAAAGTGGGAGAGACAGACACCCGCTAGCCACCTTATGCAACTAGTGCATGTCAGTCGGTGGAACCAGTCTCACGTAAGAGTACTGTAAGGTCGGTCCGGGCCGCTTCAACCCACGATGCCACCGAATCAAGATAAGACTAGTAACGTCAAGCAAATTGACAATATCGACGCCCACAACTACTTTGTGTTCTACTCGTGCAAAGTAACTACGCATAAACCTGGCTCTGATACCACTATTGGGGAACGTAGCAGAAATTCAAAATTTTCTACGCATCACCAAGATCAATCTATGGAGAAGTCTACCAACGAGGGAAGGAGAGTGCATCTACATACCCTTGTAGATCGCTACGGGGAAGCGTTCAAGAGAACGGGGTTGATGGAGTCGTACTCGTCGTGATCCAAATCACCGATGATCCTAGTGCCGAACGGATGGCACCTCCGTGTTCAACACACGTACAGCCCGGTGACGTCTCCTACGCCTTGATCCAGCAAGGGGAGAAGTAGAGGTTGGGGAAGACTCCATCCAGTAGCAGCACGACGGCGTGGTGGTGGTGGAGGAGCGTGGTACTCCAACAGGGCTTCACCAGGCACCGCAAGAGACGAGGAGGGAGAGGGGTAGGGCTGCGCCAAGAAGGAGAGGAACTCATCTGTTGGCAGCCCCAAGTCCTCAAGTATATATAGGGGAGAGGGAGGGGTGCGCCCCACCTAGGGTTCCACCCTAGGGGCGGCGGCCAGCCCCAATCCCATCTAGGGTGGCGGCCAAGTGGAGGGGGGAGAGGGAGGCGCACCAGGCATGGGCCTTAAGGCCCATCCGCCCTTAGGGTTTGCCCCCTCTTCCCCTTAGGCGCATGGGCCTTGGTGGGGAGGCGCCCCAGCCCACTTAGGGGCTGGTCCCTTCCCACTATTGGCCCATGTAGGCCTCCGGGGCTGGTGGCCCCATTTGGTGGACCCCCGGACCCCTCCGGTGGTTCCGGTACACTACCGCTGATGCCCGAAACACTTCCGGTGGCCAAAACCATACTTCCTATATATTAATCTTTACCTCCGGACCATTCCGGAACTCCTCGTGATGTCCGGGATCTCATCCGGAACTCCGAACAACATTCGGTAACCACGTATATCTATTCCCTATAACCCCAGCGTCATCGAACCTTAAGTGTGTAGACCCTACGGGTTCGGGAGTCATGCAGACATGGCCGAGATAACTCTCTGGCCAATAACCAACAGCGAGATCTGGATACCCATGTTGGCTCCCACATGTTCCACGATGATCTCATCGGATGAACCATGATGTCGAGGATTCAATCAATCCCGTATACAATTCCCTTTATCTAGTGGTACGATACTTGCCCGAGATTCGATCGTCGGTATCCCGATACCTTGTTCAATCTCGTTACCGGCAAGTCTCTTTACTCGTTCCGTAACACATCATCCCATGATCAACTCCTTGGTCACATTGTGCACATTATGATGATGTTCTACCGAGTGGGCCCAGAGATACCTCTCCGTTTACACGGAGTGACAAATCCCAGTCTGGATTCGTGCCAACCCAACAAACACTTTTGGAGATACCTGTAGTGTACCTTTATAGCCACCCAGTTACGTTGTGATGTTTGGCACACCCAAAGTATTCCCACGGTATCCGGGAGTTGCACAATCTCATGGTCTAAGGAAATGATACTTGACATTAGAAAAGCTTTAGCATACGAACTACACGATCTTTGTGCTAGGCTTAGGATTGGGTCTTGTCCATCACATCATTCTCCTAATGATGTGATCCCGTTATCAACGACATCCAATGTCCATGGTCAGGAAACCGGAACCATCTATTGATCAACGAGCCAGTCAACTAGAGGCTTACTAGGGACATGGTGTTGTCTATGTATCCACACATGTATCTGAGTTTCCTATCAATACAATTCTAGCATTGATAATAAACTATTATCATGAACAAGGAAATATAATAATAACCAATTTATTATTGCCTATAGGGCATATTTCGAACACCGGGGTCGGGGCCGGGGTCGGTCGGAGTCGGGGTCGGGGGCGAGCGCCGGGGCGCGACGGGGGAAGAGAGAGTGTGGGGATTTGAGGGAAAAGAGGTGGGATGAAGGGACGAGTGGCGATTTTGGGGGGTTAAGTGGGCATAGCAGTAGCGCGTTTAGGAAAAACGCGCTATAGCTACTCCATGTAGCTATAGCGGTTTTGTGTAGAAACCGTTACTGCTATCTTGCCTAGTTGTAGCTCTTTTCTCACAAAAGCGCTGCTGCTATAACTAGTACCTATATAACAGTTTTCCTGTTTGTTTCCTTCTAATTTCTATTCCTTTATTTTCTCTCACTTTTTTTCTTTTTTCCGAGAGCAGTGAACGAAGGGAAGACGAAATATATTGCATCATTTGGCGGTTCAATATGTATAGAAAATAGGAACATATATATTACATCATTGGACCCATGCATAATAATGGCTAATTGTGTATATAAAATAGGAACATATATATTACATCATTTGACCGATAACATAAGGTTCCTTAGTGTTGACGTTTTTGTTTTTGAGTCAGCTTCTTTCCCTTCTTATTCATTGAAGAATAATTGAGCCCCTCATTGTGACTTTGCCTTTTCCATGGAGTACGAGTTTTCTTACGTAATGTAGTATTGATTCTTCTTTTGACGTATACTTCATCATCATCGTCATATTCCCTCATTGGGTTGCCGTACTGACCGTAGTCTTCCTCGTTGGTGACTCCATCCATTCCAATGATGTTCCTTTTGCCTCTCCTCATGACAACACGGCTGGGATTGCGCGGGTCGGTTATGAAGAAGCATTGTGTCACGTTCTTAGCATGTACCATGGCTCATTTTTTGCGATAGCATTCACGGTAGCGCTCTTGGCGTCGGGTATAGTCATTGTAGTGAAATTCCTGTTTTCTCTTTCGACATTCTTAGCCCATCTGACACGGAACATCGTCGTGTTGTGCAGTCCAGAGTAGTCAAGCTCCCAGATCTCCTCGACCCTTCCGTAAAATCTTTAAGTTGTGCCGTTATCGCTGCGGGTCATGCATTCCATCGTCACCCCTGAGTTCTGATCATCACTGTACATATCTTTGGCCTCCGCGTAGAACGTGTATCCGTTTATATCATATGCCCGATAGATTACGAGGTTGGGCGAGAGGCCATGTGCTAAGGCTTATATGAGAAATCCGTCCTTAGAGCCCTCCTCCGGGGGATTAGCAATAATATGCTCTTTGAACCAATGCAGGAAAGTGGAGTTGTGCTCTCTAGTAACTTCGGCGTCCGTCCTGCATACCCCCGGTAACGATACTTCTTTGCGATAATTTCTTTGTGCACTGCCACGAAATAATCTACCTCGTCTAGGTGTTGTAGCACTACCAAGTTTGCTCTGTCAAAGTCGTTGCATCGATCTGAGTATGCCACGTGTAGTTCCCTGCGACCGTTGGAGTGACCTTCTCCTTCGGGCCTCCCATCGTGCTTGTTAACGGGCAAACCAACACTAACACCAGGCGCCTGGTCTGCGCCATATAGAAAATTCTTGCAGAAAGAGATGCACTCTTGTGTCAGATAGCCCTGGACGATGCTTCCATCCGGACGGGACATGTTACGAACGAACCCTTTGATGATCCCATTCATCCTCTCAAACGGCATCATGTTGTGCAAAAATGACGGCCCAGGTCTATTATGTCGTCTACAATATGGACACACAGATGCACCATCACGTCAAAGAACGTGGGCCGGAAGTACATCTCAAGCTCATTTAGTATCACAACGATCTCTTCCTGTAGCCTTCTGAGCTGCTTCACACTGATCGACTTTCGAGAGATGACGTCGAAAACTTTGCAGAGACCAATAAGCGTGTCACGGACGTGTTTGTCCATTATCCCTCTAAGGGCAACAGGTAGTATCTGCGTCATCATCACATGATAGTCATGGGACTTCATCCCGCTGAACCTTTTCTTGCCCGTGTCTAGATATCCGCTTATCTTGCCACAGTAACCGGAACTAACTTTGACTCCGGTAAGGCACTTAAAGAATTGATCGATCTCAGCCTGACTTATGGTGAAGCAAGAAGGGGGGCAATAATCCTCTATCTTTATTTTCTTGCCCTTCTTCTCCTGCGCCTCTGTCTTCGTCTCTGTCTTGTCTGACTTTTTACGGGGCGGCATGTGCAGATCTTCCCTGATATTCCAATCTTGTAAGTCTTTTCTTGTCTTCGGCCCATCCTTGGTCTTATCCGGCATGTTCATCAGTGTCGCGAGCAAGCTCTCAAGGACATTCTTACAGATATGCATTTGATCAACACAATGAGGTGTATCGAGTTTGTGCCAGTACTCCAAGTCCCAGAACACAAACCTCGCCTTCCATACCTTCAGCAGCGGCTCCCGCGTCTTTTTCATCGTCTTTCCCGGCGAGGGGCACTCCTTCCAGTTTTTCAATAGCTCATCGATTTCGGCGCCGCTCCGCTTACGTGGAGGTCCTCGATGCTCAGCGTGACCATTGAATAGATCTCCATGGTTTCTCCATGGGTCGTCCTGTTCGAGCCATCTTCGATGCCCCATGTACATGATTTTCCCATACCCGCCGTCTTTCCTTGACGTTAGCTGCTGAGACATCGTATCATCCATGCACCCGTGCATCCGCAATATTCATGGCACACCTAGCCTGCAACATATACGTAACCGATATAGTCGTGCACCATTGTGATCAGCGCGGCTCTCTTGTAGAAATACTCCCCTTTGCTGGCGTCCCATGTCTTCGTCGGTGTTTTCCATAACGTGTCTAACTCCTCTTGAAGTAGCCCCAGATACGAATTAATATTATTTCCTGGTTGTTTCGGCCCTTGAATAAGCATGCTCATGTGAATGTACTTCGACTACATGCACAACCAGGGGGAGAGGTTGTACATCCATACAAACACGGGCCATGTGCTATGGTTGGTGTTCTGGTTGACAAACGGATTCATGCCATCGGTACACGCACCGAGCATGATGTTCCTTGCATCACATTCGAAATACTGATAGAAGCTGTTCAACGCTCTCCACTAGCTTCCATCCTTGACGTGTCATAGCTTCGGATCATCTCCATCATCGGGCTTCTTCCTATCCGCGTGCCCGCGCATTAGCTTTGCTTCCTTGGGATCTACGAAATACCGCCGGAGACGGGGAGTGATCGGTAAGTACCATACAACTTTCTAGGGACATTTCTTCTCGTCCTTCTTGTATCGAGAAGCATTGCACACCGGACAGCTTGTTTTTTCCACGTGCTCCTTCCGATAAATTATGCAATCGTTGATGCATGCATGGTATCTAACGTGCGACAGATAAAGAGGGCACACGATCTTCTTGGCCTCATCAACACTAGTAGGACATAGATTCCCCGCAGAAAGAATATCCTTTAGGTACTTGAGATGCTCATCGAGGCTAGTGTTGGTCCATTTGTTTTTAGCCTTCGTCTTCAGGAGTTGGAGCGTGAAACTCAAGCGGGTCACCTCAGGATTGTAACCATCATACAATAGAGTGTTCGAGTCTACCACCAGTTGCTCCAGCTTAGCCTCCTCTCTACAAGCAGCTCTCTCAGTACTCGTCTCCTTGCGAAGCAGTGCTTGAACATGAGGGTCCCACACGATTGAACTTAGTACCGACGAACTCTGCTGCGTGGAGTCCACGTTCTCTCCGCCGCCATGTCCGGCCCCTTCTCCTCCGCCATGCCTGGCCCCTTCTCCGCCGCCATGTACGGCCACTTCCCCGCTGCCATTATTGATCATCACTTCGTCTTGCCCCGTGTCGTCATTGCTTGCCCCGTCAGCGTCCTCAACATCGTCATCCTCATCTTCAATTATCCACCGAGTATAGCCATCCATGAAACCAGTCATGAGCAGGTGCGCTTTGACACGACCATCGTCATAGGGGTCGAGCCAAACTATTCCTTTGAATTTTCGACATGGACATAAAACCTCTGTCCGGTTATTTTCTTTCATGTCCTGCACCGCCGACCACAACCACTTGTCCACCATCGTTCCACTGACCATCATGAACGTCTGCACGGTAATAATAAACAAATTGATTATAAAAATGCGTGCATACATGAAAGTCATACAAAAATTCGGCATGACCTTCCCTAAAAATAGGACATATAGATCTAAAGTTTGCCCGGAATTCGTCGAAACGTAAATAAATCGACATTTCGGCAAAACATAGGCAACTCAAAAGCACAATTTGGCGTCAACTCATGCCACACACACAATTTCCATCATATTGCCCAATTATCATATCACACACACATACACATATTTTCATTTTACAAAAGCATGAAATTTTAATCACCTCTATCTCGAGATCGAGCACACAGTGGAGATGATAATGTAGGAAGATCAAAAGTGCACAAAGCTCTTCTTGACAAAGATAGATCTAGTTAGGGGGGAAATAGGTCACTTAACTAAATGCTACATCTACCTAGCTAGCTAATTTGGGAGGAGACAACTTCAACTAGTGGAGGGGGAAGGAAAAAGAGAAAGGAGATGCATTAATGGAGGTGGTGTAGTTAGCTAGGAGTAATGAAGAGAGAGAAAGGTAGGTAGAAGAGGGAGAGTAATGGGGGGAGAAGTATTGAGGAAGAAGAAGAATGAGGGAGGGAGGATGTGGGAGGTAGGCGAAAGGGAGGAGATGGGGGAGGGGAGGACGGGTGGAAAAGGTAGTGGGGTGCTACGTCTTACCAGTAGCGCGGGAGGAAAAACGCGCTACTGCTAAGAGCGTAGCAGCAACGTGCTTTTCTCACAGGCGCTACTGCTAAATGGGGCCAACCGTGTGGACAATTTCAAAATTAGCAGCAGCGACGTGAGTAAAAAGCGCGCTACTACTATTGCATTAGCAGTAGCGCGCATCGTGACACCGAGCTGCTGCTAAACTTAGGTTGTTGATTACTGTCGGTCGATTTTTGTAGCAGCGCGGTTTAGCCCTCACGCGCTAATGCTAAATTGGCATCAGTAGCGTGTTTTTCATAACCGCGCTACTGCTAATTAGCAGTAGCGCTTCTTTTTATGCCGCACTGCTGCTAAGATTCTGTGTATAAGGTTTTCCCTAGTAGTGATGATTATGTGTCTCTGGTATTTGGAAGCATAGCTTAGCTAGGTAACCGGGGTGTCTAGAAAGTTGCCAAGATTCCCTTATATCCAACCAACCCATTTTATTTTTGTAACTATATTACACATTGAAAGTCTAGGGTATTGGACATATACTAGTTGCCATTTCAGTTGTCACATGGGTAAGACAAGTACTCTCCCTTATATATCCAACCGACCCATCGTTATCATCACTACTTACCAACCTTTACCTGATAAGGAGAACATGATGCATGGCACACATATCCCTAACTTCATATATCTATACTTCCTCCTCCTTTTTGCTCTTGTGCATATTTCTTTCCCACCTAAGTACCATGTCATATCATGTTTACTTCACTTCTCGGTTACCCGTAGGCATGAGAGATATTTGGAAGTTCCCAAGAATATTGATTCTTGATATGACAACAATGCTAAACTACGGCAGTGCCTGGAGCTCCATGGTCTGATGGAGAACATGAAATTAGCGTAACACGATGATCTTCAACCACTCCCAGTCCTGCACCTTATATGCTTTCTTTGTCAAGGTAACTCTACAACTGGACGGCATCCAAACAAGATAAAAATATATCAGATACTACATAGATATCTAGAACCAGACTAACTAGGTTCAAACACACGTTCCATGGGGTGTAAGCGTACGGGGACATTTGCTTTAGCAGCGCCTTGTAAATAAGTCCTCTCTAATATTCAATGAAAAGAAACAATGTGTTGGCGTTTATAAGACGCACTGTTGAGATTGTTAGCCTTGGGCATGGAAGGATGCCAGATCGACCATGCACATGAGATACAGTCTGTTAGCATAAGCAGCTAAGCTAATCCCATCGCACTTGTCCATTTTATCTCTGCAAATAAGACAAATTCCCCTGCACATGCGCTAACTTTGACTGTTTTTTTGGTTGGCAGTAGGAATTGTGCGATGGCATGGTAGAATCGAATCACATCTCGATAGTGAGTACAAAACAGAAAGAATAACCAGAAGAAGTTGTGACGCTAAGAGCGGTAAACAACTGTGTGTCTGGTACACGGTGTTTATTTTCTTATGATTTGTATGCGTGTGTGCTCTGAACAGGTGATATTCTTCGAGCCGGCAACTACACAATCTACTCTATGAAGCTATCTCTAATCGTGGTCAATTTTATTTATCCAAGAGAGTTCTTGTAGCATCTCTAACCCATCCCTTTAAAAACCTTTAACTCCTCATTTTGAGGATTTAACCGCATCAAGCTGATCCCTAAAACCAATAGAGGAGTAAAAATTGTAAGTGTCGGCCGAAAAATGCAGCCCAACTCTCCCAAATATATTTGACCAGCGCCTCCCATGGTAAAATTTCGGACGCCTCTCGCTCCCACTCGAGCGCACGACTTCCTATGTCGCCACCCATTCTCGCCGCCTCCACCATCAATGCCCCTGATCCAACTCAGAATGGAACCACAAGACACTTCCACCACCCAGCCGGCCACCACCGCTGGCATGATGGCGCCGGAATCGATCCACGCGCCGCCACCCGCACAAAGGAAGAGGTTGGGGACAAAAAAACTTGCTTTGGGCCACCACACTGTCAACCAAGTTCGACAGGCGGCAGCATGGGCAGTGGGAAGGCCGTCGTGTCACCCTCCCCCCAGCTCCAGCAGGCGGCAAGCGGGAAAGGAAGCTCACAACGACCATGAAGGCGCTCGCTCGGGAGGAGGAGGAGAAGAGAAGAAGGCGAATCTGGAACCTCGTCCCCATCCGGTGGCTCATACCCCATCTCTGTCCATCTCTACACCCCACCATCCGGCACAACCGGCCGCCTCAACCGCCACGGGATGAACGTGGCCGCCATGTATTGATGAAATGCGGGCGAGGTAAAAAATTGCCTTTTATTTTTGGCTCATACATTGGTGATTGCTAGCGCACTAGTAGAAAAATGCCCATTTGTCTAGGTTTTTGTGTCAGAGTAAGACCTCATATTCCCATAGCTAGGGCATGGACAACACATAAAACCATTCTGCTTGTTTGCCTCAGCCACTGCGAGAAAGTTATGCAGGCCCTCAATGTACTTGGAGGTGCGTCTGTTACCGTACATCCATTGGTGGTTCATCTGCGTGCATTATATATAATTAAGTGTGTCAAAAACTATTATAGAACATCATCAATAGATAAGTGACCTAATTAATAGAAGTTCATCATCATATTAAAACCAAAGTACATACATAGTTCTCATTGAACAACATATAGCTCTCCAGAGTATCTAATTAAACCATACATTGAAATTATGTAAACATTTCAATGCAACAACAAATGCGATCATAATCACAACCAAGGTAACAATTGATCCAACGGCATAATGATACTAAGCCTCGGTATGAATGACATATTTTTGAATCTTTCTAATCTTCAAACACATTGCATCCATCTTGATTTTGTGATCATCGACGACATCCGCAACATGCAACTCCAATATCATCTTCTCCTCCTTAATTTTTTTATTTTTTCCTTTAAGTAATTGTTTCCTTCTTCAACTAAATTTAACCTCTCGATAATAGGGTCGGTTGGAATTTCTGGTTCATATACCTCCTAGATAAATAAAATCTATGTCATGTTGGTCAGCATAATTGTCATAAACAATAAATGAACCAAATAGTTATAAAAGATAATATATACCACATCCAAATCATAGACAGGACGAGGGTCGACGGGTGCGGATACCAAAACCATCGCACTATATAATAACAATCAATAATAAAAGTAAGAAAATTAGACAAGTATCTACCTAATCATACAAGTAAGAATTTTTTTTCTTTTAGAAAGAAGGTAAGAACAAGAGGCTCACCATGGTGGTGCCGGCGACGAGATCGACGCGGGCGATCGACGGCGGTGAAGACGGGGACGGGACTTGACAGACCGCTAAATCTAGACAAATCTCGAGGAAAATGGAGTTTGGAGGTCGAGCTTCGTGAGTAGAAAGCATAACTAGTGTGGCTCGGGCATTTCATCGAACACCTCATGTGCATAGGAGGTGAGCTAGAGCACCACAAATCTCTCCCCTCGCCGGCCAGAAAAAACAGAGCAGTGTGAAGTGCTTTGCTCACCAGCAAGGGGGTATATATAGGCACCTCATTGGTCCCGGTTCGTGGCTGGAACCGGAACTAAAGCCCCCCCTTCTGTCCCAGTTCTAGCCACGAATCTGGACCAATGAATGTGGGCCAGGAGCAAGGACCATTAGTCCCGGTTCGTGTCTGGAACCGGGACAAAAGGGTGCAGACGAACCGGGACCAATGCTCCACGAGGCCCGGCCGCCCCCCTGGGCACACGAACCGGGACGTATGCCACCATGGGTCCCGGTTTGTGACTGAACCGGGACTAATGGGCTGGCCAGGCCTGAACCAAAGCAATGTTTTCTACTAGTGGTGGTTGTAGGTTGATGAACTTGTTATTTTTGTTGATTGTAGTGTGGAGGAGCTGAATCCGGTCGAATTCCCGTCTCAATTGGAGGAGTCACACAAGCTTGGCCCCAATGACGTGCACTACAAATAGTTGATGTTTTCTCAACAAGAAGAGGAAGCGTAGGATGATGAATCCGAAGTGGAGGAGGAGGTGTACAAGGAGGTTTACGATCCTAATTCATAGGGTAGCAATGGTATAGGAATAGAAAAATCTTAGGAAGTGCGATGAGATGCATCTCAATTTCTATTTAGAAAGAGATGTCATTTGATGCATAGGATAGGAATTTTTTCATTGAGTCTAGGCTAATGTTTTTTTCCTTTGAAATGTGAAGGATTGATTGATATGCTATATAGGAATAGGAATCCATTCCTACAAATCAAAGGGGTCCAAAGGATTTTTTTCCTACAAAGCTCCTATGCTTTACAATTCCTACAATATTCCTATGAACCAAAAGAGGCTTTAGACTCTGGCATAGAAGGCAGTGTTGACATCAGATGTATCAACAGGTTCCGGAGTCTTCTGCTTCTTGGTAGATGACTGTGGAGGTGACCTCGCAGCCCACTTTGGGAAGTTCTACAAGAGTGTCCAGCAGTGAATCAACGCATACAACCCATTAACAGTCGCCACAAGGGCGCCTCCTCGCGTGTGCCACGTGGAACGAACAGATTGGGTAGGGAAATAAAAAGGATAAAAGGAAAAGCAAAATAGTGTAGAAGAGGTCGAACGAAACCCTCCGTCCACCTCGAGCGCCTCCTCCTCCCTCTCCATCGCCGCCACCCCTCCTCCCTCTGTCGCCGCCGCTGCCTCGCCCCTACCCTGCGCTCGTGCCCTCTCCTTCTCCCACCCCGGGCTCCATCTTCTCCGGCCCCTTCCTGCGCTCCATCCCTTCCTCCTCGTTGTGGCAGGCATCGCCGCTGCTGCGGAGGGCTCCTCAACGCCGCCGCATCCGAGACAGCCCTAGTTGTGGCAGGCGGCTCCATCACCGGTCGCGTGCGGCGGAGGCCAGCCCAGATCCGCCTCCTCCAGCCCATCCTCTTCGTCACGCACAACGGGAAAGGTTGGGTTTGAGCTCCGCCACCCCATGCCGTTGTTCGTCGGTAGCAGACCGAGCTCCGCCTCCACACCCATCGTCCTTCCTTGTCGGCCCTTTTGTGTGTCGGGAACGGACCTCGGCGGCGTTTGCCTGGACAGGACCTCAACGGCGATCTGCAGGTCCCCATTGAGATGCCTGGATACTTATCTAAATATAAGGTGCCTGACATTATTGATTCCTTTGGATAATTCATAAGCTGATTATTAGCAGGTGTACGTGCTGATGATAAAAGGAGCACTACTCAACCAAATGGTTTGATTTTTTGAGTCTAATGAAACACTGTTAGTTCACTTTCTTAAACTTGTTTAAAAATGGTTAGTACCTCGAGTTCCAGGAGTTCAAATTATCACACATATTAGAAGAGAAGTCGTCACCTTTCAGCTGTTTTCTTGAATCTAAATGTGTTTCTATACTAATCCCTAGGAAACAATTCATACCATATTAGTAATTTCAGAATCGCTGAGTCTTCTTCATTCTCTAATCTACAAAGTTTATGTTGTAAATTTTGCATTAGGACTATACAGCTAATGATTTGTGGATGGTAAGGTGCCATTATAATAGTGATTTCACTTTTATTTGTACCGCTTCGACTTCAGTAAATTCGTAGACTACTAATTGTTATAATGAAAGAAAATGATTTAGTTCAAATATGAGAGCTATTTAGTGATGTGGTCTTTGGATTTTTCCATTCAGATGTTAGAGCTCCTGTGGTACTCAGATATCGATGCATCATGGGGCTGGAGAAGGTCCTTTTATGCGTGATGTCATTTTAATACCGGTTTCAAATTTGCTTTATCTTGTTTTCCCTCATTCATTAAATTATAGGATTCTATTTGTTTGTATGACTAAATGCATATATGAAATTGTTCTTGACAGATGATTATAACTAAGGTCATGTTCTAGGTATAAAAAATGATCTGCTGGATCATGCTCTTGCAATAACTGATTTCGCTATCAAGTCTACAATCCAATGTTGATCTAGAAGGTAGACTCTTTAAACTTCATTGATACTTTCTTGGCCGTTTTGATCTAATATCTCTCTGATGTGGTTAGTATAAACATATGGTGGTATAATTAGTTTTTGCTTTTTTTGTGGGATGATAATGTTGTAGATAGATGAAGACTGAATTAGTTCACAGTTGATCTTGGTTCTATACGATCTTCGATATTTGGGTCTCGTAGGTCTGTCTCCCAAGAGCAACGAGAAGAAATCTGTTAACACATTACTGCATTATATGTAACATATGTCCATTTTCACGGAATGAAGGGTGAGTGCTAATTACTTGTGCTCAACCATTATGGGGCCCCGAACTTTCTGACCATTCGAGTTATACTCCAGAGTCTTGATGTTGACTGAATAGAAAATTTGGAGCTGTCGAGACTCGAGCTTCATTTTTCGTGACGCTAAGAGCAGTAAACGACTGTGTGTCTGGTAAGAGCAGTAAACAACTGTGTGTCTGGTACACGGTGTTCATTTTCTTATGATTTGTATGCGTGTGTGCTCTAAGCAGGTGATATTCTTTGAGCCGGCAACTACACAATCTACTCTATGAAGCTATCTCTAATCGTGGTCAATTTTGTTTATCCAAGAGAGTTCTTGTAGCATCTCTAACCCATCCCTTTAAAAACCTTTAACTCCACATTTTGAGGATTTAACCGCACCAAGCTGATCCCTAAAACCAATAGAGGAGTAAAAACTGTAAGTGTCGGCCCAAAAATGCGGCCCAACTCTCCCAAATATATTTGACCAACGCCTCCCAAGGTAAAATTTCGGACGCCTCTCGCTCCCACTTGAGCGCATGACTTCCTATGTCGCCGCCCATTCTCGCCGCCTCCACCATCAATGCCCCCGATCGAACTCAGAATGGAACCACAAGACACTTCCACCATCCAGCCGACCACCACCGCTGGCATGATGGCGTCGGAATCGACCCACGCGCCGCCACCCGCACCAAGGAAGAGGTTGGGGACGAAAAAACTTGCTTCGGGCCACCACACTGTCAACCAAGGTCGACATGCGGCAGCATGGGCAGTGGGAAGGCTGTCGTGTCACCCTCCCCCCAGCTCCAGCAGGCGGCAAGCGAGAAAGGAAGCCGACAACGACCATGAAGGTGCTCGCTGGGGAGGAGGCGGCGAAGAGAAGAAAGAGATGTCATTTGATGCATAGGATAGGAATTTATTCATTGAGTCTAGGATAATGTTTTTTTCCTTTGAAATGTGAAGGATTGATTGATATGCTATATAGGAATAGGAATCCATTCCTACAAATCAAAGGGGTCCAAAGGATTTTTTTCCTACAAAGCTCCTATGCTTTACAATTCCTACAATATTCCTATGAACCAAAAGAGGCTTTAGACTCTGGCATAGAAGGTAGTGTTGACATCAGATGTATCAACATGTTCCGGAGTCTTCTGCTTCTTGGTAGATGACTGTGGAGGTGACCTCGCAGCCCACTTTGGGAAGTTCTACAAGAGTGTCCAGCAGTGAATAAATGCATACAACCCATTAACAGTCGCCACAAGGGCGCTTCCTCGCGTGTGCCACGTGGAACGAACAGATTGGGCAGGGAAATAAAAAGGATAAAAGGAAAAGCAAAATAGTGTAGAAGAGGTCGAACGAAACCCTCCGTCCACCTCGAGCGCCCCCTCCTCCCTCTCCATCGCCGCCACCCCTCCTCCCTCTGTAGCCGCCGCCGCCTCGCCCCTCCCCTGCGCTCGTGCCCTCTCCTTCTCCCACCCGGGCTCCATCTTCTCCGGCCCCTTCCTGCGCTCCATCCCTTCCTCCTTGTTGTGGCAGGCATCGCCGCTGCTGCGGAGGGCTCCTCAACGCCGCCGCATCCGAGACAACCCTAGTTGTGGCAGGCGGCTCCATCACTGGTCACGTGCGGCGGAGGCCAGCCCAGATCCGCCTCCTCCAGCCCATCCTCTTCGTCACGCACAACGGGAATGGTTGGGTTTGAGCTCCGCCACCCCATCCCATGCCGTTGTTCGTCGGTAGTAGACCGAGCTTCGCCTCCACACCCACCGTCCTTCCTTGTCGGCCCTTTTGTGTGTCGGGAACGAACCTCGGCGGCGTTTGCCTGGACAGGACCTCAACGGCGACTTGTAGGTCCCCATTGAGATGCCTGGATACTTATCTAAATATAAGGTGCCTGACATTATTGATTCCTTTGGATAATTCATAAGCTGATTATTAGCAGGTGTACGCACTGATGATAAAAGGAGCACTACTCAACCAAATGGTTTGATTTTTTGAGTCTAATGAAACACTGTTAGTTCACTTTCTTAAACTTGTTTAAAAATGGTTAGTACCTCGAGTTCCAGGAGTTCAAATTATCACACATATTAGAAGAGAAGTCGTCACCTTTCAGCTGTTTTCTTGAATCTAAATGTGTTTCTATACTAATGCCTAGGAAACAATTCATACCATATTAGTAATTTCAGAATCGCTAAGTCTTCTTCATTCTCTGATCTAGAAAGTTTATGTTGTAAATTTTGCATTAGGACTATACAGCTAATGATTTGTGGATGGTAAGGTGCCATTATAACAGTGATTTCACTTTTATTTGTACCGCTTCGACTTCTGTAAATTCGTAGACTACTAATTGTTACAATGAAAGAAAATGATTTAGTTCAAATATGAGAGCTATTTAGTGATGTGGTCTTTGGATTTTTCCATTCAGATGTTAGAGCTCCTGTGGTACTCAGATATCGATGCATCATGGGGCTGGAGAAGGTCCTTTTATGCGTGATGTCATTTTAATACCGGTTTCAAATTTGCTTTATCTTGTTTTCCCTCATTCATTAAATTATAGGATTCTATTTGTTTGTATGACTAAATGCAGATATGAAATTGTTCTTGACAGATGATTGTAACTAAGGTCATGTTCTAGGTATAAAAAATGATCTGCTGGATCATGCTCTTGCAATAACTGATTTCGCTATCAAGTCTACAATCCAATGTTGATCTAGAAGGTAGACTCTTTAAACTTCATTGATGCCTTCTTGGCCGTTTTGATCTAATATCTCTCTGATGTGGTTAGTATAAACATATGGTGATATAATTAGTTTTTGCTTTTTTTGTGGGATGATAATGTTGCAGATAGATGAAGACTGAATTAGTCAACATTTGATCTTGGTTTTATACGATCTTCTATATTTGGGTCTCGTAGGTCTCTCTCCCAAGAGCAACGAGAAGAAATCTGTTAAGACATTACTGCACTATATGTAACATATGTCCATTTTCACGGAATGAAGGGTGAGTGCTAATTACTTGTGCTCAACCATTATGGGGCCCCGAACTTTCTGACCATTCGAGTTATACTCCAGAGTCTTGATGTTGACTGAATTGAAAATTTGGAGCTGTCGAGACTCGAGCTTTGTTTTTCGTGACGCTAAGAGCAGTAAACGACTGTGTGTCTGGTAAGAGCAGTAAACAACTGTGTGTCTGGTACACGGTGTTCATTTTCTTATGATTTGTATGCGTGTGTGCTCTAAGCAGGTGATGTTCTTTGAGCCGGCAACTACACAATCTACTCTATGAAGCTATCTCTAATCGTGGTCAATTTTGTTTATCCAAGAGAGTTCTTGTAGCATCTCAAACCCATCCCTTTAAAAACCTTTAACTCCACATTTTGAGGATTTAACCGCACCAAGCTGATCCCTAAAACCAATAGAGGAGTAAAAATTGTAAGTGTCGGCCCAAAAATGCAGCCCAACTCTCCCAAATATATTTGATCAGCGCCTCCCAAGGTAAAATTTCGGACGCCTCTCGCTCCCACTTGAGCGCATGACTTCCTATGTCACCGCCCATTCTCGCCGCCTCCACCATCAATGCCCCTGATCGAACTCAGAATGGAACCACAAGACACTTCCACCATCCAGCCGGCCACCACCGCTGGCATGATGGCGTCGGAATCGACCCACACGCCGCCACCCGCACCAAGGAAGAGGTTGGGGACGAAAAAACTTGCTTCGGGCCACCACCCTGTCAACCAAGGTCGAAATGCGGCAGCATGGGCAGTGGGAAGGCCGTTGTGTCACCCTCCCCCCATCTCCAGCAGGCAGCAAGCGGGAAAGGAAGCCGACAACGACCATGAAGGTGCTCGCTGGGGAGGAGGAGGCGAAGAGAAGAAAGAGATGTCATTTGATGCATAGGATAGGAATTTTTTCATTGAGTCTAGGCTAATATTTTTCTTCCTTTGAAATGTGAAGGATTGATTGATATGCTATATAGGAATAGAAATCCATTCCTACAAATCAAAGGGGTCCGAAGGAATTTTTCCTACAAAGCACCTATGCTTTACAATTCCTACAACATTCCTATGAACCAAAAGAGGCTTTAGACTCTGGCATAGAAGGCAGTGTTTACATCAGATGTATCAACAGGTTCCGGAGTCTTCTGCTTCTTGGTAGATGACTGTGGAGGTGACCTCGCAGCCCACTTTGGGAAGTTCTACAAGAGTGTCCAACAGTGAATCAACGCATACAACCCATTAACAGTCACCACAAGGGCGCCTCCTCGCGTGTGCCACGAGGAACGAACAGATTGGGTAGGGAAATAAAAGGATAAAAGGAAAAGCAAGATAGTGTAGAAGAGGTCGAACGAAACCCTCCGTCCACCTCGAGCGCCTCCTCCTCCCTCTCCATCGCCGCCACCCCTCCTTCCTCTGTCGCCGCCGCCGCCTCGCCCCTCCCCTGCGCTCGTGCCCTCTCCTTCTCCCACCCCGGGCTCCATCTTCTCCGGTCCCTTCCTGCGCTCCATCCCTTCCTCCTCGTTGTGGCAGGCATCGCCGCTGCTGCGGAGGCTCCTCAACGCCGCCGCATCCGAGACAGCCCTAGTTGTGGCAGGCGGCTCCATCACCGGTCGCGTGCGGCGGAGGCCAGCCCAGATCCGCCTCCTCCAGCCCATCCTCTTCGTCACGCACAACGGGAAAGGTTGGGTTTGAGCTCCGCCACCCCATCCCATGCCGTTGTTCGTCGGTAGCAGACCGAGCTCCGCCTCCACACCCACCGTCCTTCCTTGTCGGCCCTTTTGTGTGTCGGGAACGGACCTCGGCGGCGTTTGCCTGGACAGGACCTCAACGGCGACCTGCAGGTCCCCATAGAGATGCCTGGATACTTATCTAAATATAAGGTGCCTGACATTATTGATTCCTTTGGATAATTCATAATCTGATTATTAGCAGGTGTACATGCTGATGATAAAAGGAGCACTACTCAACCAACTGGTTTGATTTTTTGAGTCTAATGAAACACTGTTAGTTCACTTTCTTAAACTTGTTTAAAAATGGTTAGTACCTCGAGTTCCAGGAGTTCAAATTATCACACATATTAGAAGAGAAGTCGTCACCTTTCAGCTGTTTTCTTGAATCTAAATGTGTTTCTATACTAATCCCTAGGAAACAATTCATACCATATTAGTAATTTCAGAATCGCTGAGTCTTCTTCATTCTCTGATCTAGAAAGTTTATGTTGTAAATTTTGCATTCGGACTATACAGCTAATGATTTGTGGATGGTAAGGTGCCATTATAATAGTGATTTCACTTTTATTTGTACCGCTTCGACTTCTGTAAATTCGTAGACTACTAATTGTTATAATGAAAGAAAATGATTTAGTTCAAATATGAGAGCTATTTAGTGCTGCTGTGGTACTCAGATATCGATGCATCATGGGGCTGGAGAAGGTCCTTTTATGCGTGATGTCATTTTAATACCGGTTTCAAATTTGCTTTATCTTGTTTTCCCTCATTCATTACATTATAGGATTCTATTTGTTTGTATGACTAAATGCAGATATGAAATTGTTCTTGACAGATGATTGTAACTAAGGTCATGTTCTAGGTATAAAAAATGATCTGCTGGATCGTGCTCTTGCAATAACTGATTTCGCTATCAAGTCTACAATCCAATGTTGATCTAGAAGGTAGACTCTTTAAACTTCATTGATGCTTTCTTGGCCGTTTTGATCTAATATCTCTCTGATGTGGTTAGTATAAACATATGGTGGTATAATTAGTTTTTGCTCTTTTTGTGGGATGATAATGTTGCAGATAGATGAAGACTGAATTAGTTCACAGTTGATCTTGGTTCTATACGAACTTCTATATTTGGGTCTCGTAGGTCTGTCTCCCAAGAGCAACGAGAAGAAATCTGTTAACACATTACTGCATTATATGTAACATATGTCCATTTTCACGGAATGAAGGGTGAGTGCTAATTACTTGTGCTCAACCATTATGGGGCCCCGAACTTTCTGACCATTCGAGTTATACTCCAGAGTCTTGATGTTGACTGAATTGAAAATTTGGAGCTGTCGAGACTCGAGCTTCGTTTTTCGTGGATTAGTGGTTATTGAATTTTTATGCCTCTAGCCCATGCTTGCAGGAACACAATTATTGAGTGGAACAATGGGTGTAAAAGAGTATGTGCAGAGTGAATTTGATAATGTAGAAGCTCAGATTAGAAGCACAAATACGGTCCTTTTTTCCAATTTTTGGAAGCAACGGTTTTACTGCTGCTCCTCCGATGACCGAGGGTAGGCTGCAACTCTAGATACAGAGAGAGCGAGTACATATATATAATATTTCGATTCTTCTTTTTTGTTTGTGATGCTGCTGCATTTTTCTTAAGCAGGGCTTGCCACTTTGTTGCAGTTGTGAGTTCTTTTAGTTTCCTTTTTATGGGCAACCTGGAGCTCAATTCTTAAATTCCAAGGCCATCGAGCAGGACATGGATCATATACTAGAAGTTTTAGTTATGTATGCATCTAATGTGGGCAAACCGCATGGGCACATTCTTTTATTTGGCTGGTGCAAAACCTATGAAGTTTTCCCTGTCAGCTAATTTAATGTGCTTACCTCTGCATTAGACAACTAGCTATTATGATTATACACTACGTTTCCTATGTTATGTGCTTGGTTTTCCTCTTTTGCTCACTCCTTCCATTGTTGGTGAAGGACCGGTCAGTCCATAGTTCATCGTTTGGCTTGCTTCTCGCTAAGCTCTTTCTTCCTTGTCTCCTGTTCGGTAAAATGTCTGAGAGCTGACACAGTTTTGTTTCTCGTTTCCTTGCCTGTCCAGGTTCTTTGTTGGTTCGTTGGCAGTTCCTAATTTTTTTCCTGTAGCCGGTTGAGGTTTGTCTCTGACCATTCCTCTAATATTTAATTTTTGTTTGGCATTTTTTTGTGAAAAGAGAGAGGTGGGAAAGGTACTACCATACTTGTTCCAATGGTTGAGAGATTAGAGGACATAAGTCAAGAGATTTAGGCGACGTTCAATGTGTATGCGGCTGAAAAGTCAAAGAGAGTAGAACCGGAAGTTTTGCTAGCTATGCTAGCCCAGTATGAGTGCTGCTGCTACTTCTACTAATTTTTTGTTTCTGTTGAGACATATTTTGCTCCCTATTAGAATTGGCCGCCCTATGGGATTCTTATCATATTTGCTTGATCTAGGATGATTTTGTGTCCTTGTGACTGATGCATGCCTTGTGCTGGTTCTGCAGGGATTCCACCATTAGCATAAAGATCAAGGCGGCGAGCGGTGGCCATGGAAAGCAGGGGTTCCACAATTGGCTACATCGTCTCAAGGAGAAGAATTCTTACATGATCCCTGTAACTGCTCGTTTTGTTAATGGCTTCGCCCTATGGGTCCAAGTTCTCAACTTCAGTCCTTCACAATGCAATGTGTCCAGGATCTAAGAATAGACATATAACACTTCTTATAATTCAGACCATGCTTGCCAATAAAGTTGAATGTGCTGGAGCAATAGTTCTAAAACTTCATTAAGTCGAAGTAGGCAACATTTTTTCTTAGTGGCCTTCTTTCTCCGTCGTATCTCAAATGCAAGCAAGCATGCATCAAATAGAAATTTATGCAAATGATGGCTCTAAGGGTTAGAAGAAGCCAAGGAGTATGTGATAGGCTTTTTTGATAGTTTATCAGAAGAAAGTGTAGAAGAAAATGGAGAGGATGATGAAGTGACTCAAATAGAAGTACGAAATATCTGCGTCAGCAAGCTAGGTATGTTCGAGGAAATAATACTATGCAACATATTTTGTTTATATGCTTGTGTAGACTGACCAGCTAAGTTTATCCATGAAGGCCTTCGTAGATAGACATCATACATGATAACAATGTGTGGGTAACATCTCAACAAGGGTGTATTTATCTGAACTATCAGCTGCAATTCTTTTGGTTCCCAATTCTTCCAGTTGTCCAAATTAGCTGATTGTCCAGAAGCTTATTAGTGAATCTGATGGGTCATCTCATGCTTGCAAGCCTAATCTTTTCACATTGGATTTTCTTGTGCTTAGTTTTGTTCTGACCAGACTTATTTCTTAGTGCTCCTCCGTGTTCCTCTGCATAACTGGATGTGGGGAAGCACCTTACGTGATTATGTGATGATTCTTACAATCCTGCCAATTGTGTCACATATGGATAAGAGGATATATATTCTAGAATATCACAAAAACACACATTTTTACTCAGGTTGTCATTGGTTGGTTGATTCAACAACATTTTGGTGCCTTGCAATATGATTTTCACAATCGTATCAATGCAAGCTCATAGGTACCATCTGTATAAATTTCAGATTAACTATCTCAGTCTCGAAGTTTATAGATTTGGTGGTTCGTTTGCAAGTACGTGAACAACAAGTTAAGCAATAAGTACAAGGCGGCGAGGAGAGTTGCAAATCGATGACCGGCACTTCACATTACAAAATTTTCATTCTTTTTTTTCCTGGCTCATGTTCGTATTTTGTTTCGGAGACAAAGAATAATCGAGTTTTGATTGGGATCCTGTTGTGGGAGAAACGGCTATATTTGAAGGGTACAAAAACTATTTTGAGCAGCTACCTACACTTTTTTTTATAACAGCAGCTAACTACACTTGGAATGAGTAGTTGCTTCTGCTTGAGGACGCCATGGACAAGTTGCTCTGGCCCTGGCGCCGCAGCCATGGATATACATGTCTAATTGTTGCTCTTATGTAATTTGGTTGCTTTTGAGTAGTTGGTCTCAAAGAATTTCATAGTTGCCTGGATGTTGTATTAGTTAAGCTATTTCTAGATCTGCCACAGGCTGAGTATTATAACTGTGATTTGGTCGTATTGGTAGCCTCCCGAGCTAAACTTTTGTAGGTTTTCTTAGCTTGTTTCTGTGAATAGGATTTGGTTTAGTTCTCAATTGTAGTTTATTGTTAATGGTTATTCGGTTGGGTGTGGCCTCTTTGAAGTCGTGGTTATGTTTTCATTTGCACTAGGCTGGTCGTGTTGGTAGCCTCGCGTCGTAGTCTTGATTTGATACGTCCAATTATGATTTAGACTTTATTTTGCACATCTTATTGCTTATACTTCATAAGTTGACAAAGCTGCTCAAATAAGGTCATTTTCTTTTTATGGTTTCTCAGTTTGTATAGTTTACTTGAATGTTGATATGCTTCTCTGCAGAATGCTTTTGCAGTTTCCTGTTCATGGGGTACTCTTAATTAGTGAGTTATTTTTTCTTTGAATGGTTAAGCAATCCACGATTCACTATGAATGAAGTGGGAGGTCTAAGGTAGTGCTTCACTCTTATGTTATTCTGTGTTCACTGTGTGTTCTGTGTGATGCTTAACAGTACTTATGTTCTGCAGGGAACAACTAAGGTTATATTGCAAGGTGTGATGATGCCCGCCTTTTGGAGAATGTTCAACTTTTATAGACCTATTAGCTTGCTATGCTTGACGACTAAACGCTTGCTGCTGCACTTCTGTTATTTATATTCTTTTTTGAACAACTAGCGCTCGTCTGTGTTGTGTATGAGTGAACACTGCAATGATCTATTTCAGTTAAGTGCACTTGTTTTTAACATATGGTGCTCATCTGGGCTGCAAAAGCACATGCATACGTACATCCACATGATTTCTGGGCACAGGACGGCAGAGGATGCGCGCCAAGGGCGCGCCCCAGCCACTAGTTCCACTTTAACTTGTGCCCTTGCGTGTACATAGTCATCGCCATGTCAACCTATTCAAACAAAAATGTTACCATAAAAAGTAGCATGTTGGAAGCAATAAGGATGTTATCACTTGCAAGAATACAAAGTCATGTGCAGTACAATTCACTGCGCTCATAGAGAGCAACATGCAAAGTTTGAAGCAGAAAGATTGTTATCACTAGCAAGAATACAAAGAGACATGTTCATATTCATCATCATGTTTGCTCAAACCTACATAACTCGGTCCCACTTTATACTGATTACTCATGGCTAACTATCGGTAGCAAAGGCGTCAGGTTGCTAACAACAATTGCACATGTTTTCCCTGCCAACTCATTGATAGAGAATGACTAACACGCGCATCATACATATTACTCCGTATATAAATATACTATACCATGAATATTTCTTCCTCTTGTTTACTCTCGTGCATATTTTTTCTCATTGGTGGAGAATGACTAACAGATGCATCGTAGATGTACTTTGTATATAAATATACTATACTTCCTCCCATTGTTTGCTCTCGTGCATATTTCCTTCCCACTTAAATACCATGCTATCTTCCATTTAGTTGCTTTTTTTTTGAAACAAGGCAAAAGACTTGCCATTTCATTGATTAAGGAAGAAGGTATTAGACAGGAGCCGCAAGCGGCAAACTAAAGAAAACTACTCTCGCGGCATTACAATACCCAAATGCTTGGCACCCGCCAAAACCCAGAGCGACACCTCATGCTTGATCTTGTTAATGATGACCACCGAAGGGACCGCCACGTTGCGGAAGACTCTAGCGTTTCTCTCGTACCAAATCTCCCATGCGATGAGCATCATCAATGAGGCAAGGGCTTTGGGGGAGCCAGGCGAATCTGGAGGTTACCGTTCCACCATCCTTTGACCGAAGCGCTCGTCGACCATGAAGTAGTGGAGATGTGGTGCATTCCAACCCACGGTAGGATGTCGTTCCAAATGCGTAATGTGAAGCGGCATTGGAAGAGAAGGTGAGCAGCGGACTCCTGTGCATGCTTAAAGAGAGGGCACAATCCGCAGTTGGGCCATCCACGGCGGATCAAGCGGTCAGATGTCCAGATCCTATTTTAAAGAACTAGCCAAGCAAAAAATTTGCACCTCGGGGGAGCCAACGCCCTCCACACGGACTGCTCAAGATCAGAGGATGTCAGACCTTCAAACTGAGCCTTGTATGCCGAGGAAGCAGAATATGTCCCATCCTTAGTGAACTTCCAAATAATGGAGTCTTCCACGTCTTCCACTAGGGCCACCGATGATAATCTTTCCCAAAGGTCAGCAAACTGCTCGATATGTGCGAGGGACAGACCATTGGTGCCATCAATAGAAGTGATCCAAAGATTGTTGGTCATGGCTTGCTGGATCGAGGATTTCTTCTTGCGAGAGAGGGCAAAGAGGTCCGGCGTGATGTCACGGGGGCGTAAGCCGTTGAGCCACGACGAGTTCCAAAATTGTGCAGTTCGTCCATTTCCAACAGTGACCAAAGTGGCAGCCGCAAAGAAGTGGCGATCATCCTCCGTGCACGGCGTCCCCATCCCAATCCATGGCTTGCTCTTGTCAGTCCATTCGAACCATAGCCATCAGAGCCGCAAAGCCTTAGCAAACTTATCCAGATTAAGCACTCCGAGTCCGCCTTTGTCCTTGGGCTTGCAGACGAGCTCCCAGTTAACCTTACATTTTCCTCCGGATACCTTATCCGAGCCCGCCCAAAGATATGCATGGCGAATACTATCGATTTTCTTGAGGACCTCCACCGGGATGTCGAGAGGCGTGAGATGATAGATGGCAATGGCGGTAAGGACTGCTTTTACAAGGACCACACGGCCAGCAGAAGCCACATGTCTTCCCTGCCGGGGAGGGAGCTTGCCTGCAATTTTATCCTCAAGATACTGGAAGTGGATTCGCTTGAGGCGCTTGACGGTTAAGGAAAGTCCAAGGTAGCGCATCGGGAATGAGGTGCGCACTGCCGGAAAAGCATGAAGAACATCGTCAAGGTTGATGTTGTCGCACCGGATGGGAGCAACCAAACTTTTAGCACAATTAGTGACAAGGCCAGACACCGCTCCATAAGAGGCCAGGGTAGCAGCATGGAATTGTACGTCTTCCTTAATGGGCTTCACAAAGATGGTGGCGTCGTCGGCGTAGAGCGAGGCCCGGACGGGTGAAGATCTACCACAAAGAGGGTGTAGGTGCCCTTGGACCGTGGCCTTGCAGAGGAGGTGGTGGAGCGGATCGTCCATTTAGTTGCTTCGCTTCTAGGCAAGAGAGGTATCAGGAAGTTCAAGCACCACCTGTTCTGGAGATGACGATGACGTTTTGGTGATTGATAAGGAGAGGGAATATTTTTGTCAAAGAAAAAAGAAACTAAAATTGTCACACTGACAAAAGTATATATTTTGAGGGAAATCAGAGAAAAAGTTTGACTCTTGTCTTCAAGTCCAGCAGACACAATAGAACATAATTTATGATTACCTCGACTAAATTTTGGATGTGCACGCATTAAAATTGCCAATTGGCTGCACCAGATGCATGTATGCATCGTTTGAAACATACCAACGACCAGAGCTTCCACGAGGTGGCAGGATCTATGGATTAGTAGTTCAAGCTACATCACATCTGCACGAATATTGAACCTTTTTTTTGACGTACATTGGATCCTTATGGTAGCAGGAGCATTTGCTCACGTTTTCACTACCATATCTCAGTTGACCGAAGATCATGCAGTTGCCCGCTCGAAGTGTGTCACCAGTTCAGAGCACCCACCCATGCGAACTGGAGAAAGATGAGTGGCGCAGCTCCCACTGCCAACTGGCCATCATGGTTATCATCGTGAGCGCACATGTCGTAGACTAAGGATGCCTTTCACTGGCCAACCTGCCTTACTACAGAAATAAAATGGACAGGTCGGATTGGCTTTAGGCGAACAGATCGCAGGTCGGCAAGCACACGGCAAGTCGATGCACCGTATCAATCCTGAAATAAGCATCGTATCAATCTGCAGACCACTAGTAGCTAACTAACAGAAATAAGCATTCCGTCTTGGTCATTCTACATGACGCCACGTTTTTGTATAGCAAATTATGGTAAAAGTCTGAGCCAGAATATATTTGAAGTGCTGCAATATTCATCTAAGTAATTTTACTATGTATTCTAACATGGTTTTCCACGAGCTATACTGTCTTTATTTTTTGAATAAAAGAGGTTTCCTCCGATTTCATTAACGAAACCAAAGGCAGGCAGAGTCTAGTAGTCTCATACAACGCACCCCAGGATCACAACACAA
>NC_041388.1:14803412-14804601 GCF_002162155.2 Triticum dicoccoides
AGGGCAAGGAGTCAACCCTTACAACCATCGCCAAAACCTAACCGAGCTATTAAACAGACCAGTTTGAAAAACACAATTCGACACAAAGAAGAAGGAAGCCGGTCTTCATTGATCAAACTCCAAGCGACGAACTCCCAGCCTCCATCCCTGTGTCGCCTTGTAAATTTCATTTGCCACCCGCTCGATTAGTTTTGCTCCCAGCTGCATTAGTCTTTCCTCCGGCTTTTTTTTCTGCAAAATTGACCAATCCACAATCCAGTTACACATCAATCGGATAAAAACCATTGGGTCATATATCTTTTTCGACCTGAAAATTACATCATTTCTACATTTCCAAAGAGACCAGAAAATAGCCGCGCTCCCCACTAAAACCATTCCTTTTTCTGGGTTTTTAAAGGATTTTAACCATCTTCCCAGAAAATCATCAAGATCAGTGGGGCACCACCTAAGATCGAAAGCGCATTTGATCAAACTCCAGACTAGTCTGGCCGCAGAGCAGTCGAAGAATAAGTGGTCGATAATTTATATCTTACCACAGTACACACATTCTTTCGCACTTTTCCAGCCTTTTTTAAGCAAATTGTCTTTTGTTAATATACTTCTCTTGTTCAACAACCAGAGAAACATTTTGATTTTCGATGGCACCTTAGTTTTCCATAGAAATTTGTGTGGGTATCCCACACCCTCATTTATTAGAAAGGAGTATAAAGATTTTACCAAAAATTGTCTATTGTTAGTCAGCATCCACATGGGTTGATCCGTTCCTCCATGCATTCTGATCGACTCACATCTCTGCTTAAGACTAGTCCAGAGTTCATTAGTCTCTGCATTTAAATTCCTCCTGAAGCTAAAACCCTGCCACCCCCTATTCACTGCTTCTGCCACAGAGATATTGTGGTCAAAACTAATATTGTAGAGTCTGGGGTACAAGTCTTTCAAAGGTCTAGCTCCAACCCACCAATCCTCCCAAAACCTGGTTTCCTTCCCATCCCCAATTCTCTTTTTTACATGTTAAAAATATATTTTCTTAACATCCATTAGGCTGCACCAGAATTGAGAATCTCCTGGCTTTTTTTCCAATCCTGCCAAGCATTTGTTTTGTATATATTTAGTCTTCAAAATGTTTACCCAGGTTCCAGATTCAGTTTCTATTTTCCGTAGCCATTTAGCCAAGAGAGATTTGTTCACG
>NC_041388.1:14804885-14808057 GCF_002162155.2 Triticum dicoccoides
GGTGATATTTCTTTTTATTTTCATCTTCCTGCCACACTAATCTGGCTCTGAAAAAATCAGCCTTCTTTCTTACTCCTACAGGTAGAGGGTAGAAAGACATCATGAATAAAGGAATATTAGTCAGACAAGCTTGCACTAGGGTTACCCTCCCAGCCATGTTGAGGAGTCTCCCCTGCCAGCATGCACATCTTTTCTCAATTTTTTCAGTAATCCCCTTCCAAAACTTGTTACCCAGCCTGACATCTGCTACTGGCAGGCCTAAATATTTTATAGGCATCCCCCCAACCTCACATGTGAATATGTCTTGGTATATTCTAGTTTTTTTAGTTGCTTCCCCAAATAAAAAAATCTCACTCTTATGGAAGTTTATAGTCAATTCAGACATCTGCTCAAAGGCAGTTAAAATAAATTTTAAATTTCTTGCACTGTTTTCATCATCCTGTAGCAGAAAAATTGTATCATCACTAGTAGAAAAAGGGTCAAATGTGAAGCACATTAGTGCCGGTTTGAATTTGAGCCGGCACTAATGTGACCATTAGTGCCGGTTCCAACGGCTAGGCGGGCGGGCATCATTAGTACCGGTTCGTGGGCAACCTTTAGTACCGGTTCATGCCACGAACCGGTACTAATGAGGCTGTGTCAGGCTATGGTCAGGCTGGGGCCCCCAAGAAGACCTTTAGTACCGGTTCATGCCATGAACCGGTACTAGAGTTTCTTTGTAAGCTGATTTTTAGTCCCACCTCACCAAAAGAGAGGCAGTATGAGCGGTTTATAAGCCGTGAGTGCACAGACAATGACGAAGAGTTGCAATGCTCACCTGCATGTTGATTAGCTTCAAGCCTTGCGGAATAGCATAGACTGCACTGAGCTATGTACAGTGCAGTCTACACTATTCCGAATGGCTTGAAGCAAATTAACCAGCATTGCACCTCTTTTTTATTTTTAATAACTTATTTGAACTCCGGACTTCTTTTGTGTTCACTATGCAGCATTCAAAGCGACGTCATTAATTTCCAACATGTTCTGACATCATTTGTTGTTCTTCGGTCATTTACCTAATTGTTTAGTGAGCTAAATGACCATGAATTTGAAAATCACTACAAAATGAATCCTGAAAATGTTGAAACTTGCCATGGCATCATCATATCACCCGCATAGCATGCGTGAAAGAGTAGAGAGGGTCACGGCTAAAACTAGACGCACTTCGTGTACAAACTGGACAAACTCTTTCGGAGTATCAGGGTTTCGGACGAGAACTCATCTGTTACACGGCCACTTCAATGTTTTTTAAACTTATTTGAACTCCAGACTTCTTTTGTGTTCAGTATGCAGCATTCACAATGACGTCATCAATTTCCAACATGTTCTGACATCATTTGTTGTTTTTCGGTCATTTACCTAATTGTTTAGAGAGCTAAATGACCGTGAAGTTGAAAATCACTACAAAATGAATCCTGAAAATGTTGAAACTTGGCATGGTATCATCATATCACCCGCATAGCATGCACGAAAGAGTAGAGAGGGTCACGGCAAAAACTGGACGCACTTCCTGTACAAACTGGACAAACTCTTTCGGAGTATCAGGGTTTCAGACGAGAACTCATCTGTTACACGGCCACGTCAATGTTTTTTAAACTTATTCAAACTCCAGACTTCTTTTGTGTTCAGTATGCAGCATTCAAAGTGACGCCATCAATTTCCAATATATTTTGACATCATTTGTTGTTTTTTGGTCATTTACCTAATTGTTTAGAGAGCTAAATGATCGTGAAATTGAAAATCACTACAAAATGAATCCTGGAAATGTTGAAACTTGGCATGGTATCATCATATCACCCGCATAGCATGCGTGAAAGAGTAGAAAGAGTCACGGCAAAAACTGGACGCACTTCGTGTACAAACTGGACAAACTCTTTCGGAGTATCAGGGTTTCGGACGAGAACTCATCTGTTACACGGCCACTTCAATGTTTTTTAAACTTATTTAAACTCCGGACTTCTTTTGTGTTCAGTATGCAGCATTCAAAGCGACGTCATCAATTTCCAACATGTTCTAACATAATTTGTTGTTTTTCGATCATTTACCTAATTGTTTAAAGAGCTAAATGACCGTGAAATTAAAAATCACTACAAAATGAATCCTAAAAATGTTGAAACTTGGCATGGTATCATCATTTCTCCCGCATAGCATGTGCGAAAGAGTAGAGAGGGTCACGGCAAAAACTGGATGCACTTCGTGTACAAACTAGACAAACTCTTTCAGAGTATCAGGGTTTCGGACGAGAACTCATCTGTTACATGGCCACTTCAATGTTTTTTAAACTTATTTGAACTCCGGACTTCTTTTGTGTTCAGTATGCAACATTCAATTTCCAGAAGAAAATAAATAGAAGAAAAGAAATAATGCAGAAAATAAAAAAACTATACAAAAAAATTACTCAAAAATAAATAGAAGAAAATAAAAAATGCAGAAAAGAAAAAAACTATAAAAAACTACTCAAAAATAAATAAAAGAAAATAAATAATGCAAAAAAGAAAAAAACTATATAAAAAATTTGTTGGCGCGCTGCCCAGTGGGCCTGCCAGAGTTAGGGTCTGCAAATGCAGGCCCTGAAGGGCCAGCAGGCTCACAGGGCAGCGCGCCCTAGTTAATTAGGCCCAGAAGCCTGCTATATAGAGAAGCTCGAAGGAGCAGCCGCGGCTGGGTTTATAAACCAGTGCGGCTGCCCTTCGTTCGGCGAGGTGGGACTAAACATTGTGCACCGCCGGTGGCAGCGCACAACCTTCAGTACCGGTTGGTGGCTCCAACCGGTACTAAAGGGGGGGGTCTTTAGTTCCGGTTCGTGGCACGAACCGGTACTAAAGGGGGCGTTTCCCGCCCCTTGGGCTGGCGAAAATTGGCCTTTAGTACCGGTTGGTGGCTCCAACCGGCACTAAAGACCCCTCCTATATATATGGAACCTACGAAAAAATCAGTTTCATCGACCACCAGTAGTTCTTCTCGATCCAAACTTCTTCGCCGCGCCCGTCGCCCCATTGCGCGCCGCCCTCGCCGCCCCCGCCGCCCGTCGTCGCCGTCACTGCCGTCGCCCACGCCACCCGTCATCGCCGTCACCGCCGTCGCCCCCGCCACCCGTCGTCGCCGTCACCGCCCGGCCCGTCGCCCCCGCCGC
>NC_041388.1:14808207-14808693 GCF_002162155.2 Triticum dicoccoides
GCCCCCGCCGCGCCCGTACGTCGCCGCCGCCTCTCGCCCGCCGCGCCCGTCCCCTCGTCGTCGCCCGCCGCCGCCCGTACGCCACCACCCCCCGGTCATACACACACACACACACACAGAGAGAGAGAGAGAGACACACACACACCACACACACACACACATTGTTTTTACTTATTTTCTATTTTCTGTTGTTTAGATTAATGTTAGATAAATTACGTAGATAATAATGTTAGAATGTTAATGTTAGATGAATTATATGGAAAAGATGTTAAATATTAATGTCAAATATATTTTACATGAATTAGAACAAGTTGAACTAGTTGAATTAGTATAGCTAGATATTAATTAGGTATATATATGAGATTTGAACTAGTTGAATTAATATAACTAGTTTATTTTTAGTATGAAAATTAATAGAACAAGTTTATTTTTAGTAAGAAAATTTAGGTATATGAGATTTGATGACCTAATCAAAATATTACTATA
>NC_041388.1:14808728-14833615 GCF_002162155.2 Triticum dicoccoides
TAGTTTATTTTTAGTAAATGCTTAGTTGAATTAATAGAACTAGTGTATTTAGTTGAATTAATAGAACTAGTAAGTGTTTAATCTTTCACCTATATATGAACATATATGTTAGATATTTGATATAAATTATATGTTAGATATATATTTAATTTACTTATATGAGATTTCATTACCTAATTAACATTTTATTATATAGAACTAGCTACCTTATTTTTAGTAAGAAAATGAATAGAACTAGTTTAGTTGAATTAATTAGTTGAACTAGTTAGTTGAATTAGTTCAATTAATTAGGTATATTCTTCATAAGTGCTTAGTTGAACTAGTTAAATTAACAGAATTAGTTGAACTAATAGAACTAATAAGTGTTTAATGTTTCACCTATGAACATAGGAATGTCGTCTGATGATGAACACGATTTCATTATGTGCGAATACTGCAAAGACCAGCGCGGCCTGTGCGGCAGAAATTTTCTAGTTGATGATAGACGCTTTAGCATCAAGCTGGATGAGAACTTCGAAGTGGATACAGTAAGTCACAACGACAAGTCTTTTTTCGTAATTAAGCATGACTACGAGGAGACAAGTCACAACGGCAGGACCGTCCACTGTCCCGGGGCTGAACTAAACTGCGAGGAGACAAGTCATTATGTTTCATGGCTTGAGGATCTTGATGTTGTCAAGACAAATTTCTTTCCTGCACTTAGAAATTTAGTACTCAAAACGTGCGACCAATAGTGTTCGTACTGAACTACGGTCACATATATTTAGGAAAGATGGTAAGATTTCTACTATTTCTCCTCAATGCATCTTTTGCATACATTATTTTTTTAAGCTAAACTTCATTGCTAAGTATGTTACTATACGATATTCTTCAACAGGGACTCCCGATGAATGTTGTGCCTGATTGGATCGAGACTAAAGGTACCATGAATATTGTTAGCTTACGGCCAAGATATCCTACAATGCAGTTTAGTGCATTCAGGATTTCTAATAGCGAGGAATGCTTAATAGTAAAAGACTGGAGCAAAATTATGAACGATCACAGAGAAGTACTAGGGGGCAGCAATCAGAAGCGCAACCCACGATTAGGAGACAGGTTCATCTGCATTCTCCAATATGATGAATCAGCAAAGCTATACATGTTCTATGCTATTTTACCCGAGAGAGAGCAGCAGGAGTGATTAATTAGCTAGTTCATGCTCTTAGTACTTGTCCTCTCATGTCCGTGTTCTTCTTCCCGAACTTAATCTCAAAGAGTGATTTGCTTTTGTGGTGTTATGAACGCTTATAATATCATTACCATGTTGAACTTGATGATATCTTTGCGATGAAAACCGTTGGTGATGATATATATGATGCAAGCGTTTTTATATTAATTAATATGATGATGATGATGATGAGTTATTATATCATTTATGAAAGAAATTGCATATTAGTTTCAACTGGATGGATTCTAGCTAAGTGATCAAGTATATGCCATATCCATATTACCTCGATCACTTAAGTAGGTGATCAAGTATATATAATATGGATATGACATATACTTGATGACTTAGCTAGGATCCACACGCATCCAGTCAAACTAATCACCTAATAATTTAACAACTCATTATAATGTAAAACAATCACTAAATTAAATCGAAAAACACAAAATTAAAGTAAAAATAAAAAATAAAACAAAAACACACCAAACATTTAGTACCGGTTGGTGTTATCAACCGGTACTAATGTCCTACGTGCCCACGGAGCTGGCTCGTGCCATGTGTTTGCCCTTTAGCACCGGTTCGTGCTGAACCGGTACTAAAGGGGGGGCCTTTAGTGCCTACAATTTAGTGCCGGTTACCGAACCGGCACTAAAGCCCCTTACGAACTAGTGCTATTGCCCGCTTCTGCACTAGTGCATCTGCATATTGGAGCATATTAACCTCACAATTATTCAATTCAGAAAGAATCCCTTTCACAAAACCTCCTCCTTTTGCATTATCTAAGATAATGGCTAAGGCATCTGCAGCAATATCAAAGAGTAGTGGTGATAAGGAATCTCCTTGCTTTTACCCTTGAAATGTTTTAAAGTAAGGTCCTATTTCATCATTGACTTTTACTCCCACATGTCCCCCTATCATAGTATGCATGACCATATCACACCATTTATCAGGAAAATTCTTAAGTTTCAGCATTTTATATACAAAGGGCCATTTTATCTTATCATATGCCTTTTCAAAATCTACTTTGAACAGGAGAGCACTCTGTTTCTTTTTGTGTATGGAGTTAAGTGCTTCATGCAGCACCACTACTCGTTCCATAATATATCTCCCTTTTATAAAGGTTGTTTGATTTGGGGAGACAATTGGTCTGATCACTTTGCTCAATCTGTTCATCAATACTTTAGTAATGATTTTAAAGCTCACATTCAGCAAACAAATAGGTCTAAAATTTTGGATTTGCCTAGCATCTTTTATTTTCGGCACCAAAGTTATAATTCCATAATTCAATCTAGATATGTCTAGCTTGCCAGAGTGAAATTCATCTATTAGTTCTTTTAGCTCCCACTTCATTAGATCCCAAAATTCTTGATAAAATTCTACTAGCAAGCCATCAGGTCCAGGACTTTTGTTTTTCTCCATGGCAAACACCACCTCATGAATTTCCTGCAGGCTAAAAGGTTCAATCAATGCTCTACTTTGTTCATATGTAATGCCAGGGGCCTCTTGTATATTGAAATTCACAGTAGAAATTTCAGGCTGGCCAAATAATTCTTTGTAGAAGTTAGTAATGTATTTAGTCAGTTCATCATCTCCCTCAATTATCCCCTCTTCCTGGCTCAAAGAAAAAATTCTGTTTTTTCTCCTTCTTCCATTTACTTTGGCATGATAATACCTAGAATTATTATCTCCATCTTTAATTTCCTTGTCTTTATATCTCTGTAGCCATTTAATTTCCTCTTGTTTCAACAATCTCCCCAGTTGTGTTCTTAGTTGTTTCTGTTCAATTCTCTCTGTAGATGATAAACCCATAATCTCTACCCTTTTTGCCTATATCATCCAATCTGCTCATAATATCTTTTTTGATTTTTCTATCCAATGCATCTGAGTCTAATATCCATCCTCTCACTTTTTGTCTAAAAACTCTTAGTTTCTTTTGCCATCTATCCAATATATCTCCTCCCACCTGTATATTCCATATCTTGTAAACATATTATTTGAATCCCTCTTTGAGCATCCAAGCATTTTCAAATCTAAATATGCTGTTACTATTCTTTTTGTCTCCAGAGTCCACAATCAGTGGTGTGTGATCTGACAACTCTCTCTCTAAAGCCTGGACAGTAGTTAAAGGATACTTCTCTTCCCAATCAGGACAAATGAGTACCCTATCTAGCTTTTCATAAGTGGGATCTTCTTGATTATTAGCCCAAGTATATTTTCTCCCCCCAGAGGTATTTCTCTCAGTCCAGCTTGCTCAATAATAGCATTAAACACAAAACTCCAGTGGTCAGTACCAGTGGGTTTGTTTTTCTCAGTGTTGTTTCTGATAATATTAAAATCTCCCCCAATCATCATTGGGACTAAGGAATTATCTTGATATAATCTAGACATCTCTGCCAAATAGGCATTTTTGCCAGCAGGTTGTGCATCCCCATATACTACTATAAGATTCCATTCAAATTTATTTTTTTGTCATATATCAACATTCTAATAAAATAAGTCCCCATTTATGTGTTGATAACATCAAAGTTGTCACAATTAACACCCACTAAAATCCCTCCAGATTTTCCCCTTGGTTTGGACCATTTCCATTCAAAGTTTCTCCCCCCCCCACACAAATTGTGTAGTTCATTCTTTGAAAAGTCCCCCTTAATAGTTTCTTGGATCCCAACAAAATCCAGCTTCCTATTAATAATGTTATCTTTAATAAAATTTCTCTTATTATCTTTTCCAATTCCTCTAACATTCCAGAACATTCCTATCATTGTTTCCCTTCAATCTATTTTATATTTTTTTCCTTCCTTTTCCAAATTTACTAGTTGTCTTCCCACAGGTGAACCCTGGTGAGTTCAAGCTATTTCTTTTTGTCTTAGCAAAAAACTTTTTGAGATGAGTAAAGTGATCCATTTCTAGCTCAGCATCAGAATTGTCCTCATCAGAGCATATTTCTGTGAGGTCTGTATCTCCAATATCAATAAGGTTAGGTTCATCAGAGTGACCTTCCTTCTCTTTTTTTGCATACATGTTGTAAGTAAAAGTCTCTTCTACATTGCTCCATTTTATCTATAATATCTAGATTGGATTCAATCATGTTAATGGAACAACCCAAATCAATTCCAATCTGGTCTGCCATGTCTAGCAAAGAGGTTTTGTGACAATTTAAATTCTGGTACTTACCGTAGTTATCCTTAGCAGCAGCTCTTTCTTTGGCCAACTCTTCAATCTTGGCATCTTGCTTGCCAGCCAGTCTCCCACACCTCCTCAGTTGTTCCTCTTCTGTCTCATTATTGTCTATGTCTTTCTCTCCTGTTTTCACTCCCACCTTAGTGCCAAAGGACACAGATTCTTGACTAGCATTGAAATCCACTGCCTCATTATAATTGTTGTGATCATCTTCTCCCTTTTTTTCTGAGACCAAGATCCTCAGATCAGCATCAGTAATCTCCTCCATTTCTTTATCTCTAGCTTCCCACATCTCTATTTTATCCACACATTTATCACTCACTCCCTGTTGTTTGTTGACAAGATCCATAAGAGTTTTCTTGTCTTGTTCCAACTCCATAATCTTTTTTTCTTCTTTCATTCTGAGTGCCTTTTGCCTTGCCTTGTCTTCTTCTAGGTCAGACACCTTTTTGATGATCATTTACATGCAGTTTTCCACTTTTTTTCTTGCCTCCATCTCCAGCACTTGTTCTTTTTGAATTCTTACAATCTCCTCATTCTTCTTTTTCAGTTCCTCAAATTGAGCTAATCCCAAGCTTCCCAAAGACATCATCTCTTTATTTCCAAGTCCTTCATCATCTCCTCCCTTGTGTCTTTTTCTCAAAGTCCCCTCATCATTGTCTCCATCTGCACTCTCCTTCCCCTGTCTTTTATGTTCTCCATACCAATCCATTTCCACCACACTCTCCAACTCAGGAACAATCTTGTATATCATCAAGTCTTTGTCAGTAATTTCGGTAAAGGCTGGTATTTTATCAGTATCTTATTCCAATCTTAGCTCTAATCTTCTCCTTAGCAATAGTGTTCATATCAATTTCTAGCACAGGTCCAAGGGTTGCAGCCACTTCACACATCCCAAAGAAGTGTCTAAAGCATTCTGGAACCTTCCCAAACAAGGCCCATATAGTGTGTAGCTTGCCTACTGCCTGAGAATCAAAACTCCATCCCTTCACATTTATCACAGCTCCAGAACCCAACAATGTAAAATCATTACATTTACTCAGCTCCACTAGCCTTCCTTTGTTTGGGAATCTGACCAGGAAAGCATTTTCTCCTTGTTTCTTACACCTCCACTGCCAATTCCAGTTAAACATATAATGCAGTCTGTCTACCAACTGTGTTTCATTGATTATCCCTGAAACCACTGTGATTATGGCCATAGGATTAGGGTTTTCCATTTCCAAGACTTCCTTAGCACTCTGGACTAGTAGCACTCCAAGCCCCCTTGCAGCATATCCAACAAATTTGGGTACTGGCTTTATTTATTTCAACCAGTTGCACTCATCTGTGACATGGTTTTTCTTGCCACATATCACACAATGTCCAAGAGGGCAATCTTTAGTCAAGTGATTGATCTCCTTGCATTTGTTGCAAAACATCTTGTTCTGCCCCCCTATTCCTGTCCTTCCTCCCTCCTGCAAGCTTCTTTTAGCATAGTGATCTCCATCCCCCACACCTAAGCTCCTCTGCCTTTGAGTCCCACCTGTGTTGTGACTCATCGGAGCTTCTCTTCCTTGTGTCCCTGCGTTTCTGGGCTCGGGCATCCCTCTGTTCATTCCACTGTCTCTGATCTCACTCCCCCCGCTACCTTGAGTTGTACCACCTCCAGATCTGATATTTGCCTCACCACCAGTAAGATTTTTCCCTTGCGAGAGTTGTGCTAACAAGGCATTGAGCAGTACCTATTGCTGTTGAAGTAGCTCTTGCCCACTTTTCTCCAGAGATCCAGACGCGCTTCCCTGCTCAATCCCCTACCCTTCCTCTCTCCTTTTGTCTTTGTTCTTCACACCTTCTCCATCTTCACCTCTTCCTCCTGATGCTGCTTCTTGCCGGGCCTCTTGTCTCTCTTGGCTCCGGCTGGCCTCTCTTCCTCTAGCAAGATCTCTTCTCTCCTCCCAAGGCGCCAAGTTCCTGTAGTGGTTTTCACCCTCTTCTTTCCTTTTGTATTGCCTGTTGGAAATATGCCCTAGAGGCAATAATAAAATGGTTATTATATTTCCTTGTTCATGATAACTGTCTATTATTCATGCTTTAATTGTATTATCCGGAAATCATAATACATGTGTGAATACATAGACCACAATGTGTCCCTAGTGAGCCTCTAGTTGACTAGCTCATTGATCAATAGATAGTCATGGTTTCCTGGCTATGGACATGGAGATGTCATTGATAACGGGATCACATCATTAGGAGAATGATGTGATGGACAAGACCCAATCCTAAACATAGCACAAGATCGTATAGTTCGTTTGCTAGAGTTTTTCCAATGTCAAGTATCTTTTCCTTAGACCATGAGATCGTGTAACTCCCGGATACCGTAGGAGTGCTCTGGGTGTACCAAACGTCACAACATAACTGGGTGACTATAAAGGTATACTACGGATATCTCCGAAAGTGTCTGTTGGGTTGACACGGATCAAGACTGGGATTTGTCACTCCATATGACGGAGAGGTATATCTGGGCCCACTCGATAATGCATCGTCATAATGAGCTCAAAGTGACCAAGTGTCTGGTCATGGGATCATGCATTACGGTACGAGTAAAGTGACTTGCCGGTAACGAGATTGAACAAGGTATTGGGATACCGACGATCGAATCTCGGGCAAGTAACGTACCGATTGACAAAGGGAATTGTATATGGGGTTGCTCGAATCCTCGACATCGTGGTTCATCCGATGAGATCATCAAGGAGCATGTGGGAGCCAACATGGGTATCCAGATCCCGCTGTTGGTTATTGACCTAAGAGCCGTCTCGGTCATGTCTACATGTCTCCCGAACCCGTAGGGTCTACACACTTAAGGTTCGGTGACGCTAGGGTTGTAGAGATATGAATATGCAGTAACCCCAAAGTTGTTCGGAGTCCCGGATGAGATCCTGGACGTCACGAGGAGTTCCGGAATGGTCCGGAGGTAAAGAATTATATATAGGAAGTGCAGTTTCGGCCATCGGGAGAGTTTCGGGGTCACCAGTATTGTACCGGGACCACCGAAAGGGTCCCGGGGGTCCACCGGGTGGGGCCACCCATCCCGGAGGGCCCCATGGGCCAAAGTGGGGAGGGGAACCAGCCCATAGTAGGCTTGTGCGCCCCCCTAGGCCCACACCATGCGCCTAGGGTTGGGAACCCTAGGGTGGGGGTGCGCCCCACCTGGCTTGGGGGGCACTCCACCCCTTGGCCGCCGCCCCCTAGGAGATCCCATCTCCTAGGGCCGGCGCCCCCCTAGGGGGCCTATATAAAGGGGGGGCGAGGGAGGGGGCAGAAAACCCTTGAGTCTTGGCGCCTTCCTCTCCCCTGCTACACCTCTCCCTCTCGTAGTATAACGGCGAAGCCCTGCTGCGGTGACGCCCTACATCCCCACCACGCCGTCGTGCTGCTGGATCTTCATCAACCTCTCCTCCCCCCTTGCTGGATCAAGAAGGAGGAGACGTCACGCTGACCATATGTGTGTTGAACATGGAGGTGCCGTCCGTTTGACGCTAGGATCTCCGGTGATTTGGATCACGTCGAGTACGACTTCCTCATCCCCGTCCTTGAACGCTTCCGTGCGTGATCTACAAAGGTATGTAGATGCATTCCTATCACTCTTTGCTAGATGAACTCATAGATGGATCTTGGTGAAACCGTAGGAAAATTTTTGTTTTCTGCAACGTTCCCCAACAGTGGCATCATGAGCTAGGTCTATGCGTAGTTCTCCTTGCACGAGTAGACCACAATTTGTTGTGGGCGTAGATGTTGTCAACTTTCTTGCCGCTACTAGTCTTATCTTGCTTCAGCGGTATTGTGGGATGAAGCGGCCCGGACCGACCTTACACGTACGCTTACGTGAGATTGGTTCCACCGACTGACATGCACTAGTTGCATAAGGTGGCTAGCGGGTGTCTGTCTCTCCCACTTCAGTTGGAGCGGATTCGATGAAAAGGGTCCTTATGAAGGGTAAATAGAAGTTGACAAATCACGTTGTGGCTATTACGTAGGTAAGAAAATGTTCTTGCTAGAACCCTTTTGCAGCCACGTAAAACTTGCAACAACAATTAGAGGACGTCTAACTTGTTTTTGCAGCAAGTGCTTTGTGATGTGATATGGCCAAAGTTGTGATGAATGATGAATGATATATATGTGATGTATGAGATCATGTTCTTGTAATAGGAATCACGACTTGCATGTCGATGAGTATGACAACCGGCAGGAGCCATAGGAGTTTTCTTTATTTTTGTATGACCTGCGTGTCATTGAGAAATGCCATGTAAATTACTTTACTTTATTGCTAAATGTGTTAGCCTTAGTAGTAGAAGTAATAGTTGGCGAGCAACTTCATGGAGACACGATGATGGAGATCATGATGATGGAGATCATGGTGTCATGCTGGTGACAAGATGATCATGGAGCCCCAGGATGGAGATCAAAGGAGCTATGTGATATTGGCCATATCATGTCACTATTATTATTTGATTGCATGTGATGTTTATCATGTTTTTGCATCTTGTTTACTTAGAACGGCGGTAGTAAATAAGATGATCCCTCATAATAATTTCAAGAAAGTGTCCCCCCTAACTGTGCACTGTTGCGACAGTTCGTTGTTTCGAAGAACCACGTGATGATCGGGTGTGATAGATTCCAACGTTCACATACAACGGGTGTAAGACAGATTTACACATGCAAACACTTAGGTTGACTTGACGAGCCTAGCATGTACAGACATGGCCTCGGAACACAGAAGACCGAAAGGTCGAGCATGAGTCGTATAGAAGATACGATCAACATGAAGATGTTCACCAATGTTGACTAGTCCATCTCACGTGATGATCGGACATGGCCTAGTTAACTCGGATCATGTTATACTTAGATGACTGGAAGGATGTCTATCTAAGTGGGGGTTCATTATATAATTTGATTAGATGAACTTAATTATCATGAACATAGTCTAAAATCTTTACAATATGTCTTGTAGATCAAATGGCCAATGTTGTCCTCAACTTCAACGCGTTCCTAGAGAAAACCAAGCTGAAAGACGATGGCAGCAACTATACGGACTGGGTCCGGAACCTGAGGATCATCCTCATAGCTGCCAAGAAAGATTATGTCCTACTAGCACCGCTAGGTGACGCACCCGTCCCACAGAACCAAGACATTATGAACGCTTGGCAGACACGTGCTGATGATTACTCCCTCGTTCAGTGCGGCATGCTTTACAGCTTAGAACCGGGGCTCCAAAAGCGTTTTGAGCGACACGGAGCATATGAGATGTTCGAAGAGCTGAAAATGGTTTTCCAAGCTCATGCCCGGGTCGAGAGATATGAAGTCTCCGACAAGTTCTTCAGCTGTAAGATGGAGGAAAATAGTTCTGTCAGTGAGCACATACTCACAATGTCTGGGTTACATAACCGCTTGAATCAGCTGGGAGTTAATCTCCCAGATGACGCGGTCGTTGACAGAATCCTCCAGTCGCTTCCACCAAGCTACAAGAGCTTTGTGATGAACTTCAATATGCAGGGGATGGAAAAGACCATTCCTGAAGTATTTGCAATGCTGAAATCAGCAGAGGTAGAAGTCAAAAAGAACCATCAAGTGTTGATGGTGAATAAAACCACTAAGTTGAAGAAAGGCAAGGGTAAGAAGAACTTCAAGAAGGACGGCAAGGGAGTTGCCGCGCCCGGTAAGCAAGCTGCCGGGAAGAAGCCAAAGAATGGACCCAAGCGCGAGACTGAGTGTTTTTATTGCAAGGGAAGTGGTCACTGGAAGCGGAACTGCCCCAAATACTTAGCGGACAAGAAGGCCGGCAAAACGAAAGGTATATGTGATATACATGTAATTGATGTGTACCTTACCAGTACTCGTAGTAGCTCCTGGGTATTTGATACCGGTGCATTTGCTCACATTTGTAAATCAAAGCAGGAGCTGCGGAATAAACGGAGATTGGCGAATGACGAGGTGACGATGCGCGTCGGGAATGGTTCCAAGGTCAATGTGATCGCCGTCGGCACACTACCTCTACATTTACCTACGGGATTAGTTTTGAACCTCAATAATTGTTATTTAGTGCCAAGTTTGAGCATGAACATTGTATCAGGATCTCGTTTAATACGAGATGGCTACTCATTTAAATCTGAGAATAATGCTTGTTCTATTTATATGAGAGATATGTTTTATGGTCATGCTCCTATTGTGAATGGTTTATTCATAATGAATCTCGAGCGTAATTCTACACATATTCATAGTGTGAATACCAAAAGATGTAAGGTTGATAATGATAGTCCCACATACTTGTGGCACTGCCGCCTTGGTCACATAGGTGTCAAACGCATGAAGAAGCTCCATGCAGATGGACTTTTAGAGTCTCTTGATTACGAATCATTTGACACGTGTGAACCATGCCTCATGGGTAAGATGACCAAGACTCCGTTCTCAGGAACAATGGAGCGAGCAACCAACCTATTGGAAATCATACATACTGATGTGTGCGGTCCAATGAGTGTTGAGGCTCGTGGTGGCTATCGTTATGTTCTCACCCTCACTGATGACTTGAGTAGATATGGGTATATCTACTTAATGAAACACAAGTCTGAAACCTTTGAAAAGTTCAAGGAATTTCAAAGTGAGGTTGAGAATCAACGTGACAGAAAAATCAAGTTTTTGCGATCAGATCGTGGAGGAGAATACTTGAGTCACGAATTTGGCACACACTTAAGAAAATGTGGAATAGTTTCACAACTCACGCCGCCTGGAACACCTCAGCATAATGGTGTGTTCGAACATCGTAATCGCACTCTATTGGATATGGTGCGATCTATGATGTCTCTTACCGATTTACCACTGTCATTTTGGGGCTATGCTTTAGAGACTGCCGCATTCACTTTAAATAGGGCTCCGTCGAAATCCATTGAGACGACACCGTATGAATTATGGTTTGGGAAGAAGCCTAAGCTGTCGTTTCTAAAAGTTTGGGGATGCGATGCTTATGTCAAGAAACTTCAACCTGAAAAGCTCGAACCCAAGTCGGAAAAATGCGTCTTCATAGGATACCCTAAAGAAACTATTGGGTATACCTTCTACCTCAGATCCAAAGGCAAGATCTTTGTTGCCAAGAATGGATCCTTTCTAGAGAAGGAGTTTCTCTCGAAAGAAGTAAGTGGGAAGAAAGTGGAACTTGATGAAGTATTACCTCTTGAACCGGAAAGTGGCGCAACACAGGAAAATGTTCCTGTAGTGCCTGCACCAGTTAGAGAGGAAGTTAATGATGATGATCAAGATACTTTTGATCAAGCTCCACTGAACTTCGAAGGTCCACAAGGACACGTTCCGCACCAGAGTGGTACGGCAACCCTGTCTTGGAAATCATGTTGTTAGACAACGGTGAACCTTCGAACTATGAAGAAGCGATGGCGGGCCCGGATTCCGACAAATGGCTGGAAGCCATGAAATCCGAGATAGGATCCATGTATGAAAACGAAGTATGGACTTTGACTGACTTGCCCGATGATCGGCGAGCCATAAAAAATAAATGGATCTTTAAGAAGAAGACAGACGCGGATGGTAATGTGACCATCTATAAAGCTAGGCTTGTCGCTAAGGGTTATCGACAAGTTCAATGGGTTGACTACGATGAGACATTCTCTCCCGTAGCAAAGCTGAAGTCCGCCCGAATCATGTTAGCAATTGCCGCATACTATGATTATGAGATATGGCAAATGGACGTCAAGACGGCATTCCTTAACGGTTATCTTAAGGAAGAACTGTATATGATGCAGCCGGAAGGTTTTGTCGATCCTAAGAATGCTGACAAGGTGTGCAAGCTCCAACGCTCGATTTATGGGCTGGTGCAAGCATCTCGGAGTTGGAACATTTGCTTTGATGAGATGATCAAAGCGTTTGGGTTTATGCAGACTTATGGAGAAGCCTGCGTTTACAAGAAAGTGAGTGGGAGCTCTGTAGCATTTCTCATATTACATGTAGATGACATACTTTTGATGGGAAATGATATAGAGCTTTTGGACAGCATTAAGGCCTACTTGAATAAGAGTTTTTCAATGAAGGACCTTGGAGAAGCTGCTTATATATTAGGCATCAAGATCTATAGAGATAGATCAAGATGCCTCATAGGTCTTTCACAAAGCACATACCTTGATAAGATATTGAAGAAGTTCAATATGGATCAGTCTAAGAAGGGGTTCTTGCCTGTGTTGCAAGGTGTGAAATTGAGCTCAGCTCAATGTCCGACCACGGCAGAAGATATAGAAGAGATGAGTGTCATCCCTTATGCCTCAGCCATAGGTTCTATTATGTATGCCATGCTGTGTACCAGACCTGATGTAAACCTTGCCGTAAGTTTGGTAGGAAGGTACCAAAGTAATCCCGGCAAGGGACACTGGACAACGGTCAAGAATATCCTAAAGTACCTGAAAAGGACTAAGGAAATGTTTCTCGTTTATGGAGGTGACGAAGAGCTCGTCGTAAAGGGTTACGTCGACACTAGCTTCGACGATCTGGATGAATCTAAGTCACAAACCGGATACGTGTATATTTTGAATGGTGGGGCAGTATGCTGGTGCAGTTGCAAGCAAAGCGTTGTGGCGGGATCTACATGTGAAGCGGAGTACATGGCAGCCTCGGAGGCAGCACACGAAGCAGTCTGGGTGAAGGAGTTCATTACCGACCTAGGAGTCATACCCAATGCGTCGGGCCCGATGACTCTCTTCTGTGACAACACTGGAGCTATTGCCCTTGCCAAGGAGCCCAGGTTTCACAGGAAGACCAGGCATATCAAGCGTTGAAGGAAATATGCCCTAGAGGCAATAATAAAGTTATTATTTATTTCCTTATATCATGATAAATGTTTATTATTCATGCTAGAATTGTATTAATACATGTGTGAATACATAGACAAACAAAGTGTCACTAGTATGCCTCTACTTGACTAGCTCGTTAATCAAAGATGGTTATGTTTCCTAACCATGAACAATGATTTGTTATTTGATTAATGGGATCACATCATTAAGAGAATGATCTGATTGACATGACCCATTCCTTTAGCTTAGGACCCGATCGTTTAGTATGTTGCTATTGCTTTCTTCATGACTTATACATGGTCCTATGACTATGAGATTATGCAACTCCCGTTTGCCGGAGGAACACTTTGGGTGCTACCAAACGTCACAACGTAACTGGGTGATTATAAAGGGGCATTACAGGTGTCTCCAAAGGGAGATGTTGGGTTGGCGTATTTCGAGATTAGGATGTCACTCCGATTGTTGGAGAGGTATCTCTGGGCCCTCTCGGTAATGCACATCACATAAGCCTTGCAAGCATTACAACTAATATGTTAGTTGTGAGATGATGTATTACAGAACGAGTAAAGAGACTTGCCGGTAACGAGATTGAACTAGGTATTGGAATACCGACGATCGAATCTCGGGCAAGTAACATACCGATGACAAAGGGAACAACATATGTTGTTATGCAGTCTGACCGATAAAGATCTTCGTAGAATATGTAGGAGCCAATATGGGCATCCAGGTCCCGCTATTGGTTATTGACCGGAGACGTGTCTCGGTCATGTCTACATTGTTCTCGAACCCGTAGGGTCCGCACGCTTAAGGTTACGATGACAGTTATATTATGAGTTTACTTGCTTTGATGTACCGAAGGAGTTCGGAGTCCCGGATGAGATCGGGGACATGACGAGGAGTCTCGAAATGGTCGAGACGTAAAGATTCATATATTGGATGATATGTTTAGGCCAAGGGGTCAAGCCCATGAGGCTTTAGGTCGGTGCAAAAGGAGTTTTGCGGAGGCCAGGGGGCCAAACGCCGGAGGCCCTGGCGTCTGGCCCTGGGCCAGACGCCGAGGCCCATGGCGTCTGGGCCAGACGCCAAGGATTGTGGCGTTTGGTCCTGGAGTCCGAGTGGGACTCTTGCCTTTCGGGCAAAACCGAATTTGAGGAGGCTTTTGCTCCAAGTTTCGACCCCGGGGCTCAACATATAAATAGAGGGGCAGGGCTAGCACCAAAGACACAACAAGTTGATCCACGTGATCTATTCCTTAGCCGTGTGCGGTTCCCCAGCCACCATAATCCTCGATAATACTGTAGCGGAGTTTAGGCGAAGCCCTGCTGCTGTAGTACATCAAGATCATCACCACGCCGTCGTGCTGACGGAACTCTTCCCCGACACTTTGCTGGATCGGAGTCCGGGGATCGTCATCGAGCTGAACGTGTGCTCGAACTCGGAGGTGCCGTAGTTTCGGTGCTTGAACGGTCGGATCGGGAAGACGTACGACTACTTCCTCTACGTTGCATCAACGCTTCCGCAGTCGGTTTGCGTGGGTACGTAGACAACACTCTCCCCTCTCGTTGCTATGCATCACATGATCTTGCGTGTGCGTAGGAATTTTTTTGAAATTACTACGTTCCCCAACAGTGGCATCGGAGCCTAGGTTTTATATGTTGATGTTATATGCACGAGTAGAACACAAGTGAGTTGTGGGCGTTATAAGTCATACTGCCTACCAGCATGTCATACTTTGGTTCGGCGGCATTGTTGGACGAGACGACCCGGACCAACATTACGCGTACGCTTACGCGAGACCGGTTCCCCCGACGTGCTTTGCACACAGGTGGCTTGTGGGCGACTGTCTTTCCAACTTTAGTTGAACCAAGTATGGCTACGCCCGGTCCTTGCGAAGGTTAAAACAGAGTCTATTTGACAAACTATCGTTGTGGTTTTGATGCGTAGGTGAGATTGGTTCTTGCTTAAGCCCGTAGTAGCCACGTAAAACTTGCAACGACAAAGTAGAGGACGTCTAACTTGTTTTTGCAGGGCATGTTGTGATGTGATATGGTCAAGGCATGATGCTGAATTTTATTGTATGAGATGATCATGTTTTGTAACCGAGTTATCGGCAACTGGCAGGAGCCATATGGTTGTCGCTTTATTGTATGCAATGCAATCGCGATGTAATGCTTTACTTTATCACTAAGCGGTAGCGATAGTCGTGGAAGCATGAGATTGGCGAGACGACAATGATGCTACGATGGAGATCAAGGTGTCGCGCCGGTGACGATGGTGATCATGACGGTGCTTCGAAGATGGAGATCACAAGCACGAGATGATGATGGCCATATCATATCACTTATATTGATTGCATGTGATGTTTATCCTTTTATGCATCTTATCTTGCTTTGATTGGCGGTAGCATTATAAGATGATCTCTCACTAAATTATCAAGAAGTGTTCTCCCTGGGTATGCACCGTTGCGAAAGTTCTTCGTGCTGAGACACCACATGATGATCGGGTGTGATAGGTTCTACGTTCAAATACAACGGGTGCAAAACAGTTGCACACGCGGAATACTCAGGTTATACTTGACGAGCCAAGCATATACAGATATGGCCTCGGAACACGGAGACCGAAAGGTCGAGCGTGAATCATATAGTAGATATGATCAACATAACAATGTTCACCATTGAAAACTACTCCATCTCACGTGATGATCGGTTATGGTTTAGTTGATTTGGATCACGTAATCACTTAGAGGATTAGAGGGATGTCTATCTAAGTGGGAGTTCTTAAGTAATATGATTAATTGAACTTAAATTTATCATAAACTTAGTCCTGGTAGTATTTTGCAAATTATGTTATAGATCAATAGCTCGCGTTGTTGCTTCCCTGTGTTTATTTTGATATGTTCCTAGAGAAAATTGTGCTGAAAGATGTTAGTAGCAATGATGCGGATTGGATCCGTGATCTGAGGTTTATCCTCATTGATGCACAGAAGAATTATGTCCTTGATGCACCGCTAGGTGACAGACCTATTGCAGGAGCAGATGCAGACGTTATGAACGTTTGGCTAGCTCAATATGATGACTACTTGATAGTTTAGTGCACCATGCTTAATGGCTTAGAATCGGGACTTCAAAGACGTTTTGAACGTCATGGAGCATATGAGATGTTCCAGGAGTTGAAGTTAATATTTCAAGCAAATACCCGAGTTGAGAGATATGTAGTCTCCAATAAGTTCTATAGCTAAAAGATGGAGGAGAATCGCTCAACTAGTGAGCATGTGCCCAGATTGTCTGAGTACAACAATCACTTGAATCAAGTGGGAGTTAATCTTCCAGATAAGATAGTGATTGACAGAATTCTCTAGTCACCATCACCAAGTTAGTAGAACTTCGTGATGAACTATGATATGCAAGGGATAACGGAAACGATTCCCAAGCTCTTCGTAATGCGGAAATTGACGAAGGTAGAAATCGAGAAAAACATCAAGTGTTGATGGTAGACAAGAACACTAGTTTCAAGAAAAGGGCAGAGGGAAAAGGGGAACTTCAAGAAGAACAACAAGCAAGTTGCTGCTCAAGTGAAGAAGCCCAAGTCTGGTCCTAAGCCTGAGACTAAGTGTTTCTACTGCAAAGGGACTGGTCACTGGAAGCGGAACTACCCCAAGTGATTGGCGGATAAGAAGGATGGCAAAGTGAACATAAGTATATTTGATATACATGTTATTGATGTGTACTTTACTAGTGTTTATAGCAAACCCTCAGTATTTGATACTAGTTCAGTTGCTAAGATTAGTAACTCGAAACGGGAGTTGCAGAATAAACAGAGACTAGTTAAGGGTGAAGTGACGATGTGTGTTGGAAGTGGTTCCAAGATTGATATGATCATCATCGCACACTCCCTATAATTTCGAGATTAGTGTTGAACCTAAATAAGTGTTATTTGGTGTTTGCGTTGAGCATGAATATGATTTGATCATGTTTATTGTAATACGGTTATTCATTTAAAGAGAATAAATTGTTGTTCTGTTTATATGAATAAAACCTTATATGGTTACACACCCAATGAAAATAGTTCGTTGGATCTCGATCGTAGTGATACACATAATCATAATATTGAAACCAAAAGATGCAAAGTTAAGAATGATAGTGCAACTTATTTGTAGCACTGCCGTTTAGGTCATATTGGTGTAAAGCGCATGAAGAAACTCCATGCTAATGGGCTTTTGGAATCACTTGATTATGAATCAGTTGATGCTTGCGAACCATGCCTCATGGGCAAGATGACTAAGACTCTGTTCTTCGGAACAATGGAGCGGGCAACAAGATTTGTTGGATATCATACATACTGATGTATGTGGTCCGATGAATATTGAGGCTCGCGACAAGTATCATTATTTTCTGATCTTCACAGATGATTTTAGCAGATATGAGTATATCTACTTGATGAAACATAAGTCTGAAACATTTGAAAAGTTCAAAGAATTTCAGAGTGAAGTGAAAAATCATCGTAACAAGAAAATAAAGTTTCTACGATCTGATCGTAGAGAAGAGTATTTGAGTTACGAGTTTGTCCTTCAGTTAAAAACAATGTGAAATAGTTTCACTACTCATGCCACCTGGAACACCACAATGTAATGGTGTGTCCGAACGTCATAACCGTACTTTATTGGATATAGTGCAATCTATGATGTATCTTACCGATCTAGCACTATCGTTTTGGGGTTATGCATTAGAGACAGTTGCATTCACGTTAAATAGGGCACCATCAAAATCCGTTGAGATGACGCCTTATGAACTGTGGTTTGGCAAGAAACCAAAGTTGTCGTTTCTGAAAGTTTGGGGCTGCGATGCTTATGTGAAAAAGCTTCAACCTGATAAGCTCGAACCCAAATCGGAGAAATGTGTCTTCATAGGTTACCCAAAAGTTACTGTTGGGTACACCTTCTACACAGATCCGAAGGCAAGATTTTTTGCTAAATTTGGAAACTTTCTGGAGAAGGAGTTTCTATAGAAAGAAGTGAGTGGGAGAAAAGTAGAACTTGATGAGGTAACTGTACCTGCTCCCTTTATTAGAAAGTAGTTCATCACAGAAATTTGTTCCTGTGACTCCTACACCAATTAGTGAGGAAGCTAATGATGATGATCATGAAACTTCAGATCAAGTTACTACCGAATCTCGTAGGTAAACCAGAGTGAGATCCGCACCTGAGTGGTACGGTAATCCTGTTCTGGAAGTCATGTTACTAGACCATGACGAACTTGCGAACTATGAGGAAGCGATGATGAGCCCAGATTCCGCAAAATGGTTTGAGGCCATGAAATCTGAGATATGATCCATGTATGAGAACAAAGTATGGACTTTGATGGATTTGCCCGATGATCGGCAAGCCATAGAAAATAAATGGATCTTCAAGAGGAAGACAGACGCTGATAGTAGTGTTACTATCTACAAAGCTAGAATTGTCGCAAAAAGGTTTTCGACAAGTTCAAGGTGTTGACTACGATGAGAGATTCTCACTCGTATCTATGCTTAAAGTCTGTCCGAATCATGTTAGCAATTGCCGCATTTTATGAAATCTGGCAAATGGATAAACAAAACTGAATTCCTTAATGGATTTAATAAAGAAGAGTTGTATACGATGCAACTAGAAGGTTTTGTCAAATCCGAAAGGTGCTAACAAAATGTGCAAGCTCCAGCGATCCATCTATGGACTGGTGCAAGCATCTCGGAGTTGGAATATACGCTTTGACGAGTTGATCAAAGCATATAGTTTTATACAGACTTGCGGTGAAGCCTGTATTTACAAGAAAAGTGAGTGGGAGCACTACAACATTTCTGATAAGTATATGTGATTGACATATTGTTGATCGGAAATAATGTAGAATTATTCTGTAAAGCATAAAGGAGTGTTTGAAAGGAATTTTTCAAAGAAAGACTTCGGTGAAGCTGCTTACATATTGAGCTTCAAGATCTGTAGAGATAGATCAAGACGTTTGATAAGTTTTTTCAATGAGTACATACCTTGACAAGATTTTGAAGTAGTTCAAAATGGAGCGGTCAAAGAAAGAGTTCTTGCCTGTATTACAAGGTGTGAAGTTGAGTAAGACTCAAAGCCCGACCACGGCAGAAGATAGAAAGAGAATGAAAGTCATTCCCTATGCCTCGGTCATAGGTTCTATAAAGTATGCCATGCTGTATACCAGATCTATTGTATGCCCTACCACTGAGTTTGGCAAGGGAGTACGATAGTGATCTAGGAGTAGATCACTGGACATCGGTCAAAATTATCCTTAGTGGAATAAGGATATGTTTCTCGATTATGGAAGTGAAAAAAAAGGTTCGTCGTAAAGGGTTACGCCGATGCAAGTTTTGACACTAATCTAGATGACTCTAAGTCTCGGTCTAGATACATATTGAAAGTGGGAGCAATTAGTTAGAGTAGCTCCATGCAGAGCATTATTGATATAGAAATTTGCAAAATACATGCGGATCTGAATGTGGCAGACCCGTTGACTAAGATTCTCTCACAAGCAAAACATGATCACACCTTAGTACTCCTTGGGTGTTAATCACATAGCGATGTGAACTAGATTACTGAATCTAGTAAACCCTTTGGGTGTTGGTCACATGGCGATGTGAACTATGGGTGTTAATCACATGATGATGTGAACTATCGATGTTAATCAGATGGTGATGTGATCTAGATTATTGACTCTAGTGCAAGTGGGAGACTGAAGGAAATATGCCCTAGAGGCAATAATAAAGTTATTATTTATTTCCTTATATCATGATAAATGTTTATTATTCATGCTAGAATTGTATTAACCGGAAACATAATACATGTGTGAATACATAGACAAACAAAGTGTCACTAGTATGCCTCTACTTGACTAGCTCGTTAATCAAAGATGGTTATGTTTCCTAACCATGAACAATGAGTTGTTATTTGCTTAACGGGATCACATCATTAAGAGAATGATCTGATTGACATGACCCATTCCTTTAGCTTAGCACCCGATCGTTTAGTATGTTGCTATTGCTTTCTTCATGACTTATACATGTTCCTATGACTATGAGATTACGCAACTCCCGTTTGCCGGAGGAACACTTTGGGTGCTACCAAACGTCACAACGTAACCGGGTGATTATAAAGGAGCATTACAGGTGTCTCCAAAGGGAGATGTTGGGTTGGCGTATTTCGAGATTAGGATTTGTCACTCCGATTGTCGGAGAGGTATCTCTGGGCCCTCTCGGTAATGCACATCACATAAGCCTTGCAAGTATTACAACTAATATGTTAGTTGTGAGATGATGTATTACAGAACGAGTAAAGAGACTTGCCGGTAACGAGATTGAACTAGGTATTGGAATACCGACGATCGAATCTTGGGCAAGTAACATACCGATGACAAAGGGAACAACGTATGTTGTTATGCGGTCCGACCGATAAAGATCTTCGTAGAATATGTAGGAGCCAATATGGGCATCCAGGTCCCGCTATTGGTTATTGACTGGGGACGTGTCTCGGTCATGTCTACATTGTTCTCGAACCCGTAGGGTCCGCACGCTTAAGGTTATGATGACAGTTATATTATGAGTTTACATGTTTTGATGTACCGAAGGAGTTCGGAGTCCCGGATGAGATCGGGGACATGACGAGGAGTCTCGAAATGGTCGAGACGTAAAGATTCATATATTGGATGATATGGTTAGGCCAAGGGGTCAAGCCCATGAGGCTTTAGGTCGGTGCAAAAGGAGTTTTGCGGAGGCCAGGGGGCCAAACGCCGGAGGCCCTGGCGTCTGGCCCTGGGCCAGACGCCAAGGATTGTGGCGTTTGGTCCTAGAGTCCGAGTGGGACTCTTGCCTTTCGGGCAAAACCAACTTTGAGGAGGCTTTTGCTCCAAGTTTCGACCCCGGGGCTCAACATATAAATAGAGGGGCAGGGCTTGCACCAAAGACACAACAAGTTGATCCACGTGATCTATTCCTTAGCCGTGTGTGGTGCCCCAGCCACCATAATCCTCGATAATACTGTAGCGGAGTTTAGGCGAAGCCCTGCTGCTGTAGTACATCAAGATCGTCACCACGCCGTCGTGCTGACAGAACTCTTCCCCGACACTTTGCTGGAACGGAGTCCGGGGATTGTCATCGAGCTGAACGTGTGCTTGAACTCGGAGGTGCCATAGTTTTGGTGCTTGATCGGTCGGATCGGGAAGACGTATGACTACTTTCTCTACGTTGCGTCAACGCTTCCACAGTCGGTCTGCGTGGGTACGAAGACAACACTCTCCCCTCTCGTTGCTATGCATCACATGATCTTGCGTGTGCGTAGGAAATTTTTTGAAATTACTACGTTCCCCAACAAGCGTCGCTTCAACTCCATTCGTGAAAGTGTTCAAAATGGAGACATAAAGATTTGTAAAGTACATACGGACCTGAATGTAGCAGATCCGTTGTAAACCTCTCCCTAGAGCAAAACATGATCAACACCAGAATTCCGTGGGTGTTCGATTCATCACAATGTAACTAGATGATTGACTCTAGTGCAAGTGGGAGACTGTTGGAAATATGCCCTAGAGGCAATAATAAAATGATTATTATATTTCCTTGTTCATGATAACTGTCTATTATTCATGCTTTAACTGTATTATCCGGAAATCATAATACATGTGTGAATACATAGACCACAATGTGTCCCTAGTGAGCCTCTAGTTGACTAGCTCGTCGATCAACAGATAGTCATGGTTTCCTGGCTATGGACATGGAGATGTCATTGATAACAGGATCACATCATTAGGAGAATGATGTGATGGACAAGACCCAATCCTAAACATAGCACAAGATCGTATAGTTCGTTTGCTAGAGTTTTTCCAATGTCAAGTATCTTTTCCTTAGACCATGAGATCGTGTAACTCCCGGATACTGTAGGAGTGCTCTGGGTGTACCAAACGTCACAACGTAACTGGGTGACTATAAAGGTATACTACAGGTATCTCCGAAAGTGTCTGTTGCTTTGACACGGATCAAGACTGGGATTTGTCACTCCATATGACGGAGAGGTATCTCTGGGCCCACTCGGTAATGCATCATCATAATGAGCTCAAAGTGACCAAGTGTCTGGTCACGGGATCATGCATTACGGTACGAGTAAAGTGACTTGCCGGTAACGAGATTGAACGAGGTATTGGGATACCGACGATCGAATCTCGGGCAAGTAACGTACCGATTGACAAAGGGAATTGTATACGGGGTTGCTTGAATCCTCGACATCATGGTTCATCCGATGAGATCATCAAGGAGCATGTGGGAGCCAACATGGGTATCCAGATCCCGCTGTTGGTTATTGACCGGAGAGCCGTCTCGGTCATGTCTACATGTCTCCCGAACCCGTAGGGTCTACGCACTTAAGGTTCGGTGACGCTAGGGTTGTAGAGATATGAATATGCAATAACCCAAAAGTTGTTCGGAGTCCGGGATGAAATCCTGGACGTCACAAGGAGTTCCAGAATGGTCCGGAGGTGAAGAATTATATATAGGAAGTGCAGTTTCGGCCATCGGGAGAGTTTCGGGGTCACCGGTATTGTACCGGGACCACCGAAAGTGTCCCGGGGATCCACCGGGTGGGGACACCCATCCCGGAGGGCCCAATGGGTCAAAGTGGGGAGGGGAACCAGCCCATAGTGGGCTGGTGCGCCCCCCTAGGCCCACCCCATGCGCCTAGGGTTGGGAACCCTAGGGTGGGGGTGCGCCCCACCTGGCTTGGAGGGCACTCCACCCCTTGGCCGCCCCCCCCTAGGAGATCCCATCTCCTAGGGCCGGCGCCCCCCTAGGGGGCCTATATAAAGGGGGGGGGAGGGAGGGGGCAGAAAACCCTTGAGTCTTGGCGCCTCCCTCTCCCCTGCTACACCTCTCCCTCTTGCAGTATAACGGCGAAGCCCTGCTGCGGTGACGCCCTGCATCCACCACCACACCGTCGTGCTGCTGGATCTTCATCAACCTCTCCTCCCCCCTTGCTGGATCAAGAAGGAGGAGACGTCACGCTGACCGTACGTGTGTTGAATACGGAGATGCCGTCCGTTCGGCGCTAGGATCTCCGGTGATTTGGATCACGTCGAGTACGACTTCCTCATCCCCGTCCTTGAACGCTTCCACGCGTGATCTACAAAGGTATGTAGATGCATTCCGATCACTCGTTGCTAGATGAACTCATAGATGGATCTTGGTGAAACCGTAGGAAATTTTTTGTTTTCTGCAACGTTCCCCAACATTGCCATCCCTCTCTCTCACCTCTGTTGAATCTCGCTCTTCTTCCATCAAATCTTCCCCCAAACCTATCCATCTGCACTCGCTCTTTGTTCTGCGGCGGCCCGATGAACCCTAGTTTCGAGTCCCCCTCCCCTGTCTTTTATATGAGCCACAGGGTAGAGATAAGAGAAAGAACCTGAAAGCGCATTCTCATAATCCGCTTTCACTTGATCTGGGCCGGGCTGTCCATTATCAAGGTCCAGATCCATGGCCCAGCTTTCTAATTGTAGATCAACTTCAATCCCCTTGCCTCGATATTTTTTTCCTGTGATTCTACTGTAATATCCAGTATTAATTTCACAGGTAGCTAAACTCATAATCTCTTCCTCTAGTCCTATCTCAGACCAGAAATCTGGTATTTCCCATTTTTGTTTCATTTTATCCATAACCAGTACTCCATCTATATTGCCTTGCTGCTTAGTAGCAGCTTCTATGCTCAAATTCGTTTTTCCATCCATCTCTCTGGTCTTTTTAGATTTAGAATGAACATCTATCTCTTTTGTTTTACTTTTCATCTTTTTTACTTTTGTTCCCAATGTCTTTACTATGACAATAAGTCATTTTGTTTTGACATTTATCTAGCAAATATCTTTGATATCCTACGTTCTCACCTTGGCTGTCTGATGAGTCGCCGTCGTCCTCACCAGACTCCTCCTCAGCCAACAACCAAAAGAGGTTGCCGGCAGGGGAGAAGCCTAGTCCTCCGCCGTGAGCCTGGCTGCCTCCTGAAGTCTTGTCGAGCAGCGCAGGAAGCGTGGAGATCGGCGTGGAGTGAAATTCTTCTCCTTCATCTTCTTTCTCTCTTCCTTCTCCTTCACCTGCTGGCTCGTCCCCTCTCCCAGATCTGGTTCCTCCTCCTCTGTCTCTGTCCCACTGTCCTCGATCTGGATGGGTACCCAGCGCGTCCCAGGAGTGGGCATAGCCATCACAGCCCCCATCATGAATTCCTCCAGGCCAGCGGGGAAGCGGCGTTGAGATCTGAACGCCCACCACTTCCTCCTCTGCGCCTGATTCTCTCCCTCTGTCTCCTCCATAGCCCACACCAGCGCCACCAGCGAGCTCACCGGCGCACCAGTCGGAGTGGTCATCCTATTCGGGGTGAGCCGCTCGTCCTCCTCCACTGTCAGATTCCTGAACACTCTCTTGGCCGCCCGCCTCATCTCCTTCCTGGTGGCGAACCAAGACACCACCTCTCTCGCCTTCTCCAGCTTTGCTTCGTCTCCACTTGCAAGCTCCACCATCACTCGCTCCATCTTCATCTGCCAGTCGGCCATGGTCGCCAAGGTCGCCCTCCTCGCGCTCTGGATCTGGATGCGATGAGTCGGTGGGAGTGGGGATTTTTGTTTTCGGGTGGGTCGTCTCGCCTCCGGGGTGGGGGATTT
>NC_041388.1:14834061-14889125 GCF_002162155.2 Triticum dicoccoides
CAATCTGGCTTCCTCACTCATCCGAGCCACGTGGCAGGGGAACCAAACCTCCGAACTCCAGGAAAATTTCTCCCGATCTCTCAGACCACGGCTATCAATAATTCTCCCCTCTTCATCAATCAACAAAATTCGTCGAATCATACCTTGAATGAGTAGGATTCCTCTTCTGTATCTCAAAATCCCCGCATGGAGCAGATTAGGAATGTACTGAACCCGCCAAGCTTCGTCTTCGACCGCATCATCTCCTCCCGGCTCGCCGTCACGCGTGTGATGGACGTCGTCGTGTCGGTCGGCGAAGACGCGGTCGTCGTTGATCTGGTTGTCGTTGAAGCAGACGTCATCGTGTCGGAGGCCGTCGCCGCCCCCTTGAGATCCGCCGCCGAAGGGGTGATCTCCGCTCCCCTTGTGTCGGATGTCTCCGGCACGACATTCGTCTCCCGCATGGAGTTCGTCGTCGATGTGTCGACCGTCGCCGACACGGGGAACATCGTCGTTGCGGAGCTCGTCGCCGTCGCGGAGATCGACGTCGATGTGGTGGTTGCGGTCGCCTCCATAGTCGCCGCACGAGTCGCGTGTCGCCATCCGTCCCCCACGAGTCTTGTGTTCGCTTTGCTGTCTTGGCAACGTAATTGCTAAGCTAGTTTCAATCAACGTACCCTTCCACCATTGTCAACTCAATCCACTTTATTTGAGTTGAAATCGTCTATAACCTGTCTGCCTTATGAACTTAATAGCGAGAAGCGATATATATCCTAACTCCATATACATACCTCCTCCACCAATATCACTAGCTAGAGGCTTCCTCACATGAATTTCGTCATCCCACTTTCTGTCCTCGTTTGCTCGACATCTCATTTATTGCTCGTAGACATGACAAGTGTCACTAAGTTTCTGTTCGACTGCATGAAAGTCATTTGGTGATGAAATTTTGCACGCATGTGAAAAAAACATCAATGTTTGTTGTAAAAAAATTTATTTTTTTAAAAAAATTTAAATATTCTTTTGATTTTACTGTAGTAAAGGATGAATGTGAGCTCGAGCTCACAAGAGCACTTTCGTATATTTGCAATGATACTCGGTTGTAGTCTTACACACATGCAGGTTTACATTTCGGAAGGCCAAACCCACGTCTATGCTGCACACGCGGGAAAACATACAATATATGTATCTCTTTGAGTACCTGTATACCGGCGCCCTGGCCGACGCGTATTTATATGATGGGGAGCATCCCAAGGTCATCCTATGGACCCAACTACATCTCCTACGACCCCTCTTGCATCCATGATACGAGCACGTGCAAGAGCCCTTGAAACCGGTGTGACATCTCTCCTCTCACATTTCCACTTTGATGCACATGAGACATGGCTACTACCTCATAGGGACACTTTGTGCATTCTCAGGTATCATGGAGAAACTAAGGAGCAAGGAGAAGAAGAAGAGGAAGATGGACGTGAAGATGGAGACGAAGAAGAACTGCTCAAAGTCTCCAGGTTCCGGACGACCGACGAGCCCCGGACGTCCGACGACCTCCAGGCTCCGGACGTCCGGCCTCCTCCGGACGACCGACACTACCACACCTGAGCCAAAACAGACGGACATCCGATGCCACCCGGACGACTGACGCTCCTCGGACGACCGACCCGGACCGGACGTCCGACCCAATTCCACCCGAGCTGAATCTACGGACGTCCGACAGGCACCGGACGTCCGGACCCTCGCGAGCCTCCGGACGACCGGTGACTCCCGGACGTCCGACGCCTGTGCACCGTTTCGTGTTGGACCGCAGCCCATGTACCCCTTCGCCCCCTCTTTTGCACTAGGACTATATATACTCCACCTCGTCCAACTTTCTAGGGTTAGCAAAGGATTAGCTCATATTTTGTGTGAGAGCTTTGCTCATCCACTTGGTTACCTTCTCCTCGGAGATTCGAGCCACCACCGGAGAAGATCCCCCAAGTGGATTCAAGACCCCTCTTTAGGGAAGAACTCAAGACCTCCTCACGAAGAAGACCGGTTACCGTGTATCGTCCGTTGTTGACTTTGGATCGTGTATGTTCCCCTTTGTATTCGAGGATCTAGCACATGTGTAACTTGTTCTTGTTAGTTTCCCCCTTGTGTTTTCCCCCGTTTCCCTCCTCTTGTTCTTCGTGTTCATCGCGGGATCCGCTCCTTTCGTGAAAGATCGGCCGATTAGGGTTCTACTCTACATCATCTTGGTATCTAGAGCCACGTTGATCACGATTTCGGAGCCTCCCCGTTGTGTTTCTAGCCTTGTTTTGTTGTTTTTCATCCTAATTCGAAAAATTCCCCACAAAAATAGCCCCAATTTTTTTTGTTTTCTGTGATTTGTTAGTGTGTTGATATTTTGTTGGTTTGGATCCGTGGATTTGCTTTGTAGCGGATCTAGCTTTCCCCCCCCTTTCCCCACCCTTTCCATCCACAAAATCCTCCGGATTTGACCATTTTCGTCATCACCATCACGAACACATGAAGTTCATCTCGTGCCCGAAATTTGCCCAGGCCCCGGACGTCCGACCCAGCCCGGACGTTCGACCGACCCTGACGAAACTGAATTTTTTCCAGTGTAGTCACCACCACCGACCTACATTTCCGCATACACACTCCTACCCCCTATACACCATCACCACTTCCGCATACCACCACCATTTGGACCGTTTCTCAATCCGACACGTGTTGCCACTTCGAGCTTTGAGAATTTGAGTTGCGGTTCCGTATCCTTTTGTGTTTCGGCTATCTAGGTACGGTTCGACATCAACATCACCGCCGCTCATCTTCGCCACGGACGCGTTAACAACAACGACCACCTCAACTACATCTCGGTATTTTGGTCAACCATTTTGACACCATACCGTAAGCAAGAACGGTAACCTCGTCTTGGTATTGGACATATCACTCTTGCCATTACATTGATAGCCGCATAGCCTTACTCCTTTGCGTTGCTTACCCATCGAGACTAGCCATTTGAGTATTGCCGGCAACGAGACTTGTGCACATTAGTGATCATACTTCCCATAGCATACATACATCATTGTTGCATATATTGGTATCATCTTTTGTGTCACAAAGTTGTCATTGCATACACAATTGCTATCTTGGTTCGTCAAGCATTGCATGAGAAAAGAGCTCCAACATCAAAGAGCCAAACAAACTTTTAAGCAAAAAGGAAAGATAAGCCAAGAGCTTTTAAGCAAGAACCATAGCATCATACAACATTAAGATTGTCATACTCGATCATCTTCGATCATATCATCGAAACACCTTGCATAGAGCATACTTGGGATAGAAGTTGTTGCATTTTTGCTAAGTAGGTTGTGCACAAGTTCTTGTATCCGCCTATTGTGCAATCGTGCTAGCGTCTCTCTAGTGTTGTGCAACACGAGCATTTTTGTGGATTCCACATTTTGGCTCATCCTTGGTTGCACGACCCCACTTATCTTTTTGCGTGTGTGTTTCTGTGTACCTTATATGCTTGGTATACTTGTTACATTGCATCTTGCGAATCTTTTCCAACATTATTGAAGCTCACTTACAATTGTATCAAATTTTGTGCCACCATCCTAACCAAGCTCCACCATAAGCTTTTACTTGTGTAGGTGTGAGAAACCGACAAGAGCTAGTACCAATTGTGCTATTTCCTTGTCCTACATTGGAGTGATCATCAATCCACTTTCAACTTTGGTCAAGGTACATTTGGTATTCGTTCTTCTTTTTCTACCACTCAAATTTGTCTTGGAATGATGGATAGGCCAAGTACTTTTAACAACCCACTCTTCATGGAGCAAGACGATGACATGAACTACTTCGTCACCAAGAGTCACCTCTTTGGTGCACAACGTGCTTTGCATCAAGATCAACAAGCTATGAGTGAACGCATCGACAACCTCGCCGCCGACTTGCGACTTTCCGAGAAACGTACAAGGGACTACTTCAAACACAAGCTCGACGATCACAAGCAAGAGAATGACGCAAAATGGATGAGATTCCTGCTTTGTTGCTCAACCATTCTTCTTCCACTTCAAGGAGTCGTTCAAGTCGCCACTCTGACTTCACCCTCTCCGGCTCAAGTACGCCGACATTGAACACTCTACACCATGCCGCGCGCAACAATCGTCAAGCAAGCCTCAATACTCTACGTGACACCGACTCTCAAGAGCTCCGACGACGTCAAACCCAAGAGGCTTCTGCATTAGCACAATAATGGCAACGACAACGCCAACATGAAGAGGAAGAGCGAGCGCGTCTACACCAAGATGCACAAGATGCCGAGGCACAATGCCAAGAACAACAACTCTGTGAAGCTCAAGCACTTGCGGCGCAACAAGCCCTCCGAGATTCAAGTCGAGCCGTAGCCGACCGAGGCCGACAAGCTCGTGAACAAGAAGAAGCACTTCGCGAAGAAATTCAAGAATGAAGATTCCAAGCTCGCGCGCACCGTCAAGTTCCTCCTCGAGCTCGACAAGATCCTCCACAAGCTCTCCAAAAACATCAAGTTCATCAAGAGCATGACGACAATGGAAATCCTCCACGGCAAGAGCAACATGAGGTTGACAACCCTCCTCACCAAGAGCGACACGAGCTTGACAATCATCTACAACACGGGCGTCATCATCCCTGACCCCAACACAATGAAGAGCAACGCTATGGCAAGCTTAAGTTCACCATGCCCAAGTTCAACGGAAGCAACCATCCTGAAGAGTACCTTTCATGGGCATTGAAAGTTGACAAGATCTTCCGTTTGCACAACTATGAATAAGAGAAGAAGATCGCGATGGCACCCCTTGAGTTCCAAGACTATGTCCTTATTTGGTGGGAACAAGTTATCGAGCGCCGAGAGGCAAGAAGTGAACCACCCATCACTACTTGGGCGCAAATGAAGGATGTCATGAGAGCTCTCTTTGTGCCTACCTACCACGACCACGACCTCTTCAAGAAACTCCAACTACTCAAGCAAGGAACCAAGAGCATTGAAGAGTACTATAAGGAGAAGGAGATTGCCATGATACGAGCCAAAGTCACGGAAGATGATGAGCAAACTATGGCACATTTCTTGAATGGACTCAACCATCCTATCAAGAAGATCGCCGACTTCCAACAATACTCGAACCTCATCGAGCTAGTGCATCAAGCTACAAAGGCGGAACGTCAAGTGCAAGCCGATTTCAAGTATGCCAAGTTCTCATCCAATTCATACGGCTTCTCCAACCACCAAGCTCCAATGACTCCAGAACCGTCTACCAAGCCTTCTACAAGCAACATCGACAAGTCGAGTTCGAAGAAAGCTTCGTCAACTCCAAGTCATCCTCCTACTACGAGCAACTTCAAGCTGAGAGCTTCATCATCCTCAACCCCAGCAGATGAGACCGTCAAGACGAGTTCCTTCAAATGCTTCACATGCGGAGGCCGAGGCAACAAGTCCTATGAGTGCACCAACAAGCGGAGCATGATCCTCAACGATGACGGCACCTACGACTTGATGAGTGAAGGAGAAATGGACGCTCTTGAGCAAGTCGCCATGCACCGGCAAGTGAACGATGAAGAGGAACAAGTCTTTTGCGATGAAGATTCAAGTCCCGCCCTTGTTGTCTCCAAGGTCTTGACTCTCCAACATCACCAAGAAGAAGACCAAAGATGCCACATATTCCACACCAAGGCCGGCATCAATGGACGATCTGTCAAGGTCATCATCGATGGAGGGAGTTGTCATAATCTAGCAAGTGAAGAACTTTGCTCCAAGCTCCAATTGCCCAAGACGAAGCATCCACATCCATACAAAGTGCAATGGCTTAGCGACTCCGGCACTATCCAATTCGAGCATCGAGTACAAGTCTCCTTCAAAATTGGCGCCTACGAAGACACCTTGGAGTGCGACGTCGTTCCAATGACCGTTTGCCATCTTCTCCTTGGACGCCCATGGCAATTTGATAGAGGAGTCATCCACAACGGCCGAACGAACCACTACATCTTCAAGATGAAGGGCAAGGAGTACGTCCTCCGTCCAATGTCGCCAAGCCATGTGATCGCCGACAAGCAAGCCACCCATCATGGAGATCCTAGTGAGAGAGCAAACCACCAAAAAGAGAGTGAGCGCCACAAGCCCAAATCGAACACCTCCACGATGAGCGAAAAGAAGAACTTAGTCTTATTTGCCACCAAAAGTGAGATAAGAGGAGTGTGTGAGCACCCATCTAGTGTCCTACACTATGTCCTTGTGTGCAAAGACAATGCACCACAAACTAACACTTCTCACACTCTTCCTTGAGTGTTATCTTCTCTTTTGCAGGAATTTCACGATGTTTTGCCCGACGAGCTACCTCCGGGACTACCTCCACTTTGAGGCATTGAGCACCACATCGACCTCATCCCCGGAGCACCGCTTCCGAACAAAGCTCCTTACCGCGTCAACCCCAAAGAAACCAAAGAAATACAAAGGCAAGTAAAGCATCTCAAAGACCATGGACATGTGCATGAAAGTTTGAGCCCTTGTGCCGTCCCGGTCATTCTTGTGCCAAAACGAGACGGTAGCTTTCGCATGTGCTCCGATTGTAGACCTATCAATGCTATCACCGTTCGCTATAGGTATCCCATTCCACACCTTGACGATATGCTTGATGAACTTAGTGGTGCTACTATCTTTTCTAAAATTGATCTTAAGAGTGGTTACTATCAAATCCACATACAAGAGGGTGATGAATGGAAAACCGCTTTCAAAACTAAGTTTGGCTTGTATGAGTGGTTAGTCATGCCTATGGGTTTATCGGAAGCACCGGGTACTTTTATGCTTCTTATGAATCTTGTCTTTCGCCCTTACATTGGTATATTTGTTGTGGTCTACTTCGATGGTATCCTTGATTTTAGCAAGTCTCTCAAAGAGCATGTCTGTAACGCCCCGAGCCCGTTGTGCCAGGTGTCTTCCAGTTATTCGCTGTTGTGGCCTTGTCATTTGCTTGCGTGTCATGCATTTCATGCCATGTCCTCATGTGCATCGCATTTGCATACGTGTTCATCTCATGCATCCGAGCATTTTCCCTGTTGTCCGTTTTGCAATCCGGCGCTCCTATGTCATCCGGTGTCCCTTTCTACCTCTTTCCGTGTGCGGGTGTTAAACGTTCTTGGACTGGACCGAGACTTGCCAAGCGGCCTTGGTTTACTACCGGTAGACCGCCTGTCAAGTTTCGTGCCATTTGGACTTCGTTTGATACTCCAACCGTTAACCGAGGAACAGAAAAGGCCTCGTGTGTGTTTCAGCCCAACACCCCTCCAAAGTGGCCCAAAACCCATCCAAACCCTCTCCATCCTCTTGGTCGTTCGATCACGATCGCGTGGCCAAAAACCGCACCTTATTTGGACTCTCCTAGCCCCCTCTACCTATAAATATGTGATCCCCTCCAAAAATTCACGGTGCAAACGCTAGTTCTCACCTCCCTCAGCTCCGCCGGACATGTCCGCCCGCCGGCGGACGCGTCCACCCCGCCGCCACGTCGTTCCGGCCAATCGGCGGCCGACATGTCACCACAGCGCCGCCGCCGACCACTCCTCTCGCGCCACTTGTCACCGCCTCCCTCTCTCTCCACCGCGCGCCTCCGCGGCCCGCGGGGCCCGAGGCCGGCCCGCCCGGCCCGCGCATCTCCGCCGCCCACGCCCGTTCGCGCACGCTGCCGCCTGAGCATCTCCACCATCTCCGCCGCCTCCGCCACACCTCGTCGCCGCGGTCGCCCGCGCCGCCGCACCGCCTAGTCACTGCCGCCTCGGATCCGCTCCGCTCCGCCACCGCGTGCGCCCACGCCAGCGACCGCGCGTCCTCGCCAGCCCTCGCCTCCGGCCGGGTCCGCCCGCGACCTTACCGGAGTTCGTCCTCGCCCCTCGCCGGAGTTTCTCCGGCCGGATCCGAAGAGAGTGGGATCAGATCCACCCTGTCGGTGTCAAAACCGGCGGATCTCGGGTAGGGGGTCCCGAACTGTGCGTCTAAGCCGGATGGTAACAGGAGGCAAGGGACATGAAGTTTTACCCAGGTTCGGGCCCTCTCGATGGAGGTAAAACCCTACGTCCTGCTTGATTAATATTGATGATATGGGTAGTACAAGAGTAGATCTACCACGAGATCAAAGAGGCTAAACCCTAGAAGCTAGCCTATGGTATGATTGTTGTATATGTTGTCCTACGGACTAAAACCCTCCAGTTTATGTAGACACCAGAGAGGGTTAGGGTTACACAAAGTCGGCTACAATGGTAGGAGATCTACATATCCGTATCGCTAAGCTTGCCTTCCACGCCAAGGAAAGTCCCTTCCGGACACGGGACGAAGTCCTCAATCTTATATCTTCATAGTCTAGGAGTCCGGCTGAAGGTATAGTCCGGCTATCCGAACACCCCCTAATCCAGGACTCCTTCAGTAGCCCCTGAACCAGGATTCAACGACGACGAGTCTGGCGCGCAGATTGTCTTCGGCATTGCAAGGCGGGTTCCTCCTCCAAGTACTTCATAGAAGATTTTGAACACAAAGATAGTGTCCGGCTCTGCAAATTAAGTTTCCACATGTTTCCATAGAGAGAATAATATTTACACAAATCTAATCTACTGACGTATTCTGTAGTGTGACACACCACGGCCAAGTCTTTATCCGAGTCGTTTTGTTATCCCACCTCAGCGCGTCATGCGAGGCGGTTTCCTTGGCACGTCTTGTTAATGCAGAGATCGTGTCCCCTTATTCCAGGATTCTCATCAATACGGGCTTGGGTAACCCAACCGCTTCTAGGACTCCTAGATTATAGGCAAGTCCAAACGGACACGGAGAGGACGCTTGATATTCACCCTCTTTATAAAGGGGACAAGGCTTTTATTTTTCCCTCTATGTTCAATCGAATCCTTCCCCCACCTCAAGCTCAAACGCCCGAAGTTCAGGTAGGTGCTCCGAACCTTCAGTCATGTCCGGATCTAGCCTTCAAGGCCGATGGGTGCCTTCCTCCGTCACGGAAGAAGACATCAAAAAGTTGAGGGAGGCCAGATATCTGACCGCCGAGATTTTGCATCGGCTGCCTCCCCGAGGGCAGGCCGTCCCCACCCCCGAACCCAACGAGAACATCGTGTTCGTCTCCCACTTCCTCCGAGGTCTAGGCCTTGCTCTGGATCCTTTCGTAAGGGGTTTGATGTTTTACTACGGGCTAGACTTTCATGATCTAGCTCTGGACTCCTTTCTTCATATCACGACATTTATTGTCGTGTGCGAGGCCTTCCTCCGTGTTACCCCTCACTTTGGCCTATGGCTCAAGACCTTTGAAGTGAAGCCGAAGATGATCGAGGGGCAACATGCAGCGTGTGGAGGTGCCTCAATACGCAAGATGACAGGAGCTCCGTGGCCCAAAGGTTCCATCCCAGAGGCGTCCGAATTGTGGCAACATGAGTGGTTCTACATCACGGTTCCTAGAAGTGCCAAGTGGGCGCCCCCCTGTTTTTCGCTTGGGCCCTCCACCATAGCTGATGTCATGGATCAGCAGAGGTCTGAGCTAGGGTCCAGCCAAGGACGTGCCTATACTGCAAAACCGCATTCGAGATCTCTCCAATGGAGATTTTAGTTTGGTTGCGGTAATACAGGTTATGCTGGTTCGTCTAGTCCAACCTTGCAAATGCCAGCCTTTTCGCCTGTGGGAGTTCAATCCCGAGGGACCGCGTGCCATTCGAAATTTTCTCGTCCTGACGCACAAGGAGATGTACAAGTCATTCTTCGGACCTCAGGTGGAGTGTCCGGAAATCACCGAGGACGTGGGCCTGAGTAGTAACCGCGCCGCCGAACAGGTAAGGCATCTTCCGGCCGAACATACTATCTCTCCTTTGTTACGAAGTTATTTCTGAAAGTTTGCTTTTTGACCAGGACTGGCTAACAAAGGCGAAGTTGGTTCGGTGTTCGGCCCCCCTCCCTGAGGGTTTGGAAAATCCGGTATTGGAAAAGATGCTCGAGACCGCACCTTGCCCGGAGCCCTTGAAGGAAGATACTGTGGAGGATAATGCGGGCGGACTCGGGGCCCCAACGCTGCTCATTCTAGCCGAGGGAGCGAGCGTCTCCATGAAGGAAGACGACCAAAAGAGGAAAAGGACTGCACCCGGGGATTCAGAAGCCGGAGCTTCCAAACGGGAGAAGAAGTCTCCCGCAGAGGGTGCTACCTTGGGGGGCGCTGTGGCCGCACAAAGTCCACGGGGGGATCAATTCTCCCACGAGTCGTAAGTGACCCGAAATACTTTTAATAGTACAGATATGCCATCTTTTTCTTCCGAGAAAATAACCACCACATATATTTTTGCAGTTCGGGCCATAGCCCCTCTCAAATGAGCTCATCTTCAGGGGATCTTCTTCCAGAGATGATGGAGAGCGAAATGCCTCCTCCGGACTCCTCCGCTCCAGAAGCGGGCGATCCTGAAGTGTCGTCGCGGAGGGCCTCTCCGAGTCCGGCGAGGCCAGAAGATAATCCCATTGACCCCCGAAGCTTCCAGTGTCTGGCTCCCGAAGAGAGCAGACAAAAGAGTCCGGCACCGTCTAGTGTGCGATCGGATGTTCTAAGGGAGTTGGTGGGGCGAGCGGCCATCTCAGATGAACACCGTGTGCTGATGAATACGATGATGGAGAGAATATCGTCCGCCGAAAGCGGATTGCATGAAGCTTTTATGAGTCTACTGACAGGCTTTGAGGTACGTAAAAGAACGTATGATAATCCTGCACATGCTAGGTGTGCCCTGTGTAGATAGTAGCCCGTGAGACTCTGGTTGTCGTCGGAAACGACGACGAACAGAGGATCATATTCCCCGGAAATAACCATACTGCCTCTATGTGCAGGTGATGGAAGCTCCGGTGGCTAGCCGGACTAGCGAGTTTGCCCATTTAGAACGGCAGTTGGATGCGGCAGACGCCGACATCGAGCTTGTTAACAAAAGGCTTGACGAGGCACAGGGTAAGTGTCATTATCTAGTAAACGCCACATAGGAAGAGCAGCATGATGCCAGTATCTTTAATATGTTGTGACTGCAGATGGAGCTGCCACTGTTGAAGCCTTGCGGGCAGAACTTGCCTGAGCCAAGGAACAAGCGAGGTTGGGTAATGCGGCTACTGTGAAGGCGGCCGAAGAGTTGCAAGACGAGAAGGTCGCGCATGGCGAGACCCGAGACAAGATGGCCAAGATGGCTATAGAATTAAAAGCTGCCGCCGGCCGTTGCCGGGTTCTTGAAAAGGAAAACCAAGCGAAGGCATCGGACCTTGAGAAGGCTGCTGCGACGAAAAAGGATCTCCGCTCTGCTATGAGGGCAAAGAAGGAGGAGCTGCGGGAAGCCGGGGATATTGTAGCTGGGAAATCCTTTATGTTGCGGAGGAAATTTGGAGATCCACGGTATGCCCCTCTGGATCGGCTGTGGAGTTCGGAGGATGTGTATATGGATTTGGCGGCGAGCGCTGCCGATGCGGCCAAGTACTTCCAGGGTCAGACGGACCGTGAAGTAGACCAGCTGTTTTGGAGACAATTCCATTCTCCTGAGCGTCCACTTTCATTGACTGACCAATTAGCCAAATGGGCCGAACTAAATAGGTTGTCCGGACTCTCCATGAGGTCTGTTGTGGATCAGCTATGGCCGGAAAGGTCAAAACCGAACAGCTATTTCAGCTTGGTGCAGCAGGTCCTTGACGTGGTGCCGTGCATTAATGCGATGAGGAGGTCGGTGTGCATAGAGGGCGCACAGATGGCCTTTGCCCGTGTTAAGGCATACTGGGCGGAGATGGATGCCACCAATGTTGCAGCGCGGGATTCGGCTATAGGTCGAAAGGCTGCCGAGCACTACTTTGAAGTTCTTGAGGGTGCCCGTTTGATAGAGACCCAGTGCTCAAAAAATATTATGTTTGAGTGATATGTAATCTCATTGTAAGCGAAAATTCTTTTATAAATTTTTATAAGGCTATTTTTATACTTTTTCCTGAAAGTAATATGATGCCTCCTGGGCGGCCGTTTATGTATACATGTGTATAACCTGAAAGATTGCAGTCATCGGCTTCAACCCCCACGCATATAATGCGGAGGTGCTCCAAAGACACGTGTTCACACTTAACCCAACGTCTTGGTCTTATTAAGGAGGTGATAGCCGAGCGAGCGAGGCAATCGGACTATAATGCTTTTGCACTTTCACTTAGCCATAGGAGTTTGACAGTGGGGCTACTAGATAGCCCCTGGTGGCTCTGCACTCTCCCGATTCTGGGGTGCGTACATGCCTGGCCGGAAAACGGCCCTTCGTTAAGGCGGAGGAATTCTAACATTCCCACAGGTCATCGAGTGGTTGACCAGTCTCACGCTATATCATGACAGTCAGTTTTCGGCTTTCTCTACTGAGGTGCTTGTCCGGATGAACCAGGGCACAATCTCAGTAGTTCTCCTGGTGCTACCTTAGCCGGCAAGGCGGAATGTAAGGCACCAAAACACAGGAGCCGGGCAAACCCAACATTTGACCAAAGACAATGATTCGGAGCTGATGCATATAGGGCCAAACTCGCGACGCCGAACACTCCCTAAGGTATTCGGTCTTTGTGGTATAAACCAGGCCTAAATAGTGGCCTTTGTAAGAAGCCCCTTGTGTCCAGGTACGTGCATTGTTCTGGCGTGGCCACATGCCAAGACGCCAGCATCCTTCTCAACGGTGGATATGTATCAACAAGAGATAGTAAAAAAGGTTTACGCAGGGTCTTAATCTAAAAAGAATCCTTGGAGCAGGTCCCTGCTGCATGTCTGCGCCTGTGTCTCCGTTGTGCTGTATCCTGGATGGGTGTGGCACGATGATCGTCTGTAAAAGAGAGGAAGTTAAGTGAAAAAGTTGTCGTGCAAAAAGATAGTTTTTAAAGAAACCATGTATAATTCAAGATGATAAGAAATTGCCACTTGTCTGCGCGCATTGAGCCCCTTGTATTGACAAATAGGGGTGTGACCACTTATACCGTATAAATAGCGGCGCCAGACCTGATTAGTTGTATCTGAGGTCTTGACGATCTATTGGATGCTTTCGCTTGTCCGGGCGCCTTTAGTGTGCGGCGGCCAAGGCAGCCTCACTCTCTTCGGCGCGCAGAGATCGCTTGATATGTCCGTGCACTGTAATGATGCCACGTGGACCGGGCATCTTGAGTGTGAGCGAGGCGTAGTGTGGTATTGCATTAAAGCGAGCGAAAGCTTCGCATCCGAGCAGTGCTTGATAGCCACTTTGAAACAGAGCGATGTGGAAAGTTAAATGATCGCGACGAAAGTTATCGGGGGAGCCGAATATAACTTGTAGTAGGAGGGAGCCCATACAACGAGCCCCTGGGCCTGGCGTTACTCCTTTAGAGGTAGTATTGCTATGGCGAATTTGTGTTGGGTCTAACCCCATCCCGCGGATTGTATCCTGATATATTAGGTTTAGGCTACTGCCGCCGTCCATCAAGACTCTTGTGAAGTGATACCCGCCAATTACTGGGTCTAATACCAGGGCAGCCCATCCTGCGTGTCGGATACTTGCTGAGTAATCGCGATGGTCAAAAGTGATCGGTTGAGATGACCAGTCGCAGGACTTCGTGGTGACAGGCACTTGGGTATTCTTTCCTGGGGGTGCCGCGTTATTTTTTCCCTTGATTACGTGTAACACGTTTACTGTTTTGACTTCTGGTGGAAATTGCTTTTGTTCCCCCGTGTCTTGCATGGGGGGCTCGTCCTCGTCTTCACTTGGTGTATCCTCCCCCTTGTGTACATCGTTGAGCTTGCCGGACTGCTTGAAGACCCAACATTCTCTGTGGGTATGATTAGCAGGTTTACCAGGGGTACTATGAATCTGACATACTTGGTCCAGAATTTTGTTGAGGCTGGACAATTCATCCCTGGTGCCTTTAGGATGCGGCTTTTGACCTGGCCGAGAGCTTTTGAATCCGGCATTTACTGTCGTGCCCTTCGTGCTGTCTTCTTTATTACGGCGTTTGTTATTGCTGTTGCGCCGTGATTTACCGTTTCCATCTCTAACTTCAGATGTACTGGGGTCGCTGGTGTTGCATCTGGCTAGCCAGCTGTCCTCTCCCGCGCAAAAGCGGGTCATGAGGTTTGTTAATGTGGCCATCGTTCTCGGCTTATTTTGGTCGAGGTGTCTGGCGAGCCATTCGTCACGAACGCTATGCTTGAAAGCTGCTAAGGCTTCGGCGTCCGGACAGTCGACAATCTGGTTCTTTTTAGTAAGAAACCTGTTCCAAAGCTTTCGGGCTGACTCTCCGGGTTGTTGAGTTATATGACTCAAATCGTCCGCATCCGGAGGTCGGACATAAGTCCCTTGAAAATTTTCCCGAAAGGCGTCTTCGAGCTCTTCCCAACTTCCAATGGAGCTTTCAGGGAGGCCTTTAAGCCAGTGACGAGCTGGCCCTTTGAGCTTGAGGGGTAGGTACTTGATGGCGTGGAGATCATCTCCTCGAGCCATATGGATATGAAGGATGTAGTCCTCAATCCAGACCCCAGGGTCTGTTGCTCCGTCGTATGCCTCTATGTTTACGGGCTTGAATCCCTCTGGAAATTCATGGTCCAGCACCTCATCGCTGAAACATAGGGGGTGTGAGGCACCCCTATAGCTGGGTGTACCGTGTTGTTCGGATGTTTGTTGTGTTGCATTGTATGCTAGGGCGCGCTTGCGTGGTCCATAGATGGATCTTGTTGCACCGTCCTTTGGGTGCGAGCCCTCGCATTGGTTGCGTGTTGTATGGTGAGCGGCGTTGTATGCCGCTCTGTGTTGGTATAGGGGTCGTCTATCCGACCAGGTGGCTGCTTTGATATTTGGTTGTGGGGGGTCTGAGGCCTCCTCATCGAATTCGGGTAGCCGCTTCCGCTTTGGGTAGCTCTTGGAGGGGCGATTTTCGCCGTGCCTTGCTGCTGTGTTGAGTATTTTACTCCATCTGATTTGGAGTGTGTCTTGCGCGGCCTTGAGCCTTTGCTTGTGCTTTTTCAGACTCCTCGCGGTGGCAATGAGCCTTTTACGGGCAGTCTGCTGCTCCGGGTGCCTGTCCGGCGTTATATCGTCCGGACCATTATCCTTGATAAGATTTGTTTGTTCGGTTTGATTATCCGGATTGCCGTTGTCCGGCAACGTTCGCCCTGCTCCAGCGCTGGGTCTGTGTGATCGCTATTTTCTGTCGAGGCGGGATTTGGGGCGGCGCTTGCGTCGCCTCTTTGACTGCTTTTTGAGGCAACAAGCCTTCGTGCGTCCTTCCGCTCCTCGTCGTCATCTTTTGGTGCGTCCACCATGTATACGTCATACGACGAGGTGGCGTTCCAGGGCCCAATAGGCGCTGGTTCTTGATTGTCTCCTTCATCGGCGTCCATACCATAGATGTCTTCGGAGTCGAAGTTGAGCATGTCGGTTAAATCGTCGACGGTGGCTACAAAGTGGGTGGTGGTGTTGGGGAACGTTACAAAAAACAAAAATTTTCCTACGGATTCACCAAGATCCATCTATGAGTTCATCTAGCAACGAGTGATCGGATGCATCTACATACCTTTGTAGATCGCGAGCGGAAGCGTTCAAAGAACGGGGATGAGGTAGTCAAACACGACGTGATCCAAATCACCGGAGATCCTAGCACCGAACGAACGGCACCTCCGCGTTCAACACACGTACGGTCAGCGTAACGTCTCCTTCTTCTTGATCCAGCAAGAGGGAAGGAGAGGTTGAGGATGATGGCTCCAGCAGCAGCACGACGGCGTGGTGGTGATGGAGCTGCAGTACTCCGTCAGGGCTTCGCCAAGCTCTATGGAGGAGGAGGAGGTGTTGGAGAGGGAGAAGGAGGCAACCAAAGGCATGGGGTGAAAAAGCCCTCCTTCCCCCACTATATATAGGAGGGCCTAGGGGGGGGGGGGCGCCGGCCCTAGGAGATCAAATCTCCTAGGGGGGCGGTGGCCAAGGGAGGTTTCCCTCCCCCCCAAGGCACCTAGGGGTGCCTTCCACTTGTGGGACTCTTCCCCTTCGGAAACCCTAGGCGCATGGGCCCCTTGGGGCTGGTGCCCTTGGCCCATGTAGGCCAAGGCGCACCCCCTACAGCCCATGTGGCCCCCCGGGACAGGTGGCCCCACCCGGTGGACCCCCCGGGACCCTTCCGGTGGTCCCGGTACAGTACCGGTGACCCCTAAACTTGTCCCGATGGCCGAAACAGCACTTCCTATATTTAATTATTTACCTCCGGACCATTCCGGAACTCCTCGTGACGTCCGGGATCTCATCTGGGACTCCGAACAACATTCGGGTTACTGCATATACATATCCCTACAACCCTAGCGTCACCGAACCTTAAGTGTGTAGACCCTACGGGTTCGGGAGATATGTAGACATGACTGAGACGACTCTCCAGTCAATAACCAACAGCAGGAGCTGGATACCCATGTTGGCTCCCACATACTCCACGATGATCTCATCGGATGAACCACGATGTCGAGGATTCAAGCAACCCCGTATACAATTCCCTTTGTCAATCGATATGTTACTTGCCCGAGATTTGATCGTCGGTATCCCAATACCTCGTTCAATCTTGTTACCGGCAAGTCACTTTACTCGTACCGTAATGCATGATCCCGTGACCAGACACTTGGTCACTTTGAGCTCATTATGATGATGCATTACCGAGTGGGCCCAGTGATACCTCTCCGTCATACGGAGTGACAAATCCCAGTCTTGATCCGTGTCAACCCAACAGACACTTTCGGAGATACCCGTAGTCTACCTTTATAGTCACCCAATTACGTTGTGACGTTTGGTATACCCAAAGCACTCCTACGGTATCCGGGAGTTACACGATCTCATGGTCTAAGGAAAAGATACTTTGACATTGGAAAACTCTAGCAAACGAACTATACGATCTTTAAGCTATGTTTAGGATTGGGTCTTGTCCATCACATCATTCTCCTAATGATGTGATCTCGTTATCAATGACATCCAATGTCCATAGTCAGGAAACCATGACTATCTGTTGATCAACGAGCTAGTCAACTAGAGGCTTACTAGGGACATGTTGGTGTCTGTTACTCACACATGTATTACGATTTCCGGATAACACAATTATAGCATGAATAAAGACAATTATCATGAACAAGGAAATATAATAATAATGCTTTTATTATTGCCTCTAGGGCATATTTCCAACAGTCTCCCACTTGCACTAGAGTCAATAATCTAGTTACATTGTGATGAATCGAACACCCATGGAATTCTGGTGTTGATCATGTTTTGCTCTACGGAGAGGTTTAGTCAACGGATCTGCTACATTCAGGTCCGTATGTACTTTACAAATCTCTATGTCTCCATCTTGAACATTTTCACTAATGGAGTTGAAGCGACGCTTGCTGTGCCTTGTCTTCTTGTGAAACCTGGGCTCTTTGGCAAGAGCAATAGCTCCAGTGTTGTCACAGAAGAGCTTGATCGGCCCCGATGCATTGGGTATGACTCCTAGGTCGGTGATGAACTCCTTCACCCAAATTGCTTCATGTGCTGCCTCCGAGGCTGCCATGTATTCCGCTTCAGATGTAGATCCCGCCACGACGCTCTGCTTGCAACTGCACCAGCTTAGTGCCCCACCATTCAAAATATACACGTATCCGGTCTGTGACTTAGAGTCATCCAGATCTGTGTCGAAGCTAGCGTCGACGTAATCCTTTACGACAAGCTCTTCGTCACCTCCATAAACGAGAAACATTTCCTTAGTCCTTTTCAGGTACTTCAGGATATTCTTGACCGCTGTCCAGTGTTCCTTGCCGGGATTACTTTGGTACCTTCCTACCAAACTTACGGCAAGGTTTACATCAGGTCTGGTACACAGCATGGCATACATAATAGAACCTATGGCTGAGGCATAGGGGATGACACTCATCTCTTCTATATCTTCTGCCGTGGTCGGACATTGAGCTGAGCTCAATTTCATACCTTGTAACACAGGCAAGAACCCCTTCTTAGATTGTTCCATATAGAACTTCTTCAATATCTTATCAAGGAATGTGCTTTGTGAAGGACCTATGAGGCGTCTTGATCTATCTCTATAGATCTTGATGCCTAATATATAAGCAGCTTCACCAAGGTCCTTCATTGAAAAACTCTTATTCAAGTAGGCCTTGATGCTGTCCAAGAGTTCTATATCATTTCCCATCAAAAGTATGTCATCTACATATAATATGAGAAATGCTACAGAGGTCCCACTCACTTTCTTGTAAACGCAGGCTTCTCCATAAGTCTGTGTAAACCCAAATGCTTTGATCATCTCATCAAAGCGAATGTTCCAACTTCGAGATGCTTGCACCAGCCCATAAATCGAGCGTTGGAGCTTGCACACCTTGTCAGCATTATTAGGATCGACAAAACCTTCCGGCTGCATCATATACAATTCTTCCTTTAAGTAAACCATTAAGGAATGCCGTTTTGATGTCCATTTGCCATATCTCATAATCGTAGAATGCGGCTATTGCTAACATGATTCGGACGGACTTTAGCTTCGCTACCGGTGAGAAAGTCTCATCGTAGTCAACCCCTTGAACTTGTCGATAACCCTTAGCGACAAGCCGAGCTTTATATATGGTCACATTACCATCCGCGTCTGTCTTCTTCTTAAAGATCCATTTATTTTCTATGGCTCGCCGTTCAACGGGCAAGTCAGTCAAAGTCCATACTTCGTTTTCATACATGGATCCTATCTCGGATTTCATGGCTTCTAGCCATTTGTCGGAATCCGGGCCCGCCATCGCTTCTTCATAGTTCGAAGGTTCACCGTTGTCTAACAACATGATTTCCAGGACAGGGTTGCCGTACCACTCTGGTGCGGAACGTGTCCTTGTGGACCTTCGAATTTCAGTACGAGCTTGATCAGAAGTATCTTGATCATTATCATTAACTTCCTCTCTAGTCGGTGCAGGCACCTCAGCAACATTTTCTTGAGTTGCGCCATTTTCCGGTTCAAGAGGTAATACTTCATCAAGTTCTACTTTCCTGCCACTTACTTCTTTTGAGAGAAACTCTTTCTCTAGAAAGGATCCATTCTTGGCAACAAAGATCTTGCCTTCGGATCTGAGGTAGAAGGTATACCCAATAGTTTCTTTAGGGTATCCTATGAAGACGCATTTTTCCAACTTGGGTTCGAGCTTTTCAGGTTGAAGTTTCTTGACATAAGCATCGCATCCCCAAACTTTTAGAAACGACAGCTTAGGTTTCTTCCCAAACCATAATTCATACGGTGACGTCTCAACGGATTTCGATGGAGCCCTATTTAAAGTGAATGCGGCAGTCTCTAAAGCATACCCCCAAAAAGATAACGGTAAATCGGCAAGAGACTTCATAGAATGCACCATATCTAATAGAGTGTGATTACGATGTTCGGACACACCATTACGCTGAGGTGTTCCAGGCGGCGTGAGTTGTGAAACTATTCCACATTTTCTTAATTGTGTGCCAAACTCGTGACTCAAGTATTCTCCTCCATGATCTGATCGCAGGAACTTGATTTCCCTGTCACATTGATTCTCAACCTCACTCTGAAATTCCTTGAACTTTTCAAAGGTTTCAGACTTGTGTTTCATTAAGTAGACATACCCATATCTACTCAAATCATCAGTGAGGGTGAGAACATAATGATAGCCACCGCGAGCCTCAACACTCATTGGACCGCACACAGCAGTATGTATGATTTCCAATAAGTTGGTTGCTCGCTCCATTGTTCCTGAGAACGGAGTCTTGGTCATTTTACCCATGAGGCATGGTTCGCACGTGTCAAATGATTCATAATCAAGAGACTCTAAAAGTCCATATGCATGGAGCTTCTTCATGCGTTTGACACCTATGTGACCAAGGCGGCAGTGCCACAAGTATGTGGGACTATCATTATCAACCTTACATCTTTTGGCACTCACACTATGAACATGTGTAGCATTACGCTCGAGATTCATTAAGAATAAACCATTCACCATCGGAACATGACCGTAAAACATATCTCTCATATAAATAGAACAACCATTATTCTCAGATTTAAATGAGTAGCCATCTCGAATTAAACGAGATCCCGATACAATGTTCATGCTCAAAGCTGGCACTAAATAACAATTATTAAGGTTTAATACTAATCCCGAAGGTAAATGTAGAGGTAGCGTGCCGACGGCGATCACATTGACCTTGGAACCATTCCCGACGCGCAACGTCACCTCGTCCTTTGCCAATCTTTGCTTATTCCGCAGCCCCTGCTTTGAGTTACAAATGTGAGCAACTGCACCGGTATCAAATACCCAGGAGCTACTACGGATACTGGTAAGGTACACATCAATTACATGTATATCACATATACCTTTTGTTTTGCCGGCCTTCCTGTCCGCTAAGTATTTGGGGCAGTTCCGCTTCCAGTGACCACTTCCCTTGCAATAAAAGCACTCAGTCTCGGGCTTGGGTCCATTCTTTGGCTTCTTCCCGGTAGCTTGCTTGCCGGGCATGGGAACTACCTTGCCATCCTTCTTGAAGTTCTTTTTACCCTTGCCCTTCTTGAACTTAGTGGTTTTATTCACCATCAACACTTGATGTTCCTTCTTGACTTCCACCTCTGTTGATTTCAGCATTGAAAATAACTCAGGAATGGTCTTTTCCATCCCCTGCATATTGAAGTTCATCACAAAGCTCTTGTAGCTCGGTGGAAGCGACTGAAGGATTCTGTCAATGACTGCATCATCCGGGAGATTAACTCCCAGCTGAGTCAAGCGGTTATGTAACCCAGACATAGTGAGTATGTGCTCACTGAAAGAACTATTTTCCTCCATCTTACAGCTGAAGAATTTGTCGGAGACTTCATATCTCTCGACCCGGGCATGAGCTTGAAAAACCATTTTCAGCTCTTCGAACATCTCATGCTCCATGTCTCTCAAAACGCTTTTGGAGTCCCGGCTCTAAGCTGTAAAGCATGCCGCACTAAACGAGGGACTAGTCATCAGCACGTGTCTGCCAAGCGTTCATAACGTCTTGGTTCTGTGGAACAGGTGGGTCACCTAGCGGTGCTTGTAGGACATATTCTTTCTTGGCAGCTATGAGGATGATCCTCAGGTTCCGGACCCAGTCCGTATAGTTGCTGCCATCGTCTTTCAGCTTGGTTTTCTCTAGGAACGTGTTGAAGTTGAGGACTACGTTGGCCATTTGATATACAAGACATATTGTAAAGATTTTAGACTAAGTTCATGATAATAAAGTTCATCTAATCAAATTACTCAATGAACTCCCACTTAGATAGACATCCCTCCAGTCATCTAAGTATAACATGATCCGAGTTGACTAGGCCGTGTCCGATCATCACGTGAGACGGTCTAGTCAACATCGGTGAACATCTTCATGTTGATCGTATCTTCTATATGACTCATGCTCGACCTTTCGGTCTTCTGTGTTCCGAGGCCATGTCTGTACATGCTAGGCTCGTCAAGTCAACCTAAGTGTTTGCATGTGTAAATCTGTCTTACACCCGTTGTATGTGAACGTCTGAATCAAACACCCGATCATCACGTGGTGCTTTGAAACAACGAACTGTCGCAACGGTGCACAGTTAGGGAAACACTTTCTTGGAATTATTATGAGGGATCATCTTATTTACTACCGTCGTTCTAAGTAAACAAGATGAAAAACATGATAAACATCACATGCAATCAAATAATAACAGTGACATGATATGGCCAATATCACATAGCCCCTTTGATCTCCATCTTGGGGCTCCATGATCATCTTGTCACCGGCATGACACCATGATCTCCATCATCATGATCTCCATCATTGTGTCTCCATGAAGTTGCTCGCCAACTATTACTTCTACTACTATGGCTAACGCGTTTAGCAATAAAGTAAAGTAATTTACATGGCGTTTCTCAATGACACGCAGGTCATACAAAAAATATAGACAACTCCTATGGCTCCTGCCGGTTGTCATACTCATCGACATGCAAGTCGTGATTCCTATTACAATAGCATGAACATCTCATACATCACATATAGATCATTCATCATTCATCACAACTTTGGCCATATCATATCACAAAGCACTTGCTGCAAAAACAAGTTAGACGTCCTCTAATTGTTGTTGCAAGTTTTACGTGGCTGAAGTAGGGTTCTAGCAAGAACGTTTTCTTACCTACGTGAAAGCCACAACGTGATTTGTCAACTTCTATTTACCCTTCATAAGGACCCTTTTCATCGAATCCGCTCCAACTAAAGTAGGAGAGACAGACACCCGCCAGCCACCTTATGCAACTAGTGCATGTTCGTCGGTGGAACCGGTCTCACGTAAGCGTACGTGTAAGGTTGGTCCGGGCCGCTTCATCCCACAATACCGTTGAAGCAAGATAAGACTAGTAGCGGCAAGAAAGTTGACAACATCTACGCCCACAACAAATTGTGTTCTACTCGCGCAAGAAGAACTACGCATAGACCTAGCTCATGATGCCACTGTTGGGGAACGTTGCAGAAAACAAAAATTTTCCTACGGATTCACCAAGATCCATCTATGAGTTCATCTAGCAACGAGTGATCGGATGCATCTACATACCTTTGTAGATCGCGAGCGGAAGTGTTCAAAGAACGGGGATGAGGTAGTCGAACACGACGTGATCCAAATCACCGGAGGTCCTAGCACCGAATGGACGGCACCTCCACGTTCAACACATGTATGGTCAGCGTAACGTCTCCTTATTCTTGATCCAGCAAGAGGGAAGGAGAGGTTGAGGATGATGGCTCCAGCAGCAGCACGACGGCGTGGTGGTGATGGAGCTGCAGTACTCCATCAGGGCTTCGCCAAGCGCTATGGAGGAGGAGGAGGTGTTGGAGAGGGAGAAGGAGGCAACCAAAGGCATGGGGTGAAAAAGCCCTCCTTCCCCCACTATATATAGGAGGGCCTAGGGGGGGGGCGCCGGCCCTAGGAGATCCAATCTCCTAGGGGGGCGGCGGCCAAGGGAGGTTTCCCTCCCCCCCAAGGCACCTAGGGGTGCCTTCCACTTGTGGGACTCTTCCCCTTTGGAAACCCTAGGCGCATGGGCCCCTTGGGGCTGGTGCCCTTGGCCCATGTAGGCCAAGGCGCACCCCCTACAGCCCATTGGCCCCCCGGGACAGGTGGCCCCACCCGGTGGACCCCCCGGGACCCTTCCGGTGGTCCCGGTACAATACCGGTGACCCCGAAACTTGTCCCGATGGCCGAAATAGCACTTCCTATATTTAATTCTTTACCTCCGGACCATTCCGGAACTCCTCGTGACGTCCGGGATCTCATCCGGGACTCCGAACAACATTCGGGTTACTGCATATACATATCCCTACAACCCTAGCGTCACCGAACCTTAAGTGTGTAGACCCTACGGGTTTGGGAGATATGTAGACATGACTGAGACGACTCTCCAGTCAATAACCAACAGCGGGATCTGGATACCCATGTTGGCTCCCACATACTCCACGATGATCTCATCGGATTAACCACGATGTCGAGGATTCAAGCAACCTCGTATACAATTCCCTTTGTCAATCGATATGTTACTTGCTCGAGATTCGATCGTTGGTATCCCAATACCTCGTTCAATATCGTTACCGGCAAGTCACTTTACTCGTACTATAATGCATGATCCCGTGACCAGACACTTGGTCACTTTGAGCTCATTATGATGATGCATTACCGAGTGGGCCCAGTGATACCTCTCCGTCATACGGAGTGACAAATCCCAGTCTTGATCCGTGTCAACCCAACAGACACTTTCGGAGATACCCGTAGTCTACCTTTATAGTCACCCAGTTACGTTGTGACGTTTGGTATACCCAAAGAACTCCTACGGTATCCGGGAGTTACACGATCTCATGGTCTATGGAAAAGATACTTTGACATTGGAAAACTCTAGCAAACGAACTATACGATCTTTAAGCTATGTTTAGGATTGGGTCTTGTCCATCACATCATTCTCCTAATGATGTGATCTCGTTATCAATGACATCCAATGTCCATAGTCAGGAAACCATGACTATCTATTGATCAACGAGCTAGTCAACTAGAGGCTTACTAGGGACATGTTGGTGTCTGTTATTCACACATGTATTATGATTTCCGGATAACACAATTATAGCATGAATAAAGACAATTATCATGAACAAGGAAATATAATAATAATGCTTTTATTATTGCCTCTAGGGCATATTTCCAACAGGTGGGTGGGCTTTGAATTTCTTCATCGTCCGTATCCCAATCTCGCTGACCGTAGTCCGGCCAGGGCTCTCCTGATAAAGAGAGAGACTTTAGTGATTTCATAATATCGCCAAAGGGCGAGTGCTGAAAGATGTCCGCGGCAGTAAACTCCCTGATCAGCGCCCAATCGGATTCGATCGGCAGAGGCGCGAATGGCTTGGAGTCCGAAAAGGAGTCCGGCTCCTTGGAATCATGAGTCTCATGGAGTGCGGGGCTGGTGTTTGGCTCAATCGCCGTTAGGATTGCAGCCCCCGAGGCGGCGTCCAACCATCATCCTCGATCGATGCGGTTGGCTCTGAATTAAGGGTCGAAGCCGATGTGGGTGCGGCCTTCAGGGCACTGTTTGGCGGCAGAGCTAGATCATGCTCGTCGGGACAGTGCGACACGCTCGGCAGTGGCTCGAATCCGTCAAAGATCAAGTCCCCGTGAATATCAGCCGTGTAGTTTAAACTTCCAAATCTGACCTGATGGCCGGGGGCGTAGCTTTCGATCTGCTCCAGACGGCCAAGTGAATTGGCTCGCAGTGCGAAGCCGCCGAAGACGAAGATCTGTCCAGGGAGGAAGGTCTCACCCTGGACTGCATCGCTATTGATGATCATAGGAGCCATCGAGCCTGACGGCGACGACACAGAGGAACTCTCAATGAAAGCACCAATGTCAGTGTCAAAACCGGCAGGTCTCGGGTAGGGGGTCCCGAACTGTGCGTCTAGGCCGGATGGTAACAGGAGGCAAGGGACACGAAGTTTTACCCAGGTTCGGGCCCTCTCGATGGAGGTAAAACCCTACGTCCTGCTTGATTAATATTGATGATATGGGTAGTACAAGAGTAGATCTACCACGAGATCGAAGAGGCTAAACCCTAGAAGCTAGCCTATGGTATGATTGTTGTGTATGTTGTCCTAGGGACTAAAACCCTCCGGTTTATATAGACACCGGAGAGGGTTAGGGTTACACAAAGTCGGTTACAATGGTAGGAGATCTACATATCCGTATCGCCAAGCTTGCCTTCCACGCCAAGGAAAGTCCCTTTCGGACATGGGACGAAGTCCTCAATCTTATATCTTCGTAGTCCAGGAGTCCAGCTGAAGGTATAGTCCGGCTATCCGAACACCCCCTAATCCAGGACTCCCTCACACCCACTCGTCCATCCAAACGCATCGTCCCCATCCCGGATCTCGTCGTCCTGCACCGCTTCATCCCGTTGACTTCTCGGAGGTCTAATTTTCGTCTAAGTCCCTAGTATTTTTGGGCATTTTCTCGCATCATAACTTCATCTCTGTGGCTCCGTTTAGGGCGTGTAGCATATAAAATTGTTCGTCTCGACGAGTACTTCATTTCATCTCATTGCATCATGTTCATTTGAGCTCATCTTGATGCCCTAAATGATGTTGGAAGATTGCTAGTTTCTGTTAGTTTCACATTCATATCAGTAATAGGACATTTGTCATTTTTGCCATGATTGTTGTGTGCCTCCCATGAACTTGAGTCCTACATGTGTTTTGTCGTATACCATGCCATCTTTACAGGGGTGTATGCCATGTATTTTTGTGATCTCTGTGGTGACTAGCACAAGCATGCAAAGTAGCTCTCGTAATGTTGCTAATTTCAGGGACTTAGAAATCTTCTAAGTCTTTGCCCTGTTAATATTTTTTATGCCATGTATTCATATTGCTACAGAGTGATCCATGCCACTTTTGAGCATGATCAGTAAGGATGTTTTGTAGATATTGTGGTGCTCTATCCATCCATGTATTTGTTTGCAATTATGGAGCACCCGAGCTTGAGTCAATTGAGCTCTACTTTTGCTATAAAATGTTCCTGGCAGAATGTTTACGTGTTAAGCATTTTTTCCGAGCTTGTTCTAGTTTATACATGCATGCTCTGATGTTGCTCTTGCCATGTTTAGCTTCCATGCCATGTCTACTTGCTGGGTGTATGCTTAGTTTGTCATGCAATGCCTTGTGGTGAGTGCATCGAGCTCGTAAACATGCCTTGTGGTGTATGCTTAGTCTGAATCTGTTAACGATAATTGCTATGTTCACATGGTTGTCATTGTATTTTCTGATCCCTTTTGGCTTATGGTCAGTAAGGGACTTTTGTTCTATGCTTTTAGTAGCTTCATGCCATGTCTTGCTTTGCCATGATGCCACTGTTGGGGAACGTAGCAGAATTTTAAAATTTTCTACGCATCACCAAGATCAATCTATGGAGTCATCTAGAAACGAGGGAGAGGGGAGTGCATCTACATACCCTTGTAGATTGCGAGCGGAAGCGTTCAAGAGAACGGGGTTGATGGAGTCGTACTTGTCGTGATGCAAATCACCGATGACCTAACGCCGAACGGACGGCACCTCCGCATTCAACACACGTACGGTTGGGAAGACGTCTCCTCCTTCTTGATCCAGTAACGGAAGGAGAGGTTGATGGAGATCCAGCAGCACGACGGCGTGGTTGTAGAAGCAGCGGTGATCTCGGCAGGGCTTCGCCAAGCTCCAACGACAGAGAGAGAGAGAGAGAGGTGTTACATGGGGAGAGGGAGGGGCCAGGGACTTGGTGCGGCTGCCCTCCCTTCCCCCCACTATATATAGGGCCCCTAGGGGGGCGCCGGCCCTAGGAGATGGGATCTCCAATGGGGGGGCGGCGGCCAAGAGGGGGCTTGTCCCCCAAGCCAAGTGGGGCGCCCCCCACCCCTAGGGTTTCCAACCCTAGGCGCAAGGGGAGGCCCATGGGGGGCGCACCAGCCCACCAGGGGCTGGTTCCCCCTCCCACTTCATCCCACGGGGCCCTCCGGGATAGGTGGCCCCACCCGGTGGACCCCCGGGACCCTTCCGGTGGTCCCAGTACAATACCGATTACCCCCGAAACCTTCCCGATGGCCGAAACTTGACTTCCTATATATAAATCTTCACCTCTGGACCATTCCGGAACTTCTCGTGATGTCCGGGATCTCATCCGGGACTCTGAACAACTTTCGGGTTACCGCATACTAATATCTCTACAACCCTAGCGTCACCGAACCTTAAGTGTGTAGACCCTACGGGTTCGGGAGACACGTAGACATGACCGAGACAACTCTCCGGTCAATAACCAACAACGGGATCTGGATACCCATGTTGGCTCCCACATGTTCCACGATGATCTCATCGGATGAACCATGATGTCGAGGATTCAATCAATCCCGTATACAATTCCCTTTGTCAATCGGTACGTTACTTGCCCGAGATTCGATCGTCGGTATCCCAATACCTCGTTCAATCTTGTTACCGGCAAGTCACTTTACTCGTACCATAATGCATGATCCCGTGAACAAACACTAGGTCACATTGAGCTCATTATGATGATGTATTACCGAGTGGGCCCAGAGATACGTCTCCGTCATACGGAGTGACAAATTTCGGTCTCGATCTGTGTCAACCCAACAAATACTTTCGGGGATACCTGTAGTATACCTTTATAGTCACCCAGTTACGTTGTGACGTTTGGTTCACCCAAAGCACTCCTACTGCATCCGGGAGTTACACGATCTCATGCTCTAAGGAAATGATACTTGACACTGGAAAAGCTCTACCAAACGAACTACACGATCTTGTGCTATGCTTAGGATTGGGTCTTGTCCATCACATCATTCTCCTAATGATGTGACCCCGTTATAAATGGCATCCAATGTCCATAGTCAGGAAACCATGACTATCTATTGATCAATGAGCTAGTTAACTAGAGGCTTACTAGGGACATGTTATGGTCTATGTATTCACACATGTATTATGATTTCCAAATAGCACAATTATAGCATGAACAATAGACAATTATCATGAACAAGGAAATATAATAATAACCATTTTATTATTGCCTCTAGGGCATATTTACAACAATGTTCCTGTAGCATGTTGTTATCTTGCTCTAAACATTGCTTCCTGATGTTAAATTCCTGACATGTTGTTATTTTCTCTAAGTCTGTAACCCGATATCTTTTGCTCTTTTGCCATGCTTGTTTTAACCTGCTATTGAGTGAATCAGCCGTAGCTCAGTGTTCATCTTTTGTCAAGCATCTTGAGTGGATCCCTGCCATGTATTTTATTGTCATGTTAGAGTGATGTAGCTTGTTGTTCTTGATGCATTTAGATGGCCTCGTGCTGTTAATCATAGCTTTGCACCATTATTGTTTCGCTTGTCATTTCCAAACCGTGCATCCGATTCCGGTGATCTTTATATCGATTTCGACCGAAATCAACTCCTCTTTCCAGTGGCACTCTTGGTTTGCCAAGTTGAGGCCTGATTCTATCTTCCCTTTCCGAAACATGCATATGCATTGCATATCACATCCCGCATATCATGCCATGTTTTGCATCACGTTGCTTGCGCATTGCACCGTGGTTGATTGTGTCTCCCTTTGCTTGTTGTTCTTGCTTTGGGTAGAGCCGTGAGACGAGTTCATGTTCGAGGAACCGTTGAGTTCATTTACGAGGATCAAGCTTTCGTCTTCTCGGAGAACTGTGCAGGCAAGATGACCATACCCTCGAAATCACTTCTATCTTTGCTTGCTAGATGCTCGCTCTATTGCTATGCCTTTGCTGCGATACCTACCACTTTCTTATCATGCCTCACATATTGCCATGAACCTCTAACCCACCTTGTCCTAGCAAACCGTTGTTTGGCTATGTTACCGCTTTGCTCAGTCCCTCTTATAGCGTTGCTAGTTGCAGGTGAAGATTGAAGTTTGTTCCTTGTTGGAACATGATTATTGTTGGGATATCATTATTATATCTTGATTATTATTAATGCATCTACATACTTGGTAAAGGGTGGAAGGCTCGGCCTTATGCCTGGTGTTTTGTTCCACTCTTGCCGCCCTAGTTTCCGTCATACCGGTGTTATGTTCCTTGATTTTGCGTTCCTTACACGGTTGGGTTATAATGGGAACCCCTTGACAGTTCGCTTTGAATAAAACTCCTCCAGTAAGGCCCAACCTTGGTTTTACCATTTTCTCTAACAACCTACCACCTTCCCTTGGGTTCTGCAGACTCAAGGGTCATCTTTATTTAACCCCCCCCCCCCGGCCAGTGCTTCTCTAAGTGTAGGTCCGAACTGAGTAGACTGCGGGGCCACCTCGGGGAAACTTGAGGGTTGGTTTTACTCGTAGGATGTCTCATCCGGTGTTGCCCTGAGAACGAGATATGTGCAGCTCCTATCGGTATTGTCGGCGCATCGGGCGGCTTTGCTGGTTTAGTTTTACCATTGTCGAGATGTCTTGTAACTGGGACTCCGAGTCTGATCGGCCCATCCTGGGAGAAGGAATATCCTTCGTTGACCGTGAGAACTTGTGATGGGCTAAGTTTGGACACCCCTGCAGGGATTTGAACTTTAGAAAGCCGTGCCCGTGGTTATGGGCAGATGGGAATTTGTTAATATCCGGTTGTAGAAAACTTGACACTTAACTTAATTAAAATGCATCAACCGCGTGTGTAGCCGTGATGGTCTCTTTCCGGCGGAGTCCGGGAAGTGAACACGGTGTTGGAGTTATGCTTGACGTAGGTTGTTCTAGGATCACTTCTTGATCATAGTTTCTCGACCGTGCTTTGCCTTCTCGCTCTCATTTGCGTAAGTTAGCCACCATATATGCTAGTGCTTGCTGCAGCTCCACCTCTCATACCTTTTGCCTACCCATAAGCTTAAATAGTCTTGATTGCGAGGGTGTGAGATTGCTGAGTCCCCGTGACTCACAGATACTTCCAAAACCAGCTTGCAGGTGCCGATGATATCGGGCGGGTGACGCAACCAAGCTCAAGGAGGAGCGCGATGAAGATCTTGTTCTTAGTGCTGTTCCGTCTCCAGTTGATCAGTACTGGAGCCCAGTTGGGGCAATCAGGGATCTATGCATTAGGGGTGGTCTTCTTTTATTTTGGTTCCGTAGTCGGACCTTGATTGTATCTGGATGTTGTAATGCTTTATTCATGTATTGTGTGAAGTGGCGATTGTAAGACAACTATGTATCTCTTTCCTTATTCATTACATGGGTTATGTGAAGATTACCTCTCCTGCGACATTGCTTACAATGCGGTTATGCCTCTAAGTCATGCTTCGACACGTGGGAGATATAGCCGCATCGTGGGCGTTACAAGCTGGTATCAGAGCCTTCCCCGACTTAGGAGCCCCCTGCTTGATCGAATCGCTGGCGTTGTTGAGTCTAGAAAAAATGTTTTAAGTCTTATAGGATTATATATATCGGAGAGTAGGATTCTTTTTACTCCTCAGTCCCTTCGTCGCTCTGGTGAGGCATCCTGACGTAGAGTTTTGACTCTTCTCTACTCAAATTTCACCCAAAAAAATTTTAGGATCACGCGGGTATCTTGGAATCGTTTCGATGGTTTTGTGACGAGAACATTGTTCTTGGTGCCTCCTGACATTTAGGGGTTGTGGCAGTGTCCCGGGAAGTTGAGCTCCGAGGTGTTGTCGTCACAATTTTATCGTTGCAGTTCTGGAATACGTGAGTTTTGCCGACATCGAAAATCTCTTTTATGCAGTTGTTGGTGAGATAACCTCGACGCCACCCAGTACTGGGGCGGGAGTTCGGGAGTATTGCCATAACTCGTATAACAGATGCTTTTCAAAGGTTGAGGTAAATGATTTCCGAAGGTTTCTTGGTTATGTGTTGAAGGATGGATACAACTGGATGTAGGATTTGCTAGTCTTGGGTGAGATATTATGCTTCCCCTGTATCCCCAACACCTGATTGCATAACTGGAAAGTTTCGGGAGTTTATAAGTGGGAATTCAAGTAGCTCTTAGGATATCTTTCCGTCAGATGTATGATATGAAATTAGGGTTCGACGTCTAGTGGTCCGCCCATCCACTGTTGGTTTTATAGTGGTCTCGTTGTGTCTTAAAGAGTACTTGGCTATGCTGACTCAGGGACGCTTCGTATGTCATGTGCACTGCCTTGTACATGATGGTGCTGTACGATCGAGCCCATGTGGGCCCCACCACGAAAACTTCAGACGAAATCTCTATCATATGTTTGTTCTGGTTTATTTTGCAAGCCAATCCTTTGTTTTCTTTTATGTGTGGTATTCGAGTTGCTTCAATGTCAAATGTTGATTCTGTACCTTTCCTAAGTGGTGTTCTCACACTACTATGTCAATACTAATCCTTCTTGATAATCGAGATTGTCATGCCAATCCTTTTCAACCGGCGTGTTTCTCTTCAAGTGGATCCGATCATTCAATATCAGCAAGAACAATTATCAGTTCTTATCAATAGTGTTTGTTTCATCCGTCTCCAAGTTGCCTTTGTTTTCCCGCCCTCCCACCCTTTTTCTTCAAGGACTTATATTTCTTTATCGAGTATCCATCTTATTGATGTGATGTCTCTCCATTCTTTTCCGTCAATATTCTAATCTGATGATTCTCATGAAGATTCTAACGGAGCCTCAAGTTCGTCACTTTTCACTCATTTTTCTTCTCCGGTGGATTCAAGTCAAGATTTGTCGATCATATCTTTTCCTCGTTTCAAAGGTTTTCTCATGCTGACGCACCTCTTAATCATCCACATCTTGCTATTTTGTATCCGGTGTGCTGAAGACATCTCGAGGAGTGTTTTCCACTTGTAATCGTTTAAGATATTTCGAGGTTGTTATCTCATTCAAGCCATTTAATTCAACCGGTGCAATCTCTCTTTTCAAGCAACCTCTTCAACGGTGTATCTTTGAGTGGGCCTTAACCCACAGGTCTTTTCCCAGGATCTTACCTGACTCTTCTAATTTTCCCGGAGTTATTCTCAAATCTTCTAAAGTTTAATGTAAGAATGAATTGTCATCAGTCAAATGCCTTCCTCCAAGATCTTTTAAATTCTCTCATCGGTGGTTCAACCTTTCTAATTTCCATCCCGAAGTATCTCAACATTTCATGGTGGTGTTTTCTCATCGTTATTCTCGCATTTGAAGACCGAAGAAGAGTTTTTTCTCTCAAATCTTGGTCTGTTCTCTCTGAGATTCATGGTTCTAGCTTGTTTTCCATCCTCTCATAATTTTTTTGATTATGAGAATTCTTTTCACCCACCCGGAGCTTTTCATTAGTAGTTTCCATTTCTTTCCTCCGAAGGCCATCTTTTCAAATATTATTCATTCCAGCTTTCAGCTCTTGTTCTTCAATCATACCAGTGCTTAAATCAAGTATTCTCTAATCAGCTCGTGATATATTCATTCTCTTGCATCGAAACTCTCTCAAGTGTCTTCATTCGTTTTCCAATTCTACCTGGCGATTCATCCCTTTACTTCGTTTGTTTTCAATTCTTACGGTGGTTTCTTCCAGCATTCTCTTCCGTTGTTATCATATCAATTCATTCGTTGTTTCAATTCTACCAGTGGTTCGTTGAAGACCTTCCCAAGTTTGACGCTATATCTATCTTAATCCTTTCTCCGAGATTAAGTAACATGCCAAATCCAATGTGGGTCATCAATTTAATTGGTGAAGGATACGCATAACGTAATTCTTATTCTTGTTTCATCCAAGTGATTAATTCCTTATTCCGGAGGCTCATCAAATTCTCGGTTTCATTTGTTTCATCTTTTCTTTTCCCGGAGTTCCAAGCTCTCTCAATTATATCATCTCGAAGATCAATCTAAATCATTGCAAGGATTCACCTTGTGTTTTCAACTTCTTTTTCCTTTCGTTTGATCATTCTTTTATTACCGGAGTTCTTCATGGAGGTTCTACAGGATGGTTCATGAAGGATTTAATTCCTTCTCGAAGTGTTCCTAGAGATTATTTTCAAAGGAGCTCGAGCATTCTTCATCTCGCATTCCGAAGTGCAATTCTTTCTTCCGTATCATTGGAGATGGTATTATGTCATTCTTGATAATTTAAGTTCATGTTCCATGATTCACATGTCATTAAGAATGAGATATTTTAAATCCATCAATCTTGTCATTGGAGTTATCTCGGGTTATTTTTCACCTAAAGCCTTCCTTAAAGATTGTCGCTATCTATGGTGCTTATAAATGATCCAAGTTCTTCATTTACCCTCCCGGTGAAATAAGTTTTTCTCGTATCCTTGTTCTTATCAATCCAATATTTTCCGTGAGTGGCAGGTTGTCACCTCATAGTTTTGAGATGTTTTCCATAAGCCCACTACAAACTTATTTGTTTCGTTGTTGGTTTTCCCAACAACTCCGTTTTCACCTCCTTGGAAGGGTGCCTTCCAAGATCATTTGTGGCAGAAATTGTCATTTTCTTCTCAATTCCTTCTTTTTCAATTATCTATCTTCATTTTCTTTTTCCGGAGGAATTGTGATCTTGCTCTCTTCAACCATCTTCTTGTTTTGTCAAGATCTTGCTCAATTCCTTCCATTTACAGTCGAAGTGCTGTCCAAATTATATCAGTCTTATTCCTTCTCTATCTTGTTTAACCGGAGTGTTGTGTCTATCATTCCTCTTCTAACCGGAGTCTCATCCAAGTGCTTTCATATTGCAAAGCTCATATTCTTTACCTTCCATTCCCAACCGGAGTGTTGCCGTATTTGATCCTTATCATTCCATGTACATCACGTGTCGACCGAGGTGCTTGCATCTACTTCTTGTCCATTGTAACTTTTTCTTATATCTTTCAACCCATAAGTTTCTCGTAATGTTCCTTGTTCCTCTTTTCTAACGGAGTGTTTTCAACTTCGTTCATCTCCATTGCATTCTTTCTTTCAAGTTGTTCAACTTTTCAAGGTTCTTTGGTTTCACTCATTTGTCAAAGAAGCAATTTAGTTGTATCGCTGCTCTTCCTCTTCTTTTTTTCCCTCCGGTGCCATTCTAGATCTCGGGACGAGATCCTCTCGTAGTGGTGGAGTGTTGTAACGTCCCGAGCCCGTTGTGCTAGTGTCTTCCACTTATTCGCTGTTGTGGCCTTGTCATTTGCTTGCGTGTCGTGCATTTCATACCATGTCATCATGTGCATCGCATTTGCATACGTGTTCGTCTCATGCATCCGAGCATTTTCCCTGTTGTCCGTTTTGCAAACTGGCGCTCCTATGTCATCTGGTGTCCCTTACTACCTCTTTTCGTGTGCAGGTGTTAAACGTTCTCGAGTTGGACCGAGACTTGCCAAGCGGCCTTGGTTTACTACCGGTAGACCGTCTGTCAAGTTTCGTGCCATTTGAACTTTGTTTGATACTCCAATGGTTAACCGAGGAACTGAAAAGGCCTCGTGTGTGTTGCAGCCCAACACCCCTCCAAAGTGGCCCAAAATCCATCCAAACCATCTCCATCCTCTCGGTCGTTCGATCACGTTTGCGTGGTCGAAAACCGCACCTCATTTGGACTCTCCTAGCCCCCTCTACCTATAAATATGTGATCCCCTCTAAAAATTCGCAGTGCAAACCCTAGTTCTGACCTCCCTCAGCGTCGCCGGATATGTCCGCCCGCCGGTGGACGCGTCCACCCCGCTGCCACGTCGTTCCGGCCAATCGGCGGCCGACACGTCACCACAGCGCCGCCGCCGACCACTCCCCTCGCGCCACTTGTCACCGCCTCCCTCTCTCTCCACCGCGCGCCACCGCGGCCCGCGGGGCCCGAGACCGGCCCGCCCGGCCCGCGCACGCCGCCGCCCGAGCATCTCCACCATCGCTAGCGCAGCCGCCCGCCGCCGCCGAGGCGCTCCGACGCCTCCGCCACACCTCGTCGTCGCGGTCGCCCACGCCGCCGCACCGCCTAGTCACCGCCGCCTCGGATCCGCTCCGCTCCGCCACCGCGTGCGCCCACGCCAGCGACCGCGCGTCCTCGCCGGCCCTCGCCTCCGGCTGGGTCCGCCGCCCGCGACCTCACCGGAGTTCGTCCTCGCCCCTCACCGGAGTTTCTCCGGCCGGATCCGGAGAGAGTGGGATCAGATCCAACCACTCGTCCATCCAAACGCATCGTCCCCGTCCCGGATATCGTCGTCCCACACCGCTTCATCCCGTTGACTTCTCGGAGGTCTAATTTTCGTCTAAGTCCCCAGTATTTTTGGGCATTTTCATCGCATCATAACTTCATCTCCGTGGCTTCGTTTTGGGTGTGCAGCATATCAAATTGTTCGTCTCGACAAGTACTTAATTTCATCTCATTGCATCATGTTCATTTGAGCTCATCTTGATGCCCTAAATGCTGTTGGAAGAGTCCTAGTTTCTGTTAGTTTCAGATTCATATCAGTAATAGGACATTTGTCATTTTTGCCATAATTGTTGTGTGACTCCTATGAACTTGAGCCCTACATGTGTTTTGTAGTATGTCATGCCATCTTTATGTTGGGGAACGTAGCAGAAATTCAAAATTTTCTACACATCACCAAGATCAATCTATGGAGAAATCTAGCAATGAGGGAAGGAGAGTGCATCTACATACCCTTGTAGATCACTAAGCGGAAGCGTTCAAGTGAACGGGGTTGATGGAGTCGTACTCGTCGTGATCCAAATCACCGATGATCCTAGTGCCGAACGGACGGCACCTCCGTGTTCAACACACGTACAGCCCGGTGACGTCTCCTATGCCTTGATCGAGCAAGGGGAGAAGGAGAGGTTGGGGAAGACTCCATCCAGCAGCAGCACGACGGCGTGGTGGTGGTGGAGGAGCGCGGGACTCCAGCAGGGCTTCGCCAAGCACTACGAGAGACGAGGAGGGAGAGGGGTAGGGCTGCGCCAACAGGAGATTGAATCGTGTCTATGGCAGCCCAAAACCTCAAGTATATATAGGGGGAGGGGAGGGGCTGCGCCCCCACCTAGGTTTCCACCCCTAGGGGTGGCGGCCAGCCCTAGATCCCATCTAGGGGGCGGCCAAGGGGGGAGAGAGGGGGGCGCACCACTAGGTGGGCCTTAGGCCCATCTGAGCCTAGGGTTTGCCCCCTTCCACTCTCCCTTGCGCCTTGGGCCTTGGTGGGGGGGGGGGCGCACCAGCCCACCTGGGGCTGGTCCCCTCCCACACTTGGCCCATGCAGCCCTCCGGGGCTGGTGGCCCCACTTGGTGGACCACCGGGACCCTCCTGGTGGTCCCGGTACATTACCGATAAACCCGAAACTTTTCCGGCGACCAAAACAGGACTTCCCATATATAAATCTATACCTCCGGACCATTCCGGAACTCCTCATGGCGTCCGGGATCTCATCCGGGACTCCGAACAGCATTCGGTAACCGCGTACATACTTTCCCTATAACCCTAGCGTCATCGAACCTTAAGTGTGTAGACCCTACGGGTTCGGGAAACATGCAGACATGACCGAGACACCTCTCCGGTCAATAACCAACAGCGGGATCTGGATACCCATGTTGGCTCCCACATGCTCCACGATGATCTCATCGGATGAACCATGATGTCAAGGACTTAATCAATCCCGTATTCAATTCCCTTTGTCTAGCGGTACAATACTTGCCCGAGATTCGATCGTCGGTATCCCGATACCTTGTTCAATCTCGTTGCCGGCAAGTCTCTTTACTCGTTCCGTAACACATCATCCCGTGATCAACTCCTTCATCACATTGTGCACATTATGATGATGTCCTACCGAGTGGGCCCAGAGATACCTCTCCGTTTACACGGAGTGACAAATCCCAGTCTCGATTCGTGCCAACCCAACAGACACTTTCGGAGATACCTGTAGTGTACCTTTATAGCCACCCAGTTACGTTGTGACGTTTGGCACACCCAAAGCACTCCTATGGTGTCCGGGAGTTGCACAGTCTCATGGTCTAAGGAAATGATACTTGACATTAGAAAAGCTTTAGCATACAAACTACATGATCTTGTGCTAGGCTTAGGATTGGGTCTTGTCCATCACATCATTCTCCTAATGATGTGATCCTGTTATCAACGACATCCAATGTCCATGGTCAAGAAACCGTAACCATCTATTGATCAACGAGCTAGTCAACTAGAGGCTTACTAGGGACATGGTGTTGTCTATGTATCCACACATGTATCTGAGTTTCCTATCAATACAATTCTAGCATGGATAATAAACGATTATCATGAACAAGGAAATATAATAATAACCAATTTATTATTGCCTCTAGGGCATATTTCCAACAGTCTCCCACTTGCACTAGAGTCAATAATCCAGTTCACATCGATATGTGATTAACACTCCAGGTCACATCCCCATGTGACTAACACCCAAAGAGTTCTGGGTTTGATCTTGTTATGCTTGTGAGAGAGGTTTCAGTCAACGGATCTGCAACATTCAGATCCGTATGTACTTCGCAAATGTCTATGTCATTTTGTAGATGCAACTACTACGCTACATTTGGAGCCATTTCAAATAACTGTTCTACTTGGAGCTATTCTAAATTGTTGCTCCATTATACGTATCCGGTATCTCTACTCAGAGCTATCCGGATAGGTGTTAAGCTTGCGTCCACGTAACTCTTTACGTCGAACTCTTTATCACCTCCATAAACGAGAAACATATCCTTATTCCTCTAAGGATAATTTAGACCGCTATCTGGTGATCTACTCCTAGATTACCTTTGTACCCTCTTGCCAGATATGTGGCAAGGCACACATCAGGTGTGGTGCTCAGCATGGCATACCGTATGGAGCCTATGACAAAAGCATAGGGGACGACCTTCGTCCTTCCTCTTTCTTCTGCCGTGGTCGAGCTTTAAGTCTTAACTTCATACCTTACAACTCAGGCAAGAACTCCTTCTTTGACTGATCCATCTTGAACACCTTCAAGATCATGTCAAGGTATGTGCTCATTTGAAAGTACCATTAAGCGTTTTGATCTATCCTTATAGATCTTGATGCTCAATGTTCAAGTAGCTTAATCCAGGCTTTCCATTGAAAAACACTTTCCAAATAACCCTATATGCTTTCCAGAAATTCTATGTCATTTCTGATCAACAATATGTCAACAACATATACTCATCAGAAATTCTATAGTGCTCCCACTCACTTCTTTGGAAATACAAGTTTCTCATAAACTTTGTATACACCCAAAATCTTAGATCATCTCATCAAAGCATACATTCCAATTCCGAGATGCTTACTCCAGTCCTTAGAAGGATTGCTGGAGCTTTGCATACTTGTTAGTATCTTTCAGGATTGACAAAACCTTCCGGTTGTATCACATACAACCTTTCCTCAAGAAAATCGTCGAGGAAACAATATTTTGACATCCTATCTACAAGATTTCATAAATAATGCAGTAATTGCTAATATAATTCCAACAGACTCTTAGCATCGCTACGAGTGAGAAAGTCTCATCGTAGTCAACTCCTTGAACTTGTCGGAAAACATCTTAACGACAAGTCGAGCTTTCTTAATGGTGATACATACCATCATTGTCCGTCTTCCTTTTAAAATCCATATGTACCTAACAGCCTTACGACCATCAAGTAGTTCTTCCAAAGTCTACACTTTGTTTTCATATATGGATCCTCTCTCGGATTATATGGCCTCGAGCCATTTTGGAATCCAGGCCCACCATCGCTTCTCCATAGCTCCTAGGTTCATTGTTGTCTAGCAACATGACTTCCAAGACAGGATTACGTACCATTCTGAAGTAGTACGCATCCTTGTCATCCCACGAGGTTTGGTAGTGACTTGATCTGAAGTTTCATGATCACTATCATAAGCTTCCACTTCAATTGGTGTAGGTGCCGTACGAACAACGCCCTGTGCCCTGCCACACACTAGTTGAAGAGATGGTTCAATAACCTCATCAAGTCTCCACCATCCTCCCACTCAATTCTCTCAAGAGGAACTTTTCCTCGGGAAAGGACCCGATTTTAGAAACAATCCCTTATTGCTTTCGGATCTGAGACAGGAGGTACACCCAACTGTTTTGGGTGTCCTATGAAAATGCATTTATCCGCTTCGGGTTCGAGCTTGTCAACCTGAAACTTTCACATAAGCGTCGCAGCCCCAAACCTTTAAGAAATGACAGCTTAGGTTTCTCTAAACCATAGTTCATACGGTGTCATCTCATCGGAATTACGTGGTGCCCTATTTAAAGTGAATGTGGTTGTCTCTAATGCCTAACCCATAAACTATCGTGGTAATTCGATAAGAGACATCATGGTATGCATCATATCCAATAGGGTGCAGTTATGATGTTCGGACACACCATCATACTATGGTGTTCCAGGCTGTATTAGTTGTGAAACAATTTCCACAATGTCTTAATTATGTGCCAAACTCATAATTCAGATATTCATCTCTATGATCATATCATAGATATTTTATCCTCTTGTCACGACGATCTTCAACTTCACCCTGAAATTACTTGAACCTTTCAATAATTCAGACTCGTGATTCATCAAGTAAATATACTCAAAATGTACTCAAATCATCTGTGAAGTAAGAACATAACGATATCCACTACACGCCTCAGCACTCATTGGACTGCACACATCAAAATGTATTACTTCCAACAAGTTGCTTTCTAGTTCCATTTTACTGAAAACGAGGCTTTCAGTCATCTTGCCCATGTGGTATGATTTGCATGTCTCAAGTGATTCAAAATCAAGTGAGTCCAAACGGTCCATTTGCATGGAGTTTCTTCATGCATATACACCAATAGACATGGTTCGCATGTCTCAAACTTTTCAAAAACGAGTGAGCCCAAAGATCCATCAACATGGAGCTTCTTCATGCGTTTTATACCGATATGACTTACGTGGCAGTGCCACAAGTAGGTGGTACTATCATTACTATCTTATATATTTTCGCATGAACATGTGTATCACTACGATCGAGATTCAATAAACCATTCATTTTAGGTGCAAGACCATTGAAGGTATTATTCAAATAAACAGAGTAACCATGATTCTCCTTAAATGAATAACCGTATTGCGATAGACATAATCCAATCATGTCTATGCTCAACGCAAACACCAATCTCGATGGTAGAGGGAGCGTGCGATGCTTGATCACATCAAGCTTGGAAGAACTTCCAACACATATCGCCAGCTCACCTTTACCTAGTCTCCATTTACTCCGCAACCTTTTATTTCGAGTTTACTAACACTTAGCAACCGAACCGGTATCTAATACCATGGTGCTACTAGGAGTACTAGTAAAGTACACATTAACACAATGTATATCCAATATACTTCTATCGACCTTGCCAGCCTTCTCATCTACCAAGTATCTAGGGTAATTCTGCTTTAGTGGCTGTTCCCCTTATTATAGAAGCACTTAGTCTCGGGTTTGGGTTCAACCTTGGGTTTCTTTACTAGAGCAGCAGCTGATTTGCCGTTTCATGAAGTATCCCTTCTTGCCCTTGCCCTTCTTGAAATTAGTGGTTTCACCAACCATCAACAATTGATGCTCCTTCTTGATTTCTACTTTTGTGGTGTCAAACATCGCGAATGTCTCAAGGATCATCATATATGTCCCTGATATATTATAGTTCATCACGAAGCTCTAGCAGCTTGGTGGTAATGAGTTCGGAGAAACATCACTATCTCATCTGGAAGATCAACTCCCACTCGATTCAAATGATTGTTGTACTCAGACAATCTGAGCACAAGCTCAACAATTGTGCTTTTCTCCCTTAGTTTGCAGGCTAAGAAAATCGTCGGAGGTCTTATACCTCTTGATGTGGGCACGAGCCTGAAATCCCAATTTCAGCCCTCGAAACATCTCATATGTTTTGCGACGTTTCAAAACGTCTTCGGTGCCTCAACTCTAAACCGTTTAACTGAACTATCACGTAGTTATCAAAATGTGTATGTCAGATGTTCGCAACATCCACAGACGACGTTTGAGGTTCAGCACACTGAGCGGTGCATTAAGGACACAAGCCTTCTATGAAGCAATGAGGACAATCCTCAGTTTACGGACCTAGTCCGCATAATTGCTACTATCAACTTTCAACTAAATTTTCTCCAGGAACATATCTAAACAGTAGAACTGAAGCGCGAGCCTCGACATAATTTGCGAAGACCTTTTGACTATGTTCAGGATAATTAAGTTCATCTCATGAACTCCCACTCAGATAGACATCCCTCTAGTCATCTAAGTGATTACATGATCCGAGTCAACTAGGCCGTGTCCGATCATCACGTGAGACGGACTAGTCAACATCGGTGAACATCTTCATGTTGATCGTATCTTCTATACGACTCATGTTCGACCTTTCGGTCTTCTGTGTTCCGAGGCCATGTCTGTACATGCTAGGCTCGTCAAATCAACCTAAGTGTTTGCATGTGTAAATATGTCTTACACCCGTTGTATGTGAACGTTGGAATCTATCACACCCAATCATCACGTGGTGCTTCGAAACAAAGAACTGTCGCAACGGTGCACAGTTAGGGGGAACACTTTCTTGAAATTATTATGAGGGATCATCTTATTTACTACCGTTGTTCTAAGTAAACAAGATGCAAAAACATGATAAACATCACATGCAATCAAATAATAGTGACATGATATGGCCAATATCATATAGCTCCTTTGATCTCCATCTTGGGGCTCCATGATCATCTTGTCACCGGCATGACACCATGATCTCCATCATCATGATCTCCTTCATCGTGTCTCCATGAAGTTGCTCGCCAACTATTACTACTACTACTATGGCTAACACGTTTAGCAATAAAGTAAAGTAATTTACATGGTGTTTCTCAATGACACACAGGTCATACAAAAAATAAAGACTACTCCTATGGCTCCTGCCGGTTGTCATACTCATCGACATGCAAGTCGTGATTCGTATTACAAGAACATGATCTCATACATCACATATATATCATTCATCACATCCTTTGGCCATATCACATCACAAAACACTTGCTGCAAAAACAAGTTAGACGTCCTCTAATTGTTGTTGCAAGTTTTTACGTGGCTGCTATAGGTTTCTAGCAAGAACGTTTCTTACCTACGCCAAAACCACAACGTGAATTGCCAATTTCTATTTACCCTTCATAAGGACCCTGTTCATCGAATCCGATCCGACTAAAGTGGGAGAGACAGACACCCGCCAGCCACCTTATGCAACTAGTGCATGTCAGTCGGTGGAACCGGTCTCACGTAAGCGTACGTGTAAGGTTGGTCCGGGCCGCTTCATCCCACGATGCCGCCGAATCAAGATAAGACTAGTAACGACAAGATAATTGACAATATCGACGCCCACAACTACTTTGTGTTCTACTCATGCATAGTAACTACGCATAGACCTAGCTCATGATGCCACAGTTGGGGAACGTAGCAGAAATTCAAAATTTTCTACGCATCACCAAGATCAATCTATGGAGAAGTCTAGCAACGAGGGAAGGAGAGTGCATCTACATACCCTTGTAGATCGCTAAGCGGAAGCGTTCAAGTGAACGGGGTTGATGGAGTCGTACTCGTCGTGATCCAAATCACCGATGATCCTAGTGCCGAACGGACGGCACCTCCGTGTTCAACACACGTACAGCCCGGTGACGTCTCCTACGCCTTGATCCAGCAAGGGGAGAAGGAGAGGTTGGGGAAGACTCCATCCAGCAGCAGCACGGGACTCCAGCAGGGCTTCGCCAAGCACTACGAGAGACGAGGAGGGAGAGGGGTAGGGCTGCGCCAACAGGAGATTGAATCGTGTCTATGGCAGCCCAAAACCTCAAGTATATATAGGGGGAGGGGAGGGGCTGCGCCCCCACCTAGGTTTCCACCCCCAGGGGTGGCGGCCAGCCCTAGATCCCATCTAGGGGGGCGGCCAAGGGGGGGAGAGAGGGGGGCGCACCACTAGGTGGGCCTTAGGCCCATCTGAGCCTAGGGTTTGCCCCCTTCCACTCTCCCTTGCACCTTGGGCCTTGGTGGGGGGGCGCACCAGCACACCTGGGGCTGGTCCCCTCCCACACTTGGCCCATGCAGCCCTCCGGGTCTGGTGGCCCCACTTGGTGGACCACCGGGACCCTCCCGGTGGTCCCGGTACATTACCATAAACCCGAAACTTTTCCGGCGACCAAAACAGGACTTCCCATATATAAATCTTTACCTCTGGACCATTCCGGAACTCCTCATGACGTCCGGGATCTCATCCAGGACTCCTAACAACATTCGGTAACCACGTACATACTTTCCCTATAACCCTAGCGTCATCGAACCTTAAGTGTGTAGACCCTACGGGTTCGGGAAACATGCAGACATGACCGAGACACCTCTCCGGTCAATAACCAATAGCGGGATCTGGATACCCATGTTGGCTCTCACATGCTCCACGATGATCTCATCGGATGAACCACGATGTCAAGGACTTAATCAATCCCGTATACAATTCCCATTGTCTAGCGGTACGATACTTGCCCGAGATTCGATCGTCGGTATCCCGATACCTTGTTCACTCGTTACCGGCAAGTCTCTTTACTCGTTCCGTAACACATCATCCCGTGATCAACTCCTTGATCACATTGTGCACATTATGATGATGTCCTACCGAGTGGGCCCAGAGATACCTCTCCGTTTACACGGAGTGACAAATCCCAGTCTCGATTCGTGCCAACCCAACAGACACTTTCGGAGATACCTGTAGTGTACCTTTATAGCCACCCAGTTACGTTGTGACGTTTGGCACACCCAAAGCACTCCTACGGTGTTCTGGAGTTGCACAATCTCATGGTCTAAGGAAATAATACTTGACATTAGAAAAGCTTTAGCATACGAACTACATGATCTTGTGCTAGGCTTAGGATTGGGTCTTGTCCATCACATCATTCTCCTAATGATGTGATCCCGTTATCAACGACATCCAATGTCCATGGTCAGGAAAACGTAACCATCTATTGATCAACGAGCTAGTTAACTAGAGGCTTACTAGGGACATGGTGTTGTCTATGTATCCACACATGTATCTGAGTTTCCTATCAATACAATTCTAGCATGGACAATAAATGATTATCATGAACAAGGAATTATAATAATAACCAATCTATTATTGCCTCTAGGGCATATTTCCAACACTTTACAGGGGTGTATGCCATGTATTTTTGTGATCTCTGTGGTGACTAACACAAGCATGCAAAGTAGCTCTCGTAATGTTGCTGATTTCAGGTTAGAAATTTTCTAAGTCTTTGCCCTGTTAATATTTTTATGCCATGTATTCATGTTGCTATAGAGTGATCCATGCCTCTTTTGAGCATGATCAGTAAGGATGTTTTGTAGATATTGTGGTGCTCTATCCATCCATGTCTTTGTTTGTAATTATGGAGCACCCTCGCTTGAGTCAATCGAGCTCTACTTTTGCTATAAAATGTTCCTGGCAGAATGTTTACGTGTTAAGCATTTTTGCCGAGCTTGTTCTAGTTTATCCATGCATGATATGATGTTGCTCTTGCCATGTTTAACTTCCATGCCATGTCTACTTGCTGGGTGTATGCTTAGTTTGTCATGTAATGCCTTGTGGTGAGTGCATCGAGCTCGTAAACATGCCTACTTAATATCTTTTTTGCCATGTTCCAGTTTTCTACCAAGTCTGAATCTGTTAACTATAATTGCTATGTTCACATGGTTGTCATTGTATTTTCTGATCCCATTTTGCTTATGGTCAGTAAGGAAATTTTGTTTTATGCTTTCAGTAGCTTCATGCCATGCCTTGCTTTGCCATGATATGTTCCTGTAGCATATTGTTATCTTGCTCTAAACATTGCTTCCTGATGTTAAATTCCTGACATGTTATTTTCTCTAAGTCTGTAACCTGATATCTTTTGCTCTTTTGCCATGCTTGTTTGTACCTGCTATTGAGTGAATTAGCTGTAGCTCAGTGTTCATCTTTTGTCAAGCATCTTGAGTGGATCCCTGCCATATATTTTGTTGTCATGTTAGAGTGCTGTAGCTTGTTGTTCTTGATGCATTTAGATGGCCTCGTGCTGTTAATCGCAGCTTTGCGCCATTATTGTTTCGCTTGTCATTTCCAAACCGTGCATCCGATTCCGGTGATCTTTATATCGATTTCGATCGAAATCAACTCCTCTTTCCAGTGGCACTCTTGGTTTGCCAATTTGAGTCCTGATTCTATCTTTCCTTTCCGAAACATGCATATGCATTGCATATCACATCCCGCATATCATGCCATGTTTTGCATCACGTTGCTTGCGCATTGCACCGTGGTTGATTGTGTCTCCCTTTGCTTGTTGTTCTTGCTCTGGGTAGAGCCGTGAGATGAGTTCGTGTTCGAGGAACCATTGAGTTCGTTTACGAGGATCAAGCTTTCGTCTTCTCGGAGAACTGTGTAGGCAAGATGACCATACCCTTGAAATCACTTCTATCTTTGCTTGCTAGATGCTCGCTCTATTGCTATGCCTTTGCTGCGATACCTACCACTTTTTTATCATGCCTCACATATTGCCATGAACCTCTAACCCACCTTGTCCTAGCAAACCATTGTTTGGCTATGTTACCGCTTTGCTCAGTCCCTCTTATAGCGTTGCTAGTTGCAGGTGAAGATTGAAGTTTGTTCCTTGTTGGAACATGATTATTGTTGGGATATCATTATTATATCTTGATTATTATTAATGCATCTATATACTTGGTAAAGGGTGGAAGGCTCGGCCTTATGCCTGGTGTTTTGTTCCACTCTTGCCGCCCTAGTTTCCGTCATACCGGTGTTATGCTCCTTGATTTTGCATTCCTTACACGGTTGGGTTATAATGGGAACCCCTTGACATATCGCTTTGAATAAAACTCCTCCAGCAAGGCCCAACCTTGGTTTTACCATTTGCACTAACAACCTACCACCTTCCCGTGGGTTCGGCAGATTCAAGGGTCATCTTTATTTAACCCCCCGGCTAGTGCTTCTCTAAGTGTAGGTCCGAACTGAGTAGACTGCGGGACCACCTCGGGGAAACTTGAGGGTTGGTTTTACTCGTAGGATGTCTCATCCGGTGTTGCCCTGAGAATGAGATATGTGCAGCTCCTATCGGGATTGTCGGCGCATCGGGCGGATATGCTGGTTTAGTTTTACCATTGTCGAGATGTCTTGTAACCGGGATTCCGAGTCTGATCGGGCCGTCCTGGGAGAAGGAATATCCTTCGTTGACCGTGAGAGCTTGTGACGGGCTAAGTTGGGACACCCCTGCAGGGATTTGAACTTTCGAAAGTCGTGCCCACGGTTATGGGCAGATGGGAATTTGTTAATATCCGGTTGTAGAAAACTTGACACTTGACTTAATTAAAATGCATCAACCGCATGTGTAGCCGTGATGGTCTCTTTCCGGAGGAGTCCGGGAAGTGAACACGGTGTTGGAGTTATGCTTGACGTAGGTTGTTCTAGGATCACTTCTTGATCATAGTTTCTCGACCGTGCTTTGCCTTCTCGCTCTCATTTGCGTAAGTTAGCCACCATATATGCTAGTGCTTGCTGCAGCTCCACCTCTCATACCTTTTGCCTACCCATAAGCTTAAATAGTCTTGATCGCGAGGGTGTGAGATTGCTGAGTCCCCGTGACTCACAGATACTTCGGAAACCAGCTTGCAGGTGCCGATGATATCAGGCAGGTGACGCAACCAAGCTCAAGGAGGAGCGCGATGAAGATCTTGTTCTTAGTGTTGTTCCCTCTCATGTTGATCAGTAGTGGAGCACAGTTTGGGTGATCGGGGATCTATGCATTAGGGGTGGTCTTCTTTTATTTTGGTTCCGTAGTCGGACCTTGATTGTATCTGGATGTTGTAATGCTTTATTCATGTATTGTGTGAAGTGGCGATTGTAAGCCAACTATGTATCTCTTTCCTTATTCATTACATGGGTTGTGTGAAGATTACCTCTCTTGCGACATTTCTTACAATGCGGTTATGCCTCTAAGTCGTGCTTCGACACATGGGAGATATAGCCGCATCGTGGGCGTTACAATGTCACCCATGTCCGAACCATTTTGAAAACTCTTCGAAAAGAGCATCTCTATGCTAATATGGAGAAATGCCTTTTGGGGGTTGACAAGCTCGTTTTCTTGGGTTTTGTTGTTTCTTCTAAGGGTGTTCATGTTGATGAGTCCAAGATCAATGCTATTAAGACTTGCCCACGACCAACTAATTTGCAACAAGTGCGTAGCTTTCTTGGCCTTGCGGGTTTCTATCATCCCTTTGTGAAGGATTTTAGCACCATTGCTTTGCCTTTACATGCTTTGAGCAAGAAGAATGTGCCTTTTGTTTGGGGACCATCCCAAGATACCGCTTTCAATGAGCTTAAGAATTTGCTTACTCATGCTCCCGTGCTTGCATTACCCAACTTTGACAAACCCTTTGAGATTCATTGTGATGCTAGTGGTAATGGCATAGGAGGTGCGTTAACGCAAGACAAGCGCCTCATAGCTTACTTTAGTGAAAAAATCTCCGGCGCGCAACTCAATTACCCCATATATGACAAAGAACTATATGCTTTAGTCTGCGTTTTGCATGAATGGGAACACTATCTTCACCCTCATGAGTTTATCATTCATACCGATCATGAAACGCTCAAGTATCTTAAGGGCCAAACCAAGTTGAGCAAGCGTCATGCTAAATGGAGTGAATTTATTGAGTCTTTTCATTATGTAATCAAGTACATTAAAGGTAAATAAAACATTGTGGCGGATGCCCTTTCCCGCATATGCATGCTTGTTACTCAACTTGAATTGGATGTCATTGGTTTTGAGTGTATAAAAGACTTGTATGAGCACGATCCTACCTTTGCTACTCCTTATGCCAAGTGTTTGACGCATACCTCTTGGGAACGCTATTACATCAACGATGGATATCTTATGAGAGCTAACAAACTTTGCATCCCCGAGTCTTCTCTTCATTTGTTGCTTTTGCAGGAATCTCATGGAGGAGGCCTAATGGGACATTTTGGACGCGACAAGACGTTTGCTACGCTCTCAAAGAACTACTATTGGCCCACGATGTTTCGTGACGTCAATCGCTTCACCAACCGATGCTCTACATGTCGCAAAGCTAAGTCCAAAGCTCAATCCCATGGCCTTTATATGCCTCTACCAATTCCATATCAACCTTGGGAAGACATTAGCATGGACTTTGTACTTGGTTTGCCTAGGACTAGAAATGGGAAAGATTCGGTATTTGTCATTGTGGACCGTTTCTCAAAAATGGCACATTTTATTCCTTGCAACAAGATAGACAATGCTTCACATGTTGCTAATCTCTTTTTTAGGAAAATATTGCGTCTACACGGAGTGCCAAAGACGATCATCTCGGACCGCGACGTCAAGTTCCTTAGCTACTTTTGGAAGACCCTATGCGCCAAGCACGGAATCAAGCTACTTTTCTCCACGGCGTATCATCCACAAACCGATGGCCAAATGGAAGTTACTAACCGCACACTCTCCGCTCTACTTCGAGTACTCATCAAGAAGAACATCAAGGAGTGGGAGGAGTGCCTACCTATCGCCGAGTTCGCCTACAAACGAGCAAGACACTCAACAACCGGCAAGTCCCCATTCGATGTCGTCTATGGCTTCAACCCTTTGTCACCATTGGACATTCTCCCTCTACCACTCCAAGAGCGCATCAATTTGGACGCTAGCGCAAGAGCGACACATCTCAAGAAGGTGCATGAAGAAACAAGGAACACCATCGAGCACCAAGTTCAACGCCTTGCGTCCAAGCTCAACTACAACAAGCGCCCTATGGTCTTCAACATTGGTGATCTCGTGTGGCTACACCTTCACAAGGATCGCTTTCCACAAGAACGCAAGTCCAAGCTTCGACCATGAGAGGATAGACCCTTCAAGGTGCTCACACGATACAACGACAATGCTTACAAGATCGACCTCCCACGCGACAAGTACAACGTGAGCGACATCTTCAACGTCAAAGATCTCTCTCCCTTCCATGGTGATGAACAATTTGATCCGAGGACGGATCTTCCCCAAGGGAGGGGAGATGATGCGGAGCATCCCAAGGCCATCCCCATGGACCCAACTACATCTCCTACGACCCCTCTTGGACCCATGACACGAGCACGTGCAAGAGCCCTTGAAACCGAGGTGACATCTCTCCTCACATTTCCACTTTGATGCACATGAGACATGACTACTACCTCATACGGACACTGTGCATTCTCAGGTATCATGGAGAAGCTAAGGAGCAAGGAGAAGAAGAAGAGGAAGATGGACGTGAAGACGAAGAAGAAGAACTGCTCAAAGTCTCCAGGCTCTGGACAACCGACGAACCCCGGACGTCCGACGACCTCCAGGCTCCGGACGTCCGGCCTCCTCCGGACGACCGACACTACCACACCCGAGCCAAAACAGACGGATATCCGACGCCACCTGGACGACCGACGCTCCTCGGACGACCAACCCCGACCGGACGTCCGACCGAAGACCACCCGAGCCGAATCTACGGACGTCCGACAGGCACCGGACGTCCGGACCCTCGCGAGCCTCCGGACAACCGGTGACTCCCGGACGTCCGACGCCTGTGCACCGTTTCGTGTTGGGCTGCAGCCCATGTACCCCTTCGCCCCCTCTTTTGCACTAGGACTATATATACCCCACCTCGTCCAACTTTCTAGGGTTAGCAAAGGATTAGCTCATATTTTGTGTGAGAGCTTTGCTCATCCACTTGGTTACCTTCTCCTTGGAGATCCGAGCCTCCATCGGAGAAGATCCCCCAAGCGGATTCAAAACCCCTCTTTAGGGAAGAACTCAAGACCTCCTCACAGAGAAGACCGGTTACCGTGTATCGTCCGTTGTTGACTTTGGATCGTGTATCTTCCCCTTTGAATTTGAGGATCTAGCACATGTGTAACTTGTTCTTGTTAGTTTCTCCCTTGTGTTTTCCCCCATTTCCCTCCTCTTGTTCTTCGTGTTCATCGCGGGATCCGCTCCTTTCGTGAAAGATCGGCCGATTAGGGTTCTATCCTACATCATTATACATCTCCGAATACACGCATGTAAAGAAAAGGGGGTAAGCACTACACGTGAGATGATATTTGCTATGTAGTTTTTGCAGAAGTGTTCGCCAAGAAAAATAATGAAAGGATAAGCAGGGAAAATAGATCGATTGGTTGCAGTCCATATCTCTTGGTTACCCGTGTGGTTACGTGTTCCAGCGCCCTATCTCCTCTGCTTATAAATACACAAACCCAGAGACGGCTAGAGGGAGAGAGGCACGCACCCGTAGACGCTGCAAGGCCGCCGCCCTTCACATCCATCGCAGGGAGAAACCAAAGGCCCAAAAGCCATCGTGAGATCGCATCTCGAGAGGCGCTCGACGGCAAGGGAGTTCTCGGAGCCTCGCACATCCAGTCACCACGCAAGCAACACCAACATCGGCAACCGCCTCGTAGAAGTGCCAGGAGGAACTAGCCGGCCGTGACATGGAGGGGAGGCTCACGTTCCCGGATGGTGAGGCGATCCTCTGATTCTTTTTCTCCTTTCTCTCACTTTCATGAACATGCATCCGAGTACATAGGACCATCATACTACTGGAGCTTATCTACACAAGCCCATCATCCTCTTGAGTGTCGCGACGGAGGCATGGTCGGTGCTCGCCAACGACGCAGCCCGAGACCGGCCTTCATGTTGGTACACGGCCTTCATGTTGGTACACATGTTTTTGGTGAACAGGTCATGAAGTTCAGGTCGCGACACACAAATCCTCGACACACAGAGTCATGGTGAATAGGTTCATCACGAAGGATAAACAGGCGTACAGGTTTTGCACCACGCTATTGGAGGAGAAGGCGTGGCGGAACTGGAGCCCGCTGACGACGCAGCCTGAGACTCACCTTTCCCTTCATGGCGTACAGGTCCTCGACGGAACCAGTGTCCGCAACGACGCTGCCCACGACCGGCCCCTCCTTCACGAGGTGCACGTCCCTGACAGAAAGGTCAATGGAGAACAGATTACAGGCGTACAGGCTTTGCACCACATTTCTTAGAGGAGACGGTGTGGCGGAATCGGAGCTCGGTGACGACGCAGCCCAGGACTCGCTTCCCCCTTCATGGCGTACAGATCTTTGTTCGAACCAGAGTTTGCAGCGACACAGTACAAGACCAGTCCCTCCTTCGAGAGGTGTACCTACCGTGGCGAACAGGTCCTTGGCGTACAGGTCCAAGGCATCACCGGCGTACAGGTCACCCTTTGGCGTAGCACCAGCCCATGGCGACGCGGCCTCTACAACGCCACCTTTCCACGGCCTTGTGAGGCGGCCCCCTTTGTCTTGGCAGACCGCGGAATACTCGGCATCTAGCCGAGATGAGGTCCCAACCACCCTGGCCATGCCAATGTGAGCGCGTGTCAGTTTTTGCAGTGACGCGGTCTCCCCAAACCATTACTCCCGCAAGGAGTAGCCCCTTGCATACCCGACGAAGCCACCATTGGTTGTCGAGAAGTCTGAGCTGAGCGCTACCCATGCAACCCCAACACCAATTACTCCAACGCCGCCGAGACCGACGAGGCACGATGACGAGGGCGGACGCGGCCACCGCAAAGGCCACGCTACTTGCGGCGCGTGTACTGACGAGGACACAGGCTCTGCCGCCGCCCACACAAACCACCGTCATCATGCATGGCGAAGTGAAGACGACGAAGACGACCACACGACTTAATCGGAGGTATCCCGCAGAGCAACCTGGGGAGTAATTAACCGGGAGCCTTCCGAGGCCCCGGGAACCAGGAGACAACAATCGTCACAGTCAGGCTGGCCGCGCTAGTAGGCCACGGAGCGCACTTTTTGTCTACGGGGTCTTGTAATTTTGTTTCTCCAATAAAATTAATGAAATACTTGTTTCCGGTATCCCTTTGTTTGTATACTACGGTACACTGGCACATCCGCATTTTTCTTTTTTTCTTTTTCCGGCGCAAGAGAGAAATACACTCCCCTTCCCCCTCCCGGAGGCCTTAGATATGTTTCTCGTGTCAAACAGTTTCCAACTATATACCTTTTCCTATATCCGTAATTTGCAGGATAAGGCATCAAATTCTTAACTGGTTTGTGCACATCCGTGTTGGAGCTGCTCCTTAGCTCCTCTTCTCCTTCCTCACACTGCCTCGTACTGCTCACAAGAACACAAGTGTTTGGGTCAGCTGCCTCACGCAGCCTGACGTTTTCTCATTACCAAGGAAAAATGACTATAACACCTCCTTAAGTAGCACACAACACTATCTATGTAGCCAGCGCTCTCGGCAACTAATCCTACTAACCCATGGATGCCCTAACACAAGTACTAAATGACCTTATCTTACTCCTGGAATCTCTCCAGGAGACCAGGAGCCATGACTTGGCCTCAAACGCACACTGTATGCAGCTAACAAATTCACATGCATGCAAACTAACTCAACCTATTCACTCGGCTAACACATGTGCAGACGTTGGTTCCACGACCCTTTCACACAGGTTGTCACGCTCCACTCCCTCGTACCATGTCGCTTCACATGATGTTGTTGCATCGCACAACACCATGGCATCACACCTTGCACACCGGCCGCGTCGCACGACCAGCTCAGCATCTCGCCTCTTGTATGACAATGTTAACCTTCACCTGCCTACGACTCCCTCGGCAATCTAAGTCACATGCATGACGGAAACAAACTGAATATGCAGATACAAATCAAGATTAAAGCTTACATTTCCCCACCTAAACTTTATTCTTCAATCTCCGATGCCGTGGACGAGGACATCGCAGCATCGATGATCACTGCACACCATATTTTTATGGAAGGCGTCGTCGCGGCATCGATAACCACGCCATCTTGCCGCACGCAGCAACCACCTCCTGACATTGATGATGCCTGCCCATCTCCACGTTGTTATAGCGCCCCATCTTACAGATGGCATCACACCAGCCGGGAGAACGCTGCTGAACAGCTTCATACTATCATGACAACTTCGCACCGCCGTATCTCCCAACGGCCTCACACCGTTGTCTTATTATGGCAGGTTCATAGCGCCAACTCCATCTTGTGGCATGGCACTGCCACCGGCCGCTAGCGGCATCACCCCACCAACAATCCGTACCATATGTCCTATTACCAAAAGCATGCTCCTGCTTTGGCACTCATTTAATCCCCGTTACCTAATAATGAGAGATGTCATGTGAGTGTATAACACACAAACTTAAATCCATATGTATGTCATATATTTTTCGACAAAGAGAAGATATTAATATCGCAAAGATACCAATTACACCCGGCCTCTGTACCAACAAGATGTCCAAAGATATCAAGGATACACACAGCCAAAAAAGAAAATAAAAATAATAGAAGAAAAAAGACCCCGCCATGGTGATTAATCACTAGCATCAACAGCACTCTAACTACCACTGAAGACAACACCCGAATTACAAAAGAGGTTCTCCAAAAGAAACGCCTCCAAGAAGAAAACAATGCGCAAGCGTTGTCGTTGCCCGATCGCAGATCTTGGATTTTCACCAAAAAGTCTGAGTTCACCCAAAAATAATGCCTTCAACAAGGCCATTGCCAGGTACAAGCAATAAAGACCAAACCTTGGGTAACATGCATGAGATCAGTGTATCATTATATTAAGAAGAAGAAATGGGACAAGAAACAATATGAGTATAATTAGTTTGATGCCAAAAGTTGGCATGCCAAATTTTGGCAACTGCCAAATATTGACTAGAAATTGGTTGCTTGCCAACTTTCATTGCCAATCTCACAAAAATTTGCCAAATGTTGGCAACTTTTGATTTTGCCAAATGTTGGCTTGCCAAATATTGGCAATGCCAAGTATTGGTAGCAAACCAATTATGCTCGCTAAAACACCCCATGCATGCCACACTAATGACCTTATGTTTTCACCCTAGGAATCGAGACTCGTTACGCAAAGTGCACCACCAAAAATGCAGTCCTTCATTGCTGCCACCCCCGCTCGACGAGGCCGCTATTGCAAGTCACCACACACCTGCCACACAGTCTTGATCGCATCCAATACACCCTTCCCTATGTTTCCTCTGACATGTACAACAATAAATCCATAAGTGATATATATGGCATTTACCTGCTCTGCTTCTCGATTACTCACATATATAGGCATGAGAGGAGTTTGAAAGGTTCCAGCCGAGTATTGTTCCTAGGAACACACTTTTCTTTAGGGATGCTGATATGTTCGAATTTGATAGAGTGCCCCCATGGTATCATTAAGCTCCATCATTGAGCAAGGTGGTCTGCTTCCCTCCAAGGTTCCCTTCTTTCTGTTGCTTCTTGTTTTTCTTGTCGGTTGTGTCCTTCCAGTGATTATCACCCGGGAACTCAGTGTAGTTTCATCAGTGATTATCCACCACACTTGTCTCACAAGAAGTGACAAGTTGAGAATCTCCAAATCTCGGAAGCCCAGGCATTGGCCCTTCCTGGTTTGTTCATGGGCCCACCCATGTGGGCATGTTTAGGTTGTTAATGGTGTGTGTTCCCGTGGGCTAGGCCTCTAGGATTTAGACCAGGTTTTCCAAATAGCAAATTGTGTAAAAGTCTTTGTCAGAATAAATATTTAGGTGATAATATTCATTGATGATTTTTTACGCAAAGGGTGAATTTTAATTTTCATCTTTCTAATTTTGTCCTATATTCTAACATGGCTTTCCATCGGCTTGAAAATCAAGGGCACCAAATTGCCAAGATAGTTTCAACCTGTGATACCCTCTGCTACCTGGCATTCATAGAGATGGTTTTGTGAAGTCATGAGCTAAAGCTGCTACTAAACTAATACAAGGATTCCTGTTGTAATAGGTCAATTCATGAGGATGCAACAACTTCAACTAATCTATTGAGATGTTCAATAATGTCCTTAAGACCATGAATCCATCCGGTGTGGAGAACTAACAAAGTAAGGCTTAAAATCCTAATTTATTTTGAGATGTTTAGAAAAATGAGTTCTGTGTGTATGGGCATCACCTGCGGAGCTAGGATTCTAAATTGAGGTGTACCGAACA
>NC_041388.1:14889435-14904100 GCF_002162155.2 Triticum dicoccoides
TATGTTCGAGCTGTTGAACAGAAGTTGTCGCTCGCTCTGAAACTCATCGGTCGATCGGCCTGATGGGCTTTAACGTGCCAGGCCACCTGCATAGATAGTGTACTTGTGGGGGAAATATAAGAGGGAGTTAGATGATAGGAGACTGCCTGTACTGCTTGGCTAAAAGGAACTAAATTTTCACATTATTACAGCTAGCTACCTACACATACATGTATATACCAATGCACTAGCTAGTTTTTTTGTTTTGTCAAAAATAATGGATGTACAGATAAACACCCATGTACCTACTTGGCTCCGCCCATGATGGGCATGGAGTATAGGGTTAGTGTTTTGATCCCACCAGCAGGAGTTAATTGTAGAAAAGAACACTACCACTGTAGACGAAATTTTAAAAAGAAATCAACCGGGTTTGATTTCTTTACTAAGAAAACATAATGTCTTGTAATCTTTTTGCAACTTTTTTTTAAAAGGAGAAAGACCCCCGGCCTCTGCATCTGGGCGATGCATGCAGTCACTTTATTAATTATTCTCAAAAGACCTTACAAAGAAATACAACAGTAAGTCTGAAGGCACCGTCGAGGCAACATCTGTCGCTACTCCTATCCATTTGATGAAAGGATGCTGATAGTCCGGGTCTAATACCAAACAGACCTCGCAGCCAAGCCTAACATCTAAGACCTGAGACCCCAACCAAGCCACTTGCCGGGTATGGGGCACACACCGGTCTGGCGCGCTCTCAGAGGCCGCCGCCGCCAACTGCCACCATTCCATCTTCAGAGCTGTACTGACTCATCAACCTTGCCCGGTCTATCTGCCGTCGACGTCACCACGACGCCAGACAACGCCACCACCCTGCGCTCGTCCATCAACATACGCCCAGCAGCGAGACCCCGCTGCTCCATGCCGCTACGACCCACCGCTCTCGACGTGTCAGATGCAACGCCGCTCCTCCCTCGCGATCACCACCTGCTACCATTGGTCCCATCCCCTCCACATGTAGATCCTCTGCACTCCCAACCGAGCCCCAATGCCCCTGACGACACCTCCAGGAAGGTCACGACACGAAAAGCGTTGTTGCCGCCAGATCCGAAAAGGATTGAAGGTTTTCACCCGTCCGGGGATCGGGGTGGATAGATTGGGCCCTCAGCTGCGCTTTCATGAAGGAAAGCGGCGCCCATGGGCGTCGCCGCCGCCGGGCCGGCCAGACTGGCCAGGGTTTCCCCCGGACCCAAAGTACACCACCAGGGCTCACCACCACCGGAGCCTGCAGCCGCAAACCACCGGAACGACGACAGAGGCAGCAGGAGAAAGGGGAACCTCCAGATCTGACGCAACGGAGAACCGCGCCATGGCCGGACTCCACCAGCGACCCGCCACCCGCGCGGCTGAGTACGTTGGCCAGCGTCGCCTGCAGACGTCGCTAGCCGTCGGACGACGCCGCCTCGCTGATAGGGCCGCCGCCCAAGGATCCGCAGGCCACCGATGCGATACTCCGGCCCTTAGGCCGACGAGATCGATCCGGGCGCCGAGATCCCCGCCGCCACCTTCGCCGGCGCCCGCGCGGGCTTTGCCGGCCGCCGTCTCCGGCGGCAGCGAGGGACGGAAGGGGGATGAGGGGAGGCGGGCGGCAAAAGATCGGATCGCCCCCGACTCGCCAGGGGGCGACGCAAGGGCCGCGTCGGTTCTTGCAATTATCGTCCATTGCCTAATGTCAGGCGCTTCTTCTGACTGATGGGACCCGCTTGTCAGTGCATGGGGGCACGGGTACCATGAAGCTGGATGCGCAGCTTGACGCTGTACACTCGGCGATGAAACGGCTTGGCTTCAGTGATGCCGATGTGAGTTTTCGGCATGGCCCAAAACACGGACTTCGTGTGTGTGATACCTCCGAGTTCATCACAAGCCTGCTCCACCAAAAGGGCTAAGTTAAGGGCCTGTTTGGGACTGCTCCGCTTCACAAAAATCGGTTTCGTTTCACTAAATTCACTTTGGATCAGTTTCATCTAAAAGTTGTAGTACTACCAAAGAGAATGTTTGGCTGACATCTAGCTCCTGCTTCAAGAATGAGAAATTTGGTGGAAATGATCTATTTGATTGGTTGAGGGGAAAGAAACGAATGGGTATCCACTTACTGATGGCAGTGGTGGGTAATTTCCACCTAACTCCGGCTTCTAGAGTTTTTTGAAGCACCCCCTAAGGCCTTGTTTGGTGGAGGAGGTTTGGGGAGGTTTGGAGGGGAATATCCTCGCAGGGTTCAAAAATCCCCAGAAATCCTTGTCAGTCCATTTGATACGTAGGGATTGAGCAGGCCAATCCTCTCCGATCCCCACGAATCCCCCTCAATCCATGTGGTACAGAAAACCCCCAAGGCACCCAGGGAACTGGACGCTTGCTATGCTGCTGCTGTTGTAGGAGGTTTAACCAAATAGAGGGATTTATGAGGGGAAGGGGTTAGTGGGGAATTGAGGGTATTGGGTGGAAGAGAGGGATTAACCAAATCCTCTCAGATCCCCCTCCACTCCGGGGCTGCAAAAAAACCCCTGTCAAACGAGGCCTAAAGAGCTTCATAAAAATTAGGAGTTGTACCTCATATTCTAGTTTTTTTGCGGAGAGGCATATCATGGAGGTACTCTGTTTGGCTTGTGTTTTCTGAAGCGAAGCTGAATTTTTAGGAGCAGAGTAGTCCCAAACAGGCTCTAAATACTGATGGTTCCTTAATTTGTCCAGGCTATGGCTGTGTGGCTCGGTTCCAGTCCTGAGAACACTGTTGAACTTTGCAAGTCTTGGAGTAGCTATGCTACATTCGTGATACAAGTTATTTCCTGCAAAACAATAACGGTCCGAGTGGAAAGGCCCAGGTGAGCACAACGATTCATTGTTCCAGCGTGGAACTCGACGTAGCTGCAGGCGACAGACGGTGGTGCGATCAGGAACCTCACTGACGATGAGCTAAAGGAAGTAGTCCTCCTCGGCCGCCTCCGCCAGCGGAATATCGTCCAGTTCCTTAATTTTTTTTCTGAAAAGGAAAATACATTAATATCAAGCAGACATCAATTACACCAAAACTCTGCATTAATAAGATGCCTAAAAACATTTAGGATGCACACAGCCAAAAAAAAGAGAAAAAAAATCCCACCACGGTGATCAATCACCCGTGGTAGTAGCATTGTAACCATCACCAAAGACAACACCCAGACTGCAAAGAAGGTTTTCCAAAAGCAACGCCTCCAAAAAGAAAACAATGCGCAAGAGTTGTCGTTGCCCGATCAAAGATCTTAGGTTTTCACCCGGAAGAAATACCGTGTTCTCAAAACAATGCCTTTAACAAGACCATTGCCAGGCTCAACCAATAAAGGCCAGTTCCTCAACTACATACACAAACGTCGCTGATGTCATGGTATTGTACGACTTCGCGCCCAATGGCTGCCCGTGGGAGGCGCTGCATGGCAGGCCGCCAGAGGCACGGACGATGCTGGTGGACTGGGTGTCCGTCCTGTACGATGCGGCTGCCGGTGTCATGAAGGGGGGTCGACGACTGGGAGGTGGTAGTGGGCACACGGAGTGTTTGTGAGAATGCTTAACGTCTTGCCTGTGAACCATTTTTTTTACCCCGTGGCCGTAGAACAATAGTTCAAATACAAGTTTTAGGGTGGTTGAGCTTTTTTAGAACCGTTCGTTGATGTTGATCTAACGGCAGACAAATACGAAGTACTGGGTAGTACTTCGATGAAAGTACGCGAAAGTACTAAAACGAGTGGGGCCGGTACTCGTGACAAGGTGGGGACGCGTTTTAATCTAGGGGCAGTTTAGTCCTAGGAAAATTTGCACGCGCCGCCCCTCTCGTCAAATGCATAACCACCGCCATGGTGCTACACATTCCACAATTACTCATCGGCGGCCATCTCCTCCCTCTCCTCCAAGTCCACCGCAGTCATCTCCTCCTTCCTGCCGCTGCAACTTCGCTCCACTCAGGCAACCCCCTCTTCCACGGCAGATCGAGCTGATGGCCGGCGGCGAGAACACCGACTTCGTGCAGATCGCCGGCGGCGAACAGGTCGAGTTGGCCAGGTTGAGGGAGATCCGTTCTTGGTTTGACAACACAAGGCAGATGAGCTGGACGGCAATGGCCACTCTCAAGAATTTGACGAAGAAGGAGAGGGCAAAGCCTTTCCCCCCGCCCGCGCAACCGATTCAGAAGATCGAGATCCTCCTCTGGGCGATGTTGCAGGCCAATTCGTCCAGCGAGTGGACCAGGCAGAGGTGGTGGGCGTTCAGATCCAGGGTAGAGCATCCACTGGATCAGGAACCCACCGTGCACGAGGTGCCGTTGCAGATTGTGCAGCCTCCAACCGAGTCATCGGAGACTCCGAAGCGCAAGATGAGGAGGACAGTGGTCGCGACCACGCTTCCCCGCCGTTCTCCACGCTTCCCTCGCCGCTCTTCTCGTCTGAACGGCGGCGGTAGCTATGTTTAGAGTAAGCTTCCCCACTCCTCATCTTCCTACTGCTCGTGCTTACATCGTGGTGATACTGATCGTAATAGCTCAGAGAGAATGCTAGATGGCATTTTAATTTCAATGAATTGCATGAACATTTGAGTACATGGATTTGGAGGATGGATTATGATGTATGTGAACCCTAGGCATCATATGAACCCTAGGAAAAATTAGTAATGTTCTAGTGGTAGACACTGAAATATTTCGGTACACACCGGTAGGCACTGAAATATTTTGGAACTGCCCTAGGCAAAATTTGTAATGTTGTAGTGGTGGACACTGAAATATTTCGGTACACACCGGTAGGCACTGAAAAATTTCGGTACTGCCCTAGGCAAAATTTATAATGTTGTAGTGGTAGACACTGAAATATTTCGGTACACACCGGTAGGCACTGAAATATTTCGTTACTACAATTTCAGTACACACCGATGCACACTGAATTATTTCACTACTACAGTTTCAGTACACACCGGTACACACTGAAATATTTTAGTACTGCAAATTCTATACAAAGTTGGCATTTTGTCATTTATGTGTGAATTAATCCATGCATCATATGGCCTAACTTTGTACATGAGTTTGGGTCAATTTCATGTCTATTTATTGTTAAAATTATTGTCATGCCATGAAACACAAGACAAGTCACTGACCCAAGCTTGCAAAGATGCTATATCAATGTTGCTGATATGAATATGCATGTTTTCACCAAGTCTTGTGTCTGAATTAAAACTGAGCATTTTTTCTTGATGGTATCCATGGATCTACCACTCCTATGAATTTGATCATGTTGGATGTTTTGTTCTCCATCATTTGTGTGTTTTGCAGGAAAAAACCTGGAGTTCACCAGGCTGGCTGAAATTGTGAGGCTGGGAGGCTGATGGTGCTGCTACTGGCTGATCCTTCTTCTTTCAGTTTTTGTTCGTCATTTCTCAAGCCGTTGGACCAGGGCTACTTCCCTATGTGTTGTTAATGTATTAAGTAGTTCCTTCGAAATTGTAGTATTAGTTAGTTTGAATGTGGAAGTACCTTAATTTTTAGGAATGAAATGTTGCTGTGTATGACCAAGGGTTTCATACCTTAATCTTTGGATAATTAATTATGTGAACTGTTGGATGTGGCGCATAACGAAACGCCTCTACCATTGATACTAGTTCAACATGTCGGTCCAATTAGAGACCAGCCACTACCATATAGAACAGTTAGCATTTCATACTACAACCTGGCACGTACAGAACATCACAAAGTGGAAGCACATCCCTAAGCACCTTGCATTGTACAAGATCTTAGAGACAAGCCTCTACCATATATAACAGTTACCATGTCACACTACAGCCTATAAAACATCACACAATGGAATAATCATAGCTAGTAGAGCATTAGTTACCAATTAATAACAGTTGCAATCCATCACAAGCAATAGTACCTAGATATGAGTAGATATAGGTACGGTAATACATGACAAGTACTCGCAAACAAGAGCTAATATAACAAGTTCATTTCACATTGATACATGGCCCACCCCAGTTCTAAATGAGGTGGATGGTGATCATCATCCTCAAATCATGGCGAAGGGTGTTCGCAACAGTGAGTAGGATGGCCTGTCCTACCCAAAGATTCTTGGCACGAAGAAACTTCTTCCATCCTGCCCTTCTCAAGACAGTGCAACCGTCCATGTCCACTGCATAGGCACAGCTGGTGATGGAGCCCGTTTTGGTAAGGCGTAGTCCAGCAGCCATGCCTTCTTCGCCCGGGTCGATGCCACAGCTATCAAGTAACCTCTTACGTAATTTTTGAAAACAGTTGACATGATATATGATCATGTCACGTGCAATTATCAACAAAGCATACACTTCAAGACACATATATCATTGGATTCAACACTGAGCATATATATCATCACATCACTACACTATACGCCAAGCATCAAATTACTACAGTAATTAGGCATATCATTAGATTACTGCGTACACTAAGCATATCGTCGTATATTACTACACTACATTCATGTCATAAAATTCTTCACTAAATGAATTCTAAACTAGGCCTCTCATCACAGTACTACAACATGCATATCATATGAACTACTACACTAACTAAGCATGCATATCATGTAATTACCATACTAAGTAACATACCATGATATGTCGTTTAACATTCGTCCTTGTGAGGCGGGTCACGAATGGCTTCCCTAGGTAGTCTTCACATAGCGGAAGCATGTCCCAGAGGCTGCCGATTTCCTCGTCGCCCAGTCTGAGTCCTTGGGCATACAGGTATTCAACAAGTGGGTTCTCATCATCATCTGAATCACCATCATCTGAATTAGCACCATCTTCCTCCTCATGAACTTCATCCTCACTATCCGGAATCAAATTTAGATAGATAACAGAAATCCTAGGCCTATCTCTTCTGAAGGAGAAGCTGATCAATTCACCCCCACTAAGACGCATGCGGGAGATGAAACAATCCCAATCATCTCCTCCTATCTGGGTTATCTTTCGCCCCTTCTCGACCTGCATAGTGTATGGGCCCCCAAGAGCGTCGAAGGTCGCGTGTCTACGACGAGCTCATTGAATGCCAATCTCACATTGCATGGTACGATCTGTGTAAGATAAAAACAAATAACAGACACAATACATTAGTGTAAATAGCAAAAAAACAAAAAGAATGTACTGTCAGAAGGTTCATATAAATTGTTACAGCTGCAAAAACAAAAGAAGGCTGGAAGTAGATGCCGAACAGCGTGGCAGTAGAAAGGCTGGTCCGGCACCGTGAGTTGCAGCGTCCACATTGTGCTTCCTCCATTCTACACAGAACATGTTGAACTCTAAGTTGAATTGTACATAGTACAATACAAAGATCATACATATAATAAATCATAGTGATAACCTATACTGGCAATGGCCAATCAATCTATTTTCTATCATCTACGTAATAAAGCAATGCCAATGACAATGGCAATGCCCGTCTCATCTAAACCTGAGAATAGTTCGGCATCCAAACTAAAACCAGTCCAATCCACGACACACATCAAAACCAAACCAATCCAGATATTTTCATTTAGAATCTAGAACAAAGCGAACTATACATGCTCGTCATCCAACCCAGTCCAAACCGTTTTCAACTTTTGGATTGAATCCAAAGGTTCAAACCATGGACAAAGCCATATGCGAGGGCACGTCATGAATCTAGATCAGACATGGCGTTAAAGCTCGAGAGAGCCGACGAGCTCCGGCCGGCAACAGCGGCTCTTGGATTTGAAGCAGTAGTAGGTGGTAGTGGCGGCTCAAACTAATTGATTGATTTGGTCTCAAACCATAGAAACCAAATCAATATCCAATCCAAAAACTACGTTTCAGTCCAAACCAATCGGCTCAGATCCGCCTCCGTAGGGAGACGCGGTTGGGGAAGGGAAGAAGAGGGAAGATCTCACGTACTTGCCGGAGTTGGAGGCGGCGGCGGCGCTGGTCGAGAAGGGGAGAAAGAAAGATGTGGAGTGGTCGAGACGGGGAGAAAGAAAAATGTGGTACATGTGGTGGCTCAGTTGTGTGGATGACAAGGGGACCCACTTGTGAGACCGATAGAAATTGATGGCAAACCGCAGGAGGTGCACGACCGCGTGCACGACCGCCACGTCCCCACATGGAATGGGGACGACCGGGTGGGTGTGTCAAGTCAAATCGGCACCCGCGGCTTCTCGGTAACTCCAAGAGGCAGGAGCAGTGCATTTCTTCCCCAAATCGGGTAGAAAACCCTCGTCCTCTCCCCACCCTCTCTTCCTTCCTCACCACCTCACCACCCTCTCCTCCTTCCTCACCACCTCCTCCCTTCCTACGCCTCCCTCCTCCTGTCTTCGACCGACGATGAAGCGCGGACGTGAAGATGCGGCGGACGAGCCGGAGGCAACCATCGGAGCAGAGCAGTCTGCTGCCGTGGCTGCAGCTGTAGGTGGAGCGGCAGAGTCCGCCGTAGCGGCGGAAGCTGCCAGTGCAGCGACCGTTGTGCCTGCTCCCGCTGCCATCGCAGCCGTCGAGGCACCCATCGGCGAGCACAAGGTCGGGGAAGATCTGGAGGAGGAGGAGATGAGAAGGCGTAAGCGCAAGGTGCCTGACGAAATCGAAGAGCTCTTCAAGGAGAATGCCATAAAGGAGTTCGATGTAGATTGCAGGAAGGGCAGCGACTTCGACGAGGATGCCATCGACGAGCTATCTGAGGTAGTACTCTGTTATTTGCTCTGTTTTTTTCATGACATTGGGGTTTTTCTTGTTAACTAGATGAGCATCAAGTTCACTTGGGCGTGCTAGTTCTATGTACGTAGGATTGTAGGGATCTAGCATAGATCTTCATGTTGGATGTGGATTTTTAAATCTGATTCACATTCTGATTCCAGCAGATACTCTGATTTTTTTTCATGGCATTGGGGTTTGTCTTGTTAACTAGATGAGCATAAGTTTCACAAGGGATACATTAATGAAAGAAGTGGGGTAATGAACCCAAATACAAGAAAATGTTCATGGCAGAGATACATTAATGAAAAAAGTGGGTTAAACAATGGATATATGGCAGGATTCTCCATTGGCTTCCCAAGGACAGTGACAAAATGCTGGAGTTCCTGATTCATTTTAGTTTATGTAGATGAATTAATTTGCACACATGTTCATAGATGATTAGTTTGCACACATGTTCATAGATGATCCATTTGCAAATTCTATACAGATTTCCATTTTGCAAAGGAAGTGATCGCTCCCTTAATAATTATGGGCTGACAGTACATATCCACTGGATACCAAAAAATCAAAACATGTCATCTATCCAATTTTCCACAGTATGTTATCTAGATGATCACAGCCACATCTCTCATCAATATGAGCAGTGAGACACCCCATAGCTCCTTACCAATTTCCTTCTGAAACTTATCAGGGTCTAACAATGTTGGAGAAGCAGTATTGCCGTTGTCAGAAAGAATAATGGTTTCTTCATTCCAGTAGATAGAACAAACCCCCCTTGTGTGAAACATGGAGGAGTATAATGAAGCTATTTTTCTAATTCCAATAAGAATTACACCTGTAACAAGTATCAAATATCATTAAACCAAGCCACTTCATGAAGTCTTTCATGTGTTAATTATGTACTACTTGTGCACTAATCTATAAATGCAACTATTCCACCGTCCATATTTATGCATGTCAATTTCTTTGGCTCAATTATGTATGTGCACATACGCCTTGTTTCTAGCAAATAGATAGTTGTCATGTTACACATGTGTACTTTTAAAATATTGTAATTAAAGTCAATGTACCATAATAGATTAGCTGAGTTCTTCTATGTGTACTAATTCACTAATTCACAGGAGGATGACGACGACGTGGACTACAACATGGACAGCAAGAACAGCAAGAGCCGGTACACCCTGAGGCATCTGATTGCTGGGAAGATCAAGTACCGTTTCTTTGGCAAGATTGGGTGCCCTTTCTGTTGCAAGGTGATCGGTGGCGGCATAGATGGCATGATCCAGCATGCCTTCAGCACTGGCAATGGACATGGTAAGAAGCATAAAGCCAGTACTCTGGCTAAACATGCTGCCTACGCACGCTTCCTCGAGATTGTCAAAGTCAATGAGCCCTACAACATGCATTGAAGAAGGGAGAGAAGTGATGTGCTGCTAGAGTGTTGCTGCTGCCCCAGGACCGTCGTGTCCTGTTATGTTATCTATGTTTGTTTGTTGTTGGAGTCTAAAACTGATGTCGTATGGTGTGTCTGAACCTATGTTGAGCGGTGGTTGATCTGCCGTTTATGTTAAGAGTTTGCTGCTACTCTGGCTTAGTGTTCCTAGTTGTTAATACTATTTTTGTGATGCATGTTTAAGCCTTGTACAATGCTAGATGCTTAGGGTGGTGTTTAGAAAAATAAACAGGGTTTTTCTGAAGCACCGGTGCATATTTCTACAGGAGAGACGCCTAGTTATGCGTCTACCCTGTACAAATAAGCACATGTGCTTAAGAAAAGTCTGGTTTATATCTATAAGCAACTCCCCTAAGCACCTTGCATTATACAAGGCCTTAGCAACTCAAGTATCGTACGGTGGTCTATGTTATGGTTGTTGTGTTATTCTGCCGTACGGTGATGCATGCTAGGAACTCTAATAATATGACTATGGTAGTTATAGCTTGGCATGACTATGTTTAGTGTATAACTCAGCATATTCCTGCCATATCTATGAGCAGTTACAAATGAACTATGCATTAATTTTTGACAAAATTAAAGCATGCAAATGATTGCCGATTCCACCTATTGCCAAATCAAGCTTTGTACTGATGATGCATTAGATATTGCAATAAGTAGAGGATGCTTATGATTGCCAAAAGTACCTATTTCCACTTTCTAATAAGAACTAAACGTGTATCAAATGATGCTAAAAGTAGAGCATAAGCATGAGAATGTATCAATGCATTAGATATTGCAATAAGTAGAGGATGCTCATGATTGCCAAAAGTACCTATTTCCACTTTCTGATAAGAACTAAACGTGTATCAAATGATGCTAAAAATAGAGCATGAGCATGAGAATGTATCAATGCATTAGATATTGCAATAAGTAGAGGATGCTCATGATTGCCAAAAGTACCTATTTCCACTTTCTGATAAGAACTAAACGTGTATCAAATGATGCTAGAAGTAGAGCATGAGCATGAGCATGTATCAATTGATCATATCAATTGATGATCAATTGATGCTACCTATTTGTGTTTGAATGGGATCAATAAAGCTGGTGCTGGTTTATGCTCTCTGCGTGACCGTGATGGTAACGAAGACACTTGGTTGGCTATGGTCTTGCTGTCAAATTTAAGTTTCAGTTCTTTAAGACTCTTTGTGTTTGCTGCTTGCTCGGGATCGATTAGCTTTCTCGGGCGTCCACGTGATCTCTTCCTTTTGGGGGAGTTGGGTGCACCATTTTTTGGGGAGTTGGGTGCACCGGTATTCTTCTGGGAGTTGGATGTGTCAGGTTCATTGGAACCATCAGGATTGTTGACTAATTGTACGTCCTCTTCTGAAGCATCAGGTAGAACTGCTTGCTGGGCATCGTACACCTCCTTCTGTATAAGAGAGAGTGCTGCGTTAGTTATAATCATGAGACTTATGAAATAAATGATATATTCTTCATGTAGCGCTAACTGTTATGGGGAACTTATATGATTCGAGACGAAGCGCATTGCAATTTGAATGCAGTAAGGCTATACATATTTTTCACCTGAAAATATCTATCCTTGCCTATATTGGATAACCGACACTAACGTCAGCATAGCTTTCAAGCTAAACAAAGTACAAATTTAAATTAGGCATTCAATTACCTGGTTCAAAATATCGGTCATTTCATCCCCGTTCCATGACAACATGTACTGCAGTGTCCAAACCGCACAGGAAGTCCTGCGATGTTTAGTTAAAGATCAGTAATCTTATTCGTGTACGCAAATAATAATTTATGAGGCCATGCGTACCCATCGGTCTATTGTGGTATGTTCTCATAGTGTTTTTTGGTCCATTCGGCAAAATTGATGTTCTTAGCTGGTGATATCAACCCTTTCTTGACAGCTTCGTCAATGCAGAACTGAATCGAGTCCACCTAGGGTACGACGAGTTATACATAGGGTTACGGTACTTTGGGAGCTCGTGTTCCATGCGGATCAAAAGAGGCAGCAAGAGAACACTTACAAGAGAATCTTTCTTGGTCTTGTCGCAATGATAATTCATGGAGTTCAGAGTTTGAATTTTACATGTTACATGCATCTAGTTTATGACTACGTCTTTTTTGAGTTCTTCTTAATACAATTCCTATGGTTTTTTACAGGAAGTGAGAATCCAAGAAATGGAGGGTCTTGCTAGAGAGTTGGCAGAGAAAGACCAAGAACAACTTAAGTTGTATGGTTACATTGATGTTAAAGAGAAAAAGATTGAAGCACATGGGTCGTCGCCAAGCCCGACGCAATCTCCAACGACGCAACGCAAGAGGTCACTGGATTTTGGTAGTGCAGAAGACAATATGGAGTAGGCTCAACTGTTTTTCAACCAGTTTAAGCTTCAAACCAGGATTATTTTGTTGCAAACAAACATTTTTTCTGTTTCACACTATGTTCGCAATTATGGTACAATTTATTCATGAGACAGTTCTTTGAACAACAATGCATGTGTTTTATGATCAATCATACAGTTGTTTCTGAGTTGTTTTTGAGATGGCATTGCATCTAAAGAAGTTTCCATCTATAAAACTTGGCACGCAGTCGCATCGGAATCGTGTATCACGCGGGAGGCGTGCGTCGCACGGGAGCGCGTCGCACGCGAGCTTGTTTTCGGATAGAAATCATAACATAGTTCGGATAGATAAAGTTCACGTCCGCCACCCGCGCATGCAAACCCACATCGCCGCCATTCCCATGCATGCATGCCTCAGGCGCAGACAATGAGATGGCCCAACGGTCCATCCAGCAACCCAGCGGGTGAGGCTGGCGTGGGACAGCCCATCCGAATTAGGCCCAAGAGAGCATCACGCCGGGCACATCCCAGGGGTGCAGGGAGTTTAGTCCCACCTCGCCGAGCGAGCGGAGCTAGCACCGGTTTATATAGCAGGCTGAGCTTTACCTCTCAAGTTCCTTTCTAAAGCGGGCAGCATATTGCCTAACCATCTCCGTCCCTGTCCTGTGGGCCTACTTGCTACCTGTTATCACAATCTGACGGGCCTTTGCATCCTGGCCCAGTAAATGATTGGGTTACTAGTCATATGCAGGCCGTTGAATTGTGAACTTTAAGCGGCAAGTAGGCGGGCTTTTTTGTCATATTTCATTTTTTTGCATTTGTCACCATTATTTCCATTGCAGCCAGTCCATCATGCTGCATTTTACACTACTAGGAAAAAGGCTATAGATGGAATGGACACTAATGACGCACCTGTCATGTGGTGCGCCACTACTATATAGCAGTAGCATCACATCACAACCATAAGTGTTCTGCACCAGCATCATAACAATCACATAACTACATAACAAAAGCAAACTTGTTCATCATTACAAAAGCAAACTTGTTCAACTTAACAAAAGCAAACTTGTTCATCATTACAAAAGCAAAGTTGTTCAACATAACAAAAGCGAACTTGTTCAGCCACATAACTACAAACTGAGACACATAATACAACAAACAACTCAATATCCCCAGTAGTAGGGGTCATCCCAATGATCCTCCGCCTCTTGCCATTGCTCCAAACCTTCTTTGACGGTTTCGATTTTCTTCCATGCCTCGTAGGTGACGTACGCATCTTTCGCTGCGTACTCGATGAGGTTGTTTGGCAGTGGGTTGTCCCCCCATCATTTGTGGTCCAATTTCTTGTGGATCTTCCCCTTCATTTCCTTGTAGGATGGGTGGATGAGGCTAGCTACAAACTCAGCCAAAGACTGCCGCTTCTTTCCATTGTTTGGAACTCTCCATTTGCGCTGCATGTCGACGTACTTGTCGGGGTTGATCTCCAAACCAGACAACTTCAGCTTCTCCTTGTCACCTCCAATGGAGAAGCCAACAAAGGTGTACAGCTTCTTCTCCTGCAGGAGCGGGCGGAGTTCCTTGGGCCTGCATCAAATTAATCTGGTGCATCAAATTCATCTACTTCAAAAACTTCAGAAACTACTAATTAGACAGAAACTTCAGAACTAGTATTGCATCTACTTCAGAACTTCAGAACTAGTATTGCATCTACTTTAGAACTTCAGAACTATTTCATCTACTTCAGAAACTTCAGAAACTTCAGAAACTACTAATTAGACAGAAACTTCAGAACTTTAGAACTAGTATTGCATCTACTTCAGAACTTCAGAACTATTGCATCTACTTCAGAAACTTCAGAAACTACTAATTAGACAGAAACTTCAGAACTTCAGAACTAGTATTGCATCTACTTCAGAACTTCAGAACTATTGCATCTACTTCAGAAACTTCAGAAACTACTAATTAGACAGAAACTTCAGAACTTCAGAACTAGTATTGCATCTACTTCAGAACTTCAGAACTATTGCATCTACTTCAGAAACTTCAGAAACTACTAATTAGACAGAAACTTAAGAACTTCAGAAACATCAGAACTGGATGTTTTTACCATTTGGTTGCCGCGGTGATGTGGTATACCAGGACG
>NC_041388.1:14904261-14905956 GCF_002162155.2 Triticum dicoccoides
TACTAATTAGACAGAAACTTCAGAACTTCAGAACTAGTATTGCATCTACTTCAGAACTTCAGAACTATTGCATCTACTTCAGAAACTTCAGAAACTACTAATTAGACAGAAACTTCAGAACTTCAGAACTAGTATTGCATCTACTTCAGAACTTCAGAACTATTGCATCTACTTCAGAAACTTCACAAACTACTAATTAGACAGAAACTTCAGAACTTCAGAACTAGTATTGCATCTACTTCAGAACTTCAGAACTATTGCATCTACTTCAGAAACTTCAGAAACTACTAATTAGACAGAAACTTAAGAACTTCAGAAACATCAGAACTGGATGTTTTTACCATTTGGTTGCCGCGGTGATGTGGTATACCAGGACGAGATCCTCCACGCATAACTGCAGAATTGCAGCCATTTGCGGAGGTTCGTCTTCCCTGGTATACTCTACATCAACGCCGATCGACCGAGAAACCATGCCGCCGAGCCTCCTCCTCATGTCGCGGATCCTCTTGTTGGCTTCGTCTGGATTGCTGGTGCATACGACATCCAGCTTCTCCTTCAGGTGGATATCAACCATGAGCGGCACGGTGTAGTCCTGCTTCTGCCCGGGGACCAGAACGTCGTTGTCAACCACCAGCGGCTCCTTGCCAGACGCCTCACCACGGTGATGCTTCGCAGACGGAGGGGAGTTGCTCCATGATGCCTCCGCCATTCTCTTGGCAGACGGAGGGGAGTTGCTCCACGATTCCTCCGCCATTGCCCTCCTGTCCAGCGATGGTGGAGGAAGAGGGGAGTTGCTTGATGGTGGAGGCAGAGGGAGGCAGAGGGAGGAAGATGGAGCGACAATGGAATGAGGAGGGAGGCAGAGGGAGGAAGATGGAGCGGCAATGGAATAGGAGGGGAGTTACCTACGTCGTGGTCGTGGGGAGTTGCCAGTGGAGGGGAGACGTGGGGAGTTGCCAGTGGAGGGGAGACGTGGGGAGTTGCCTCCAAAACTCAAACGTCCTGCCCTTTGGCCCTCGAAAACTCTAGAGGGGAGACGTGGGCCCTTTGGTTTCTCCTGTTTCTGAAACAAAACAAAAAAATAACAGCCATATTTTGCTCTAAAATTAATGATCACTGCAACCATATTAGGAGATCAAAAATGGCACCAAAACAGTCACTGTAGCCATCCAAAATGGCACCAAAACAACACCAAAACAACATCAGCCAAAACAACATCCAGTGGCGCACCAGTAGAAGGCAAAATCGGTGCGCCACTAGCATGCCTTTTCCTAGTAGTGTTGGCAAGAACAAGCTTGAGTTGTACACACCATGATTTAATGCTGCATTTTCCAAGTTTTTGTATTTTTTTTTGAATTTTTTTGAATTTATAATGCCCTCTAGACTGACTGCTGAAAACATCGGTCTATGCCTCAAGGGGGCATTGTAAAATTAATTTTTCAAAATTTTCTTTCATAGACATGTTTGGCACATGTGGGTCACCATGTACAAGAAAATTTGGGTGATTTGGAGGTGGTTGAAAAATTCACCTTTTTTCAAAAACTGGCTTAAGTTAGACCAAATGGTCCCTCCGGAATGCGGGCATTTTTTCGACCACCTCCAAATCACCTCAATTTTGGCACAGATGATATCTTCCACAAACAAAACTAGGTTTCCAAGTTTTTGTATTTTTTTGAATTTATAATGCCCTCTAGA